>NC_052352.1:88830-105899 GCF_009727055.1 Benincasa hispida | reverse complement strand
AACATCGGGCTACTGTACGTTTGTTTGGGGTAACCTTGTTACATGGAGGAGTAAAAAACAAGGGATGGTTGCCAGAAGTAGTGCCGAAGCTAAATACAGGGCCATGAGCATTGGGATATGCGAAGAAATGTGGCTGGAAAAAGTCCTAATTGATCTTAACCAAAGTCATGATGGACCAATGAAACTCTATTGTGATAACAAGGCTGCTATAAGCATTGCCAACGACCTTGTTCAGCATGACAGAACGAAGCATGTAGAGATTGACAGACATTTTATCAAAGAAAGATTTGACAGTGGAAATATCTGTGTTCCCTATGTTCCTTCTAGTCAGCAGATTGCAGATGTACTCACAAAGGGCTATCACGACAACTCTTTGACCCATGTGTTAGCAAGTTGGGTCTCGTTAATATCTATGCTCCAACTTGAGAGGGAGTGTTGAAAATAGAATATTTGCTCTAGGGGCATTTTTGTCTTTTCATGTGTACCCTAGGGTTTCATCTTTTTCTATTTAAATTGTAGCCTCTGGGCATTATTCTGTATCACATTATTATAATAAAGTTCTCTACACCGTGGTTTTTCCTCCCTGTACTAGGGTTTTCCACATAACAAGTGTGTGCCATTTTCTCTTCTCTTTACTTTTCATCAGGCTGGTTGGGTGTTTTCTTCTCCTGCAAGTTATTTTCATTTTTGTCTCTTGCTTAGAGTTCTTGTTTCCTTTCTAAGACTTGTATTCAGCCATTTACTTGTCCGTTTAATTGACATACTATTTGAAGCATTCTGTTCTAGTTATTTTTGCTCTGCTTGTTCGGTATTTCTGAGTGCAGTGGATCGGATACCTAACAGACTATTAACTTATTATTAGATGAATTTCAGATTAGGAGTAGTGAGATTGTGGAAACTGGGGCACGCATCCATATACCTGTATCAGTTGCAGAGTTGAAGGTTTCTAGGAGATTTGACACTATTCCAAGTGGCACATTGTACCCAAACGCTGATGAAATCAAGTACTTGCAAAGGCTTGTCAAGTACAAGGCAAGTATTGAGTTTAACTTGCATTTTCATCTTTGCGTGCTGTTTGCATCAATTAATGAACCTCCCACCGTTTTGTCCATTGATATACAAGCAGTTGCTATATACTTGTTATGGAAAGATCCACAATAGGTGTACTCATTTTCTTATGTATTATCAAATACCTGAGTTGAGATTGATGGCTAATTAATTTCCTTCTCTCCATTGCTTCATTTTTACCCTGGCATATGATTTTTGTTGTATGCTAAAGGTGTTTTCATTTGTTTCTTAATTTTGAAAAATTCAGGATTCTGCTATTATCGTATTAAATAAACCCCCCAAACTACCAGTCAAGGTTTACCTCTTATTCTCCTTTACTTTTCTATCTTATTTCTGGTGGCGGGTGGGGTTGGAGGTAATAGTAAGTGCGCTGATATTTTGAAATGATCATGGTATTGTCAGGGGAATCTTCCAGTTCATAATAGTATGGATGCATTGGCGGCTGCAGCATTATCTTATGACTACGATGATGGACCCAAGTTGGTGAGCTTTTTTTTTTTCGCTACTTATGTAGATATTGCTATTAGAAGGACTCTATATTCAGAATGAAAACAACCAAGACATTGTTTGATAATCATTTGGTTTTTTAAAATTGAGCTTATAAACACTACTTCCACTTATTGATTTCCTTGTTTGGTTATCTACTTATCTACTTTTTAGGATTGTTTTAAAAAACCAATGTAAGGTTTGAAAACTAAAAAGTAATAACTGTAGTTTTTAAAAGCATAGTTCGTAAACGTAGTATATAAAAAAAAAAAACTGTAGTTTTTAAAAACATGCTTTTGTTTTTGGAATTTGACTAAGAATTCAAGTTTTTAGTTCGAAAAGATCAAAACCATAGTAAAGAAGTTGTGAAAAAACATGCATAATTTGATGGACATTTGTGGGAAGATGGGTTATGGTGCCACAGCCATGCGATTGCATTGTGATTCAATTGGAAGTGTTGGTAATGTACGATAAAAGTATTTGCTTTAAGTTGTAGCTATTTTGAGGCATTTGTCTCCTAGATGTGGGATAAATTTGGATGGATACAGCTCGTTTATATTTGTTGTGGATTTTTCTTCTTTTTGTATAGCCCAAAGGTTTGGTTTCATTGAAAACTTAATCCCAACTGAAAGAAGTTAAATTAAGTTTCCTTTATTTCAAGAAATTGTGTTTATTTCTTCAAAATAAGGACGTAGAAGTTACTATATTTTCTTGTTTTTTATCCTATGGTATCTTTGGTTTCCTTGTTCTGTCCTTAATGCTTTCCCTCTATCTATTCTTATGGATACACATCTAGGTTCACCGTTTGGATAGAGAGAGCAGCGGGATTCTCTTGATGGGGAGAACAAAGGAAAGTGTAGCCCATTTGCAATGGCTATTTAGCAATATAAGAAATGCAAGATCTGCATGTAAGGTGCTTAATGAAAACATACAGTTATTTTCAAGATGTCATTTGTCAATTACCTAGTAACTATGGCTAAGAAATGTTCTAATATTTCTAATTGTTCAAAGTTTACAATGTGCTTGACAACAACTTTAGGCTTGGGACGAGGCATGTAATGCAACATATCAAAAGTATTGGGCATTAGTAATTGGCTGTCCCAGAGAAAGAGAAGGCTTAATCTCTGCTCCTCTATCAAAGGTTCACTCTCCATCTCTCTTTCTCTCGGATCAATATTCATGATTCTCAGTCTTTTCCTGATAAATTGATAATTACTATACAATCATGTACCAGAGTTGTAATGGTCGGCAGTTGGTTTATGTGCGGTTATTGTTACTCTGCCTTTAGAACTTGAGAATACGGGTCAAACAAGTTTCTTGAGGATCGATTCATGTCGCTTTAATTGGGCTATAATTGATTGTAGGTGCTTCTTGACGATGGAAAGACCGAGAGGGTTGTCTTGGCAAACAAAACATCCTTGGAAGCTTCTCAGGAGGCAATCACTGAATATCGTGTTCTTGGTCCCACAATAAATGGTTGTTCATGGATTGAACTTTGTCCACATACTAGCCGAAAGCATCAGGTACTTCAAGTGCTCATTCAAATATATGCACGAAATTCTCAGGAATAAAATATCCTTTTAGTCCCGAAGTTTTGAGTCTAGCTCTCATTTGGTTCCTAAGATTTAAAATGTTACACTTTTATTTTTGAGTTTTGAATTTAATTTTCATTTGGTCATTAGATTTCGAAATGTTAGAATTTTTTTCTTTTTAACCTTTGAGTTTTAAGTTTAGTTTTGATTTGGTTGTTAAGTTTCAATATTTTACCCTTTTACTCTCAAGTTTTCACTAATGATGTCAACTTTTAGCTAATTAGTTTACAATTATCACGATGATTATAATAACGATGGAAAATTAATGAAAACTAATTTAACTATAATTAGTTTAATCTTTTTAAATTAATGACCGAAAGTAAGTATTTATTGAAAACTCAATGGTAGAACTCTTTGCTTAAAATGGATGAATAACAAATAATCGAACAAGATCGATGATTTCATAAATACAAAGTTGGGGGCAATGGATACGGAACAACTCATTCTATAATGATCAAAGCAACGAACCTCTGTTTTTTAAAGGGAAAAAAACTTAATGCAGCAATGATATTGATCAAGATAAAGCACCACTGCGGAGCGCTTGAGATTTCTTGGCTTTACTGGTTGCCACCTGGGTCTCAGGCTCTTTCTTGACAGGTTCTTCCTTTTCTGACAAAATAAGCTCGATGTGGCATGGAGATGACATATAGGGGTTAATTCTTCCGTGAGCACGGTATGTACGACGCCTTTGCTTTTGGGCTTGGTTCACCTGAATGTGGGATACGATGAGAGAATCAACGTCCAGCCCTTTCACTTCGGCGTTAATCTCAGCATTCTTGAGAAGATCTAGAATAAATTTTGCAGATTTAACAGGCCAGCGTCCTTGTCCATTCGAATGCCTATTTTTTGCCTGAGCAGTTCGTCCAGCACCTCCACAGAAACGTCGGAAGGGAATAGCCTGCTTGTGGGCGAGAACATCCTCCAATTATCTTTTTGCCTTGGCCAAGGGCAACTTTCTCAGGGGCATGAGCAGTCTCACGTGTATTCTTGAAATGGACTCTGAGGTCGGAGCCTCGCGCTTTGCATGCTGAGCAGAAATAAAAAAACAAGTATTAGATTACGCATTTCTAACAGCATAAGAACAAACTGCATAACGAAAAATCAATATGATATAAACAAGAATACAATAGGATAATAGTAAACTTACACTTGGTGGGGTTATCTGGCTCCCTTGAGTACTTAACCATGGCAGCTGATGCTAATTCTCCGCCAAACTTGAGTCCGGTTGTAAATATCGAAATCTAGGGACCCAATGGAATTAAATCTTAAAACTCATGAATAAAAATATAATATTTTGTAGCCTAGGAACCAAATGAAAATCAAATTAAAAACTGAAGGGTAAACTGTAACATAGAGACCAAAAGGAAAAAAGAGTTTTTTCCCCCTGAAATCCTAACTGTATGATCTTTAGTTTCTATCCTGTAAAACTGTTAGTCTGCATTCACCTGCTCTGATTCTTTATGGAGTGAAATATTCCTTCCTTTTCTATAGTAACTTCGTCTTATACACATGCACTGCCATCTTTCAGCTACGGATCCATTGTGCTGAAGCTCTGGGCACGCCCATTGTTGGTGACTATAAATACGGTTGGTTTGTACATCGGACGTGGAAACAAATGCCCCGGGTTGACGTTGAGCCAATAAGTGGGAAGCCGTACAAGTTGCGCAGGCCAGCAGGGTTGGATGTGCAGAAGGGGAGTGTATTATCCAAGGTGCCCTTATTACATCTTCACTGCAGAGAGCTTGTTCTTCCCAATTTTGCTAAGTTCGTTCATGTTTTGGATGATAAAAGGCCGATCAGCCACCACCCGGTATCCAGCTTGAACTCTGATCTCTTACGTTTTGTAGCAAGAATGCCTTCCCATATGAGAATCAGCTGGAATTTGATGTCTTCCTATTTAGTATGAGTAACTTGAGTTTTCATAAGTTGATTTAGGGAGATAAACATGATTGTAATAGGAGCATTTTTTTTTCTTTTTTTTTTTTAAAAAAAATATATATATGTGGGTTGGGAAAACCAGGAGAAATCAATTCTCTGATTTAGAGATGGATAGTACAAATATTATGTCAATTGAGTTATGTTTTTATTTTGACTATTAGTTTTAGGTTTAACTATAAAAAATCAATTTATATCTTAACTTTAAAAGCTTTAAACTAATTATTGTATCAATTCAAACTCCTAAATTTCATTTGTGAATCAATTTTACATGTATATAAGACTTCATATGCAGAGAAATGCACAAGTTGAATAGATGGTAGCTGAGTTTTTCATTAAATTGAAACTGACTCTTCATCACTAGCATTTCTTTATTTTTCTTTACTTTTTTATAAGTACATTTTCTTTACTTTATTCTTATAAAGAATGATGTGCAATATATATTACACTAAAATAGATGTCCTTCCGTCTTGTCTTCATGTGTCTCTATACATGTTGATCATTTTTTTTACGACTACACATTATTAGTGTCCATATAAGTTCACCTCTTGCCAAATTACCTATAAATAGGGGCATTTGATGGGTTTATATGGGTGTGTAAATATTGATGAGAAATCCCAACATTTTGGAGAGAAATTAGAGATTTCATAATTTCCTTATTTTCTTTACTTTCTTTAAGTTATTTATTTATATTGTTTTAATATTATAATTTTTTGGTATTTGTGCTCCGTTGTGCTTTTCAATTTTACAACACGTTATCAACACGAGCTCTTATCATTTTTTCTGTTAAATGTAGGTTCTAAAGGTATGTCGGTTTTTCTCAATTCGTTATAATTAATAAATTAAAGATTAAAAAACACTTTTGGTCCCTAAACTTTTATGAAGGTAACAATTTAGTCTCTAAACTTTGGTTGGTAACGTTTTAGGCCTTGTACTTTTAGTTTTGTAACAATTTAATTCTTGAACTTTGGTATGTAACAATTTAATCCTCGTACTTTCAAATTTGTAACAATTTAGCCCCTAATGTAGAAAAATTATCACAATTTGATGTTAGTTTTTATTATTTTATGATCTAGAATTTGTATTTTATAAAAATATCGAGTCTTTAATTAGTTTACCGGTTTATTTATGTGATATATCTCTCTAAATCTCAACATTAATTTCTACAATAGGGACCAAATTGTTACACATTCGAAAGTATAAGGATTAAATTGTTACATAGTAAAATTTAGGGACTAAATTGTTACAAAATTAAAAGCTTAAGGTTTAAATCGTTACAAACAAAAGTTTAGGGATTAAATTGTTACTTTTACGAAAGTTTAGGGATTAAAAGTGATTTTTAACCTAAATTAAATATTGTTTTACATATTTCATATATATTAAATTTTTAGTATGAATATAATATTTTGTAATAGTGTTACTATGAAAAATATTATAAAATTAGAATTTATAACATTTGATATTAATAAAAATAATTAGTCATTAGTGTTTGATACCACAATACACCTGGATGTCATAAAAATGTAATCATCAGAAAACCTTTTTCTTCTTAAAACTCGTTGTAAATGGATGACTTGAGGCTCATAAATTTTAAATCAACATGTTAGAGAAGATATTTTTCTACATTTCGGATATACTCCTACAATAGCAATGTTGAGATAAATATTTTAAAAATATTTTGCACTCATCTAATGTTTTCTCGTGGCTGAATGAAATAACGGGTTATTGATTAAAAATTTATGAATCTTAGCCAACTAGAGCAACAACATTCTCTAAAGTGAATGTTGTGAATTTTAATAATCTTGGATTAAAAATCATGAATCTCAACCAACGAAAACAATACCATTCCCTGAAGTGAATGCTGTGAACATTCCCTAAAGTGAATATAGTGAATTTTAATAATCTTGGATTAAAAATCATGAATCTCAACCAGCGAAAACAATATCATTCCCTGAAGTGAATGCTGTGAATTTTAATAATTGTGGTCATGGTCGAGGTTGTGACCATGGCATGAGAAGAAATTATTATTATTTTTGTGATAGTTGTTCTAATCATTGAAATTTCAAAAGAACTATACAAAATGATGATCACAAAGGAAAAGTTCCACAAGATAAAAGTTAAAAAAGTGTTGAAAATAAATGTTTCTGATACGGAATGACTGGGCATTGGTCGTGTACCTATCGTACGTCAAAATACTTAGTTGATCTCTATCAAGCCTCCTTCAAGGAAAAAAGGAAAAATGTGGAAGCAAATTTTACATATCAGGATAATGAGATATTTGACCTATCCAATATAACAGATTTGGATGTGACATATTTTTTCAAATCTTCTGAAGAGAAAATTGACACAATTGATGACATAACAAGAGTTTCTTTTGATTTTGAGAATATTTAGTATTAATGTTGTCTTTTCTCTTTTCATGTTTTTTTCTTGGTTAACGTTAATTTTTGTATATTCCAAGTGTTGTTTTTCTTATTATAATTATTTTCTTTTAATGAAGAAATATGGATCATTTCCATACGTTGGATGATTAAATAATGAGTAAAGAATATCTATTTCTGGTAGATAGTGTAACTATGCATACAATGTTTACAAGTAGAAAATATATTTCCAAACTGACAATGTTGGAAACAAAAGTCAATACAATATCAGGTTCTGCAAACCTAATTGAGAGGTTTGAAAAAGCAAATATTATTTTGTCAAGAGGAAAAAAATTTACAATTGACAATGCATTGTTCTTTAGTCAATTAAAGAGAAATCTACTTAGTTTTAACGATATACGTTGCAATGCTTATCATTTTGAGACTGATAGAAAGAATAATATAGAGTATCTTTATATCATCTTTACTGTTTCATATGAAAAACATATACTGGAAGAGTTGTCTGTTTTATCTTATGGATTATATTATATGTTGGGGTTGATGCCCTAAAGTCTCGTGTCCTGTAGTTTGTAAACAGTATATACGAACACCAGTGATTGTTAATATATGATATTTACTTCACATCTTGTTGTTTTGCTCGGTTATTTATTTTATTTGCTTTACCACAAACCAATAAACATAAAATCCCTGGTTATCTGTATGTGGCTCAAGCATGTATGCGGTGACATACAAGTGGATCATGTCTTAAGTGATAACCAAAATGGTCTGTAGTATATGGATATAGGAGGGAAACTTTATCCTAGTAATGCTACGGACGCGGCCCGCTTTGTGGAATAGTCACAAGTGTTGTGACTTGCCACAGATGGTCTGATCCTGATCATTCGTGTTGGGGACATATGAGCGGGGGAGTCCTATACAAAGAGTTTGTATAAGATTTGACCACAACATTCGTTATATAATATCGTTCATGACAGAGATTTTACTTCACTAAGATGACCATAGGTAACATGACCTTAATTCTGAGTGAGTTGAGAGCTCCTGCCATTGATGACGGTTCTTTGATTTGTATGGGTGCAAGTGGCCAAGTCGCCGATTCAAACCTACCATTTTGGGGATTCGTCTGATTTGGGAGCTGGGAACTCAGCTACACAAGATGGAATTCACTTCTTCCCTGTGGTAGGGATAAGTAGATAGATGGCTCCCTTAAGGGCTAATTTCGTAGCTTGAACGATGTATCGCCACACGCCTTCTCTTGGCTTGAGAGGTGTTCACACATAGTTGGACTATGTTGTATTGTTCATTAGAGGAATCAGTGGTACTTAAGGACTGAGATGTAACTATAAGGGCAAAACGGTAAATTGGCCCAACTGTACTTATGAGCATCTGTGAAGCGTCATCGTACTCATGATTAGTTATATCGAATGAACATAGAAATATATATGTGGAAAGAAAGTTCAGCTATTGGTATTTAGTGGAATCACTGACAGTTAACAGATGGTGAATCTCGTGGCTAAAGAGTTTAGTCAGCTCTTCACGTACCATTGGAGCTTCGAGCCACGGGTCCATTAGGTTACCTGGGTAGCTTGGATAAAGTCGATAACCAATGTTTCGGTTAATTTTAAATGTTCAAATTGGCCAGATGAAGTTCAATTATATATGTTATAATTGGACTGGTTAATTATATATGATATAATTGGCTAAATGTATAAGATACATTATTTGGAGGAAATTAGATATAAATATGATTTATATCAAGTAGAGGAAAAAGTACTATAGTAGATATATGATATCAAACTATAGGATATAAATATAATATNTATATGATATCAAACTATAGGATATAAATATAATATAATTATATTTATTAATTAAATTAATTGATTAATTATTTGATAATTAAACGATTAATCCACGTTCGGAAGTGGGAAGTGGGGCTGCGAAGGTTATGGTAACCGGCAGGTTAAAGCTATGAAAATCGTCATTTTATTATTCAATCGTGCATTCATATCGCTCGCACCCAAAAGATCCGTGAAAGAGCGATCGCGAGAGCCTATACGATAGAAGCTCGTTTGTCTAAACGATCGTCTAGTTCACGCGTTCTTTAAACGATCGCATACATCTTTTCTAAACGATCGTTCAGTTTTTTCTAAATGATCGTGTAACTCTACTATACGATAAGCATTTTTGCTATACGATAGTAGAGTTCATCTCCCACTTGCTTATCGTCTACATGATGTCTTCTCCTCCGTCCTCTACCAAACTACCACAGCTTACTCTTTGGGTTTTTGACGCCGAGGATACTCGGGTTTCTCTTGTGGTGGTTTCGTCCCCGCGACATTGTTTGTGTACGTTCGGATCATGTTATTGTAGTTGACAGACTCGCCGGGTGCTGGTAGATCGGTGGGAGGTTTTCCGCTGTTTTGGGTTTACACATACGAAGACAGTCTTCATTTGGTATGAACCATTTCCTTGTTAATGTTTGTGAGCATGCCGATTATGAGTTTAATATGCATAACTGTTTGTATGGAATGTATATCGTTTATGTTTTGGTCACTGTGAAATCGGAGCGATCTAAGCCCGCTCATGGAAAGTTCAAAATGTTAAATCATGTATGCTTAGGCTCCAAATAACAACATCATATCATTTTCTAGATATAAAGATAGTGTTATGATCAACTTGAAACTTAAAAGAATTTTATAATGTTTATCTCTAACGAATTATGACATGTTCGTTATAAAATTACTCTCAACAATTTTAGAGAATTGTAAAACAAATATATTCTGCAAAATTGACGAGATCTTAACAAAAGTGAAGACAATATGTACACACATTTGAATGGGCATAGTTTGTACGAGAGGATGTGAAATAATAATTTAAATAAATATAAAAGATAAAATAAAATGAGAAGATTACCGTCGGCGGCGGTGGCTGAACGAAACGAGGAGACGATAGTGGCGGCGGACAGTTGATTACAGCTGCTGACCAAAGGGAGGAGCGGCAGCGGCAGAAAAATGGGGGAAAATGGGAGATGGTGGGAGAGGAATTGGGGGAGGGCGAATGACGGCGGGAAAAAAAGGGGAAAATGGTAGAGGGAGGGAGAGGAGAGGCGGCGCGGTGAAGGGTGACAGCGGTAGTAAAAGGATGGGAAAATAGGGAAAGGGAGAGAGAATAGTGGAGAAGAATGAGGAAAATGGGAGAAAGAGCGGCGGTGAGGGGAAAATTAGAGAGGGAGAGGCAGAAGAAAGGTGGAAGATGAGGAAGAAGTTGAGGCGGCGCCAGTAGGGTTAGGGTTTTGGAAAATGGGGGAAAAAATGGAGGAGATGGGGAAGGAGGGGTCTGGTTAACAAACGATGTCGGGAGTTCCCGACGCCAAACCAGACCCCTTTCTCGACGTCGTCCGACGAGTGTCGAGAGAGCCGTCGGGAGTTCCCGACGCCTATTTTTAATCGTCGAGAGTTCTTGGGGAACTTCCGACGATACTTTACGGCATCGAAAGTTCCCCGGACTTTATGGCATCGGAAGAGCGGTCTCTCCTGACGACCCAACTCCCGACGCTCTATTTGGGCGTCGAGAAAACTCATTTTTCTTGTAGTGTAATGATCGAACATAGGTTACTTTATAATTGTTATAAATGCCTCGTTATGCGCAATATTTTTTAGTTGTTTCTTTTTAAGAGTTAAAGAGAAATTAGAACTAAAAGAAATAAGAAAGACATGCATGCTAACTTAGGTTTAATTCATGTTTTAAAATGTTTAAAACTTGGATCACATAGATCTAAGATCACGGTTCTAATATAATTAGCAACCTTAAGGCTTTAATCTTTTAATTATTTTAATAGAATTAAATTGGCTATTAAAAGATTAAAGTGTAGCAAATCTATCTATAAAGGACCTTTTGTCTAAGGCGGGTTCTGTCTAGGCTGGGGTATTTAAGTTGACGGAAACGTAACACCTCTACCTGAAAACTTACTTGGAAAGGTGAATTAGATAAATTTGATGCATGCATGCAAGTGAAGGACAGACCATTAAAGTGTTTAAATGTGACTACTTGAACTTGTTTATATTTCATAAATAAACGTTGTTTATGAGCAGGCTTTAAAAAGACCACTTAGACTAAAATCAGTAGCCAGATTGTCTAGGTTAATGAATCCCTAGGTAGAACATTCAGCGAGAGATACTTGGGGCATAAGATGCTTCACTTAAACTTTTCACTTTTCTCCTAAAGTCCACACCGTAAGATCTATCCTCGGCCTCGCGACACCTTTGGCGTGTCCCCCTAATAGATGGTGTTTGGGTAGGTCAATATCAAGGTGGATGGAGAGACTGTTGATAGTAAGTGGGAGCCGGAAGTGCGACAATATATCCCTCGGTCTCCCTCGTTAGGTTGAATAAAGTTACTGCGCATCGCCTCGAGGCACCCTAGGAGTGTCCCCCTAAAGGATGGCAGTTTTTCGTGTTTCTTTATTTGATCTCCTGTAAGAGGATAAGGTAACTTAGTCTCAAGAGGATAAGGTAACTTAGTCTTTTATCCTAATCTGTCTTTTCCCTACGGTAAACGTATTAGGGCGGAACTCTGGCACAAAAAATGAGGTGTTACACTTACACGAAATAGTTAAAGGTTAACGATTCTAGACCAAAAAATGGTGGCTGTTAGGTTTAGTTCCAAGAGTTGGTTCTGCCTAATGTTTGAGAATGTCTCATCCTAGTGAAGGGGCAACTGATCACCCTACTGGTGGCGTTTGTCTTGACTCACTAGGGCATCATTGCAAAATAGAAGTCTATAACTTAGGGTACTTGAATCTATTTTGCAAAACTAATTGGTTTAAAAGTGGTTTAGCAAAATCTAATCAAGATTTGTTTGTATTTTCAGCAACTTTTTCAAATGGCTACAACCACCTTATCGTTGTTAAGCGCTGAAAAATTAACTGGCGACAAATTTTCAACATGGAAACATATGATCACAACGATTCTAATCATCGAGGATCTCATGTTCGCTCTCACAAAGGCTTGTCCTCCTATTCCAACTCCAAATGTCGCTCGAAATGTTCGGGAGGCATACGAGCGATGGACAAGGGCGAATGAGAAGGCATGGGCCTATATCTTGGCAAGTCTTTCTAACATCTTGACCAAAAAACATGAGCCTATGATCTCAGCCCGTGAGATCATGGAGTCCCTGCGGAAGATGTTTGGACAATCGTCTGAACAACTTATGCATGAGGCTCTTAAATACATATTCAACTCCAAAATGCAAGAAGGCACCTCTGTTCGTGAACATGTGCTAAACATGATGGTCCACTTCAATGTGGCGGAGTTGAATGGGTCTATTATCAATGAGGGCAGTCAGATTAGCATAATTCTGCATTCTTTGCCGGAGAGATTCCTACACTTTGTTAGCAATGTGATTCTTACCAAAGTGAAATATAACCTTACAACTCTCCTCATCGAGTTACAGACATACCATTCTTTACTGAAAAGTAAGGAGATGCAAAAGAATGAGGCAAATATTGCTTCATCCTCGAGGACGTTCCATAGAAGTTCAACCTCAGGAACGAAGTCTGCACCTTCTACTTCTAATTCTGCAAAGGGGAAGTAGAAGAAGGGTGGTAGGGGAAAAGGGAAGGCACCTGCTAACCCACCGTTTTGTCGCCCCGAGGAAGCGTCCATCAGTTGCTAAGGGAAAGTGTTTCTATTGCAACCAAGGTGGACATTGGAAGAAGAACTATCATTGATATCTGAAGGAGAAGAAAGCAGCCAAGGCTAAGGCCAAGGCGGATAAAGGTAAATGTGATTTACTTGTGCTCGAAACTTGCTTAGTGGAGAATGATGATTCAGCCTGGATAATTGATTCAGGTGCCACTAACAATGTTTGTTCTTCTTTTCAGGAGATTAGATCTTGGCGACAGCTGGAGGCTGGTGAGATGACAATGCGAGTAGATACCGGGCACGTCGTCTCAGTTGTGGCAGTGGGAGGACTCTAGTTGACTTTACAGAATAGGTTTCTAATTTTAAATGATGTATATATTGTTCCTGAACTAAAAAGGAACCTTATTTCTGTAAAGTGCTTATTGCAATGTAAATACACTGTTTCTTTCAATTTGAGTAAAGTGTTTATTTATAAAGATGGTGTCTTTATTTGCACAGCAAATATGGAATCGAATTTATATGTGCTAAGGCCATTAGCCATTAATTCCCTCCATAATACTGAAACGTTCAGAACTGTCCTAACTCAATCAAAACATCAACGAATTTCTCCAAAAGAAAATGCCCAACTTTGGCATCTACGTTTAGGGCATATCAATCTCAATAGGATTGAGAGATTGGTGAAGAATAGATTTCTAAGTGAGTTAGAAGAAAATTCTTTACCTGTGTGCGAATCTTGCCTTGAGGGTAAGATGACTAAACGACCTTTTACTGGAAAAGGTTTTAGAGCCAGCCAATGAGCTGCTTTGAGTTAGTACATTCTGACCTTGTGAGGTCCTTATGAAATGTTGAGCCAGCGAACAAAGTGGGATGAGTATTTCAGTTTTTACTGATGAATTACTCCTAAAGTGATGGTATGTGTTATATCTTTGCAACCGAATGTCTAGAATCCCTTTGAAAAGTTCAAAAGAGTTCAAGAGCTTAAAGTGAAACACATTGCATAGACAGATTAAAAAACTTCGATCAGATCGATCGGTGGAGAGATTTTTGGGACATCCGCATTCCGAGGGCACTTATTTGCTATAGAACTGGAATACGTTTTCCACTCTCAGTGTCGAAGTTAACTCTTAGCAGAAGATGAGTTTGTTAGCGAAGAGGAGAAATGGGCCTTGTAGGGAAATGGTTCGGTTCGATATGAGTTACCTTCTCTTACTGGACTCGTTTTGGGAGTTTCGTACGTTGGAGGCTAGATGTACTAACTACAACTGTGTTCCCTCAAGAGTGTTCATAACACTCCTGCTGGGATTAGTAGAATGAGGCGGTAAAAGCTAGTTTATGTTCATTTTCGATTTGGGATTGCCGTGCGTGACACATTGTGTCTTGAGGCTAATCCTAGAGTTGGATACTACGGTCAAGGTTATATTGCCGTGCTTTTTAGTAGGCTACCCCAAAGGTACACGAGAGTGGTTATTTTAATAATCCAATAGAAAGAAATAGAGGTGTTTGTCTATTCTTTTATTCCACTATTCTATTAACCACATGTATTGTTATATATCAACAATAGATGTGGTAAAAGATCCATATAGGAAGCACAGTCTACGAGCCAAAAGTCTGTTGCGTGAGCTTCCAATGAAATACTGAAAAACTTCAAAAGAAGTTGTATGTTGAAGAGACCTTGGCTTATACCCAAACAATCCAACTAAAGAGTTGTTATGGATCAAAGTTACAAACTCTACCAAGTTCATATAAAAGGGAGTACTGGGTGATTCCAAGTCGAAGCTCTAATGCTCTGAAATGAGGTGAAACCCAATAGAAAGATAGTTTTGGTAGTGAAGAGAGGGTTGGAAAAAACCCGAATCAGTCCCCGTATATGGCACTAGTGTCTCTCCGTCCTTATTTCTGAGTAGTTCAACACAAATATAGCTTCCCTCGATTACGAGACTTACATTTCACTTAATTGGGTGAAAATCAGATATAGCCGAACGGAGTTTAGAAAGCTATACCACCCAACTTTGACTTATCTGAAATGTAGAATGGTGTGAGGCGTTAAATGGTGATAGACTGGTGCATTAGTATCATATGTCGAAAAGAGGCAAAAATTCCTTTGATCAATGAGTCGGTGAATGTGGTTAAGATTTCTCCCGGTACGAGCTATATGTGTGCCTATAACCCCCACATGTGGATATACCATAAAATTGTCTTCCCCAGTATGGGATCTTGTAGAATCAGTCCGTAAAATGGAGGGTTCCCGTAGGGGCCGAATGGGAACAGTAACTACCACCAAGATGGAATTTACTCCTTTCTCGTCTTAGGGTAAGTAGATGAATTTACTCCATTTTATACACCTCCGATTCATAGGTCCTTAAACAATTTTTGAGGCCTTTCACCCTCTAAGTGTGCAGCTTGTGTAACATCTGGAGAGGTCGTAGCCCTTAAAGAGCGTGTACTATAGTACACCGGTGGACCGTTGGCACGGTTAAGTGGCTGTTTATGGGAAGGATGTAAATGAATCTTTCAAAAGGCCCGCGTGCCGTAAAAATATAATTTGAGTTTGAAACGCGTCAATTGTGTTACGAGCTATAAAACTCTCCCAGGGTGAGTGAGAGAAGGGTTGGACTTTACTGTTATGAAGAATTGACCTCTTTCTCGCTTATATCTCTTAGACATTGCCCAGAAAATGAGTTAAAATAATCGTATAGTGTGGTGAAGAGAATTCTGGGCTGTGAGTAACTCCTTTCCTGTTAGTTCTCAGTGTAGAGCTAAGAATATTTTACACTATTAAAATTAGTAAGTGTATGATTACATAGTATAAACCTTAAAAAAGAGGTTGTAATGAAAATGTTACATAACGTCAAGCAGAATCACTCCTTTAGAGTCTCCTGTAAAACATCGTGGACTAGGTTCTCTTTGATTAGGGCCCGCTTGACCAGTTCTTATTAAGGTGTTTGAATAGATCACCAGAATAAAGATTAATAATTTTACCGGTTAATTTTGAAGGTGTAGTTCAATTATTCAGAATTCACCATACCAAGAATAAAAATTGATAGGAGTAATAAAAGTGATGTCAAATAAATAAAGTATGTTATAGCAGATAATAGATACTATTTTAATATAGTATATAGTACATTATAAATGTATGATTTTTTAATTAGAGTGAACTGATAAAATCAAGTTATGAGTGACCGGATGACAAATAATGTTACCTAATGTTGGAACAATTCGATGTATTCTCATAAATATTGTTATTTATGATTAATGGAAGATTCATACCATGTAAAACTTTCAATGTCTCCATTTTTTCTAAAAATGAAATGACTGAATTTCACCCTTGTGTCTATAGAGAATACCAATGTTCCCAGTGTCTTACTTAGTGTTGTATATAAAGAGTATTCCGAAAATATAATTATAGGTTATAAGACCCCTACCCTCGATGTAAGTGAGGTTGATAATTGGTGTGAATAAGATTCAAGTATTTAAAATGAGTGTACTTGTGAATGAAATTCATGATAAAATTATGCAATTGATTTATGAAAATAGTGAGATTCATTTGCTAAAAAAACGTACTAGGTTAAGCCCCTTGCAAATGTCAGTGAATGTGAAAAGATATTGGTAGTAGTTAAAGAGCCCTTCCAATAGTGTTTATTTCATTTAAGATGGATAATAGGCAGATTAATACATTTTTGATATATGATTCAAATGTGACATTCTTAGTAAAAGTATAATGATCCGACTTATATTTAATGATATAAACAGTGGTTGGAAATAATTAAAAAATTACCTATTGTCTACTGTATCATATTAAATTAAAAATAAGATTTAATTTAATATTACAAATTCAAATATAAAAGTTAACTACTGAAGATACTTGACATGAGCGAGATCCTTTGAGCGGAAGCAGATTCGTTCCAAATCCAATTAATCTATTGAATCACAAACCTTTGCGCAGTGTATATCCACAAATACAAAGA
>NC_052352.1:9600-88660 GCF_009727055.1 Benincasa hispida | reverse complement strand
TCGGTTCCACCTCAAAAGTTGGAGGGAACCTCGACGTAAGCTGGGGAGGGTTGCGAAATCACCACCCATCGCTATGCTGAGTTTCACCGGAAAATCCATTGCTAATGGTAAGTAATGGCCCGACGTGAGGATCCACCTGTCCTTTATAAGGCACACAATGGAGGAATGTCCGTTTGATCCGGGAATAAATGAGTCAAAGGCCACTAGATCTCGAGCATGGAGTCAATGTACGGTCAGATTCAAGTATGGGATCCTTGTAGCATCAAGTCTACAATGGGGTTCGCCTATAGTTATAAATGGATCTAACAAGCGCAAACGGGTGCTGATCGGAAGGTACAGATCGTCAAAGGCTTCGCTTGTGGAAAAGAGTTATACCCAGGTAGAGGGAGTCGACTATGAGAAGACTTTCTCGCTTGTTGCCATGTTAAAGTCGATCCGCATCCTCCTGTCCATTGCAGCTTATTTTAATTATGAGATCTGACAAATGGATGTCAAGACGACCTTTCTGAATGGCAATCTTGAGGAGACCATTTATATGGTGCAGTCCGAGGGATTCATAGCCCAAGGTCAAGAGCAAAAGGTTTGCAGACTGAATTGTTCCATTTATGGACTGAAACAGGCGTCTCGATCTTGGAACATACGATTTGATGTTGTGATCAAGTCGTATGGCTTTGACTAAAAAGCTGATAAACCTTGTGTCTATAAGAAGATCAACAATGCTTCAGTAGTCTTCTTAGTGTTGTATGTAGACGATATCCTACTCATTGGGAATGATGTAGGTCTATTGATTGCAGTTAAGAACTGGCTAGCGACCCAATTCCAAATGAAAGATTTGGGAGAGGCTCAGTTTGTTCTAGGTATCCAGATTTTTCGAGATCGTAAGAACAAAATGCTAGCACTGTCTCAGGTATCGTACATTGACAATATGTTGCTCAAGTACTCGATGCAGGACTCCAAGAGGGGGCCTACTGCCGTTCAGGCATAGAGTCACTTTGTCTAAGGAAATGTGTCCTAAGACACCTCGAGAGGTTGAAGATGAGACGAGTCCCATATGCATCTGCGTAGGCAGTTTGATGTATGCGATGCTTTATGCTTATCCAGACATTTGCTACGTTGTGGGCATAGTCAGTAGGTATCAGTCTAACCCAGGCTAGGGTCACTGGACCGCAGTGAATCCTCAAGTATCTTCGGAGAACGAGGGACTACATGCTCGTGTATGGTTCAAGGGATTTGATCCTTACAGAATACACAGATTATGACTTTCAGACTGATAAGGACTTTCGCAAGTTCACATCAGGGTCAGTCTTTACTCTTAACAGAGGAGCTGTAGTGTGGCGAAACATTAAGCAGAGGTGCATCCCTTTACTTTTATTGTACTGGGCTTTTATGCCTTAGTTTATTGTTTTGTACTAAGTTTTTTGTACACCCCACTTCGCTTTAGGACAAGTGGAAGATTATTGGGATTGATGCCTTAAAGTCTCGTGTCCTGTAGTTTGTAAACAGTATATACGAACACCAGTGATTGTTAATATATGATATTTACTTCACATCTTGTTGTTTTACTCGGTTATTTTTTTTTATTTACTTTACCACAAACCAATAAACATAAAATCCCCAGTTATCTGTATGCGACTCAAGCATGTATGTGGTGACATATAAGTGGATCATGTCTTGAGTGATAACCAAAATGGTCTATAGTATATGGATATAGGAGGGAAACCTTATCCTGGTAATGCTACAAATGGAACCCGCTTTGTGGAATGGTCACAAGTGTTGTGACTTGCCACAGATGGTCTGATCCTGATCATTCGTGTTGGGGACAAGCGAGCGAGGTGTCTTATACAAAGAGTTTGTATAAGATCTGACCACGAAATGTTAATGTCTCGTTATATAACACCGTTAATGACAGAGACTTCACTTCACTAGGATGACCATAGGTAATATGACCTCAATCCTGAGTGAGTTAGGAACTCTTGCCATTGAGGGCATTCCTTTGATTTGTATGGGTGCGAGTGGCCAAGTCGCCGATTCAAACCTACTATTTTGGGAATTTGTCTGATTTGGGAGCTGGGAACTCAGCTACACAAGATGGAATTCACTCTTTCCCCGAGGTAGGGGTAAGTAGATAGATGGCTCCCTTAAGGGCTAATTTTGGGGCTTGAACGATGTGGCGCCACACACCTTCTCTTGGCCCGAGAGGTGTTCACACATAGTTGTACTATGTTGTATTGTTCATAAGAGGAATCGGTGGTACTCAAGTAGTGAGATGTAACTATAAGGGCAAAACGGTAAATTGGCCTAGCTGTACTTACGAGCATCTGTGAAGGATCATTGTACTCATGATTGGTTATATTCAATGGACACATAAATATATCTGTGGTAAGAAGAGTTCAGTTGTTGGTCTTTAGTGAAATCACTGATAGTTAACGGATGGTGAATCTCGTGGCTAAAGAGTTTAGTCAGCTATTCACGTACCGTTGGAGCTTCGAGCCACAAGTCCATTAGGTCACCTGGGTAGCTTGGATAAAGTTGAGAACCAGTGTTTGGGTTAATTTGAAATGTTCAAATTGACTAGAGGAAGTTAAATTATATATGATATAATTAGACTGGTTAATTAATATGATATAATTGGCTAAATGTATGAGATACATTATTGGAGGAAATTATATAAAATATGATTTATAATCAAGTAGAGGAAAAAATACTATAGTAGATATATGATATCAAACTATAGGATATAAATATAATATGATTATATTTATTAATTAAATTAATTGATTAATTATTTGATAATTAACCGATTAATCCACGTTCGGACGTGGGAAGTGGGCTGCGAAGATTATGGTAACCGGCAAGTTAAAGCTATGAAAATCGTTTTCATTTTATTATTCAGTCGTGCATTCGTATCGTCCGCGCCCAAAAAAATCCATGAAAGAGCGATCGCAAGAGCCTATACGATAGAAGCTTGTTCATCTAAACGATCGTCTAGTTCACGCGTTCTCTAAACGATCATATACATCTTTTCTAAATGATCGTTCAGTTTTTCTTAAACGATCGTGTAGCTTTACTACACGATAAGCATTTTCGCTATACGATAGTAGAGTTCATTTCCCACTTGCTTATCGTCTACATGACGTCTTCTCCTCCGTCCTCTACCAAACTCACCAGAGCTCATTCTTTGGGTTTTTGACGCCGAGGATACCCGGGTTTCTCTTGTGGTGGTGTCATCCCCGTGACATTGTTCGTGTACATTTGGATCATGCTGTTGTAGTCGACAGACTCGCCGGGTGCTGGTAGATCGGTGGGAGGGTTTTCCCTACTTTGGGTTCACACATATGAAGATAGTCTTCATCTGGTATGAACCCATCCTTCTTAATGTTTGTATTTTGAACATGCCGATTATGAGTTTAATATGCATAAATATTTGTATGGAATGTATCGTTTATGTTTTGGTCACTGTGAAATCGGAGCGATCTAAGCCCGCTCATGGAACTCTCGGTATGAGATCCTTCATTATACTCATATATAAGTAATTGAAATATATGAAAACTTCATGAATTCAGACATATTTACAATTTCGCATGACAACTTAGGTCATCCAGAGTCTATAATAATGAGAATAATTATTGAAAATTCAAATGGACACCCATTGAAGAGCTAGAAAATTCTTCAATCTAATGAATTATCATGTGATGCTTGCTCTTAAAGCAAATCTATAATTAAACCATCACAGGCCAAAGTGGGAAATGAATCCCCTACATTTTTAGAACGAATTCATGGTGATATATGTGGACTTATTAACCCATTAAGTGGACCATTTAGATATTTTATGGTATTAATAGACGCATCTGGTAGATGGTCATGAAGGGATCAGACCCTGCAGCAAAAGCATTGTGAATGCCTTACATCCCGCAAATCGATTTTTACATAAACAAGACAGTAAACTAAAACAGGATATACGTAGAATGAACATGTAAATAGCATGTTCTATGGAAAGGAAAAAACCATTATTACCTTTGTAGATTCCCAAGCTCCTAGAACGACTCTCTCGATGTTCCAACGAATGACTCCTCCAACAATCTTGGAGACGAACGTTTTCTCGAACAATCTTGAACATGACCACGAGAATAACCTTGTTATTCTCAAGGATTCCAATATAAGAATAGGTGGTATCCAACTATTGGAAGAGGGTGAGGAGGAAAACCTTTTGGGAGAGTAGAAATGATTTCTTTTGTGGCTTAGGAAAATTGCACAATGAATGCTTGCAATTTTATGTGTTCTGTGTATTCCAAAAGGGCCATAAGGAAGACTTCAACCCCTTCCCCTAGTCTTTTTCCAATTCTCTCTTGTACACAATTAATTAAATAATACTTAATTAAATAACACTTTTAATTAATTAGCACATTAGTTAAATAACTATTTATACGTTAAATCCAATTATAATTAATTAGCACATTAGTTAAATAATACTTTTAATTAAGTAGCACATTAGTTAAATAACACTTTTAATTAATTAGCACACTTATATATATGTATAATTATCATAAACATCATATGTATATGTGCAACACCTCTCTATTAATTAATTAATTCTTTGTGAATCTAATCATTTGAGTTAATTATTTGAATCTCATTCAAATATTTTTTTCCCAAATTAATTTGAATTATAGATCACATCAATAATAAATTACATATTAATTATATTAATATACATTTTCCTCAAACTGATTTGAACAATTCAAATCACCCTTCTTTAATATTCTTTAGTGAGCTAACAAGAGGACCTAGTAGACCTTTAGATTATAAGCTCCAAACTATATGAGATTAATTGGTTAAACTTATTAACCAAGTTAATCAATATTCGTTAATTATGGGTACACTCTACTAAAGACCCACGACTGCACTATTCTCATTACAAATATATTTCTGTGTCCACGAATATAGACCAATAACAATAAATTAGTTCTTCACGAGTGTTCGTAACTTCAACTGAGTCAAATTACCATTTTACTCTTGGGTTACCTCTGACTCCTTAAGTACCAGTGCTCCTCAAATGAAAAACCTGTTTATGGTCCAACCAATAAACAGAAACCTCTCTCGGGCCAATGAAAGGGTAGGCCCTTTATTCAAGTCCTAGAGACATAACTTAAGGGAACACTTATCTACTTACCCTGAAAATAGAAATGAGTGAATTCCATCTTGTATTATTATATTCCCAGCTCCCTGTTCAATCTTGTCCCCAAAATGGTAGACATATAAAGTTGGTGAACTGGCTACCCTCACCCATAGAAATTAAAAGACAATCCCTTGTGAACAAGAGTTCATAATATACTCAGAATTAAGACTAAGTTGTCTAGGTCCATCCTATTGAAATAGGAACCTAACTAGTTAACGGTATTATATTTAATGGTTACTATTTTTTGCAATTCGGTCTTATGCGAACTCATTGCATATGATACCCCACTTATGTGCCACCTACACGAACGCATTGGATCATTGCGTTTGTACCAAATAAAAAGTGGGTCGTATCCATAGTGTCACTAGGATAAGGTACCCAGATTTATCCTTATACTATAGGCTCTTTAGGTTGTATCTTGAACATTTATCCCTATATGTCTCCATATATAGTTTAAGACTCATAAGGTAGCCTTGGATATTAGTTTATTGGATTAAGGGTTATTAAGACAAAATGGAAAACAACATAATAACATTTATAACTCTTTATTGATGACAGTCAATTAATAACATTTACTATTGTCCGAATCGGGGATCGATGTCGTTAATTCGACTCCAAACCGAAACAAAAGAAAATTTATAATGCCGAACTACACCTATTATTACAAAAACGTAGCAATAGTAGTAAGTCTGAGTCGATCTGTAGAGAAGTGCGATTAGTTTCGTTAAGTTAATTTTTTAACTAGAGTGATAAATGAGGGGTTTGATGTGGAAGGGAAACATGCATGAAATTAAAATAAAGTGCAGTGGATATATGAAACGGTAATAGATTCATTTAGTTCTCAGATCAAGTATCCATTCAATGTAAATTAAATCATTGTTTTCAGCCAACATATCATATATTCGAATTATGCATGCATAGCTACCTAATTGATGCGAGTTAACCAAACTCTATAAGCTCGAAAATCAATTAATTTGAACTGATCGAGCATCCTAATTCGTAATTAAGGCTAGAAAGTCGTGCCCTAACTAACCTACATGCTCCTAGATGCAATTGGGTTCTCGGCGGCTATAAAGAACAAGAAACACATGCATTAAGATTCAAGATTCAACTATGTTGATTAAGTGTCAGGAAAGCTGTGTTCAAATAATCAATTTATTCTTAAATCTGGATTAAACATGCGATGCAAAGATCCATGGATAGCCTTAAAACCTAAGCATGCCTATCTAATCTATGCTACAAGGGTAAATTTAAAGCATGGATGAATACAAAGATGCGTGCGAGCTTGAATTTAACTAATGAAGACATATGATCATGATAGGGGCGTCAATTCAACACAAAAAGCAAGTCTAAATTAAAGAGGATTTAAGAAAAACATAATTCTGAATTAAAGCACAAAGATTGAACAGAAAACTCATCAAAATACAAGGAACGTTCGATCCAAGAACTAAACGAAAGATTACCTCATCGATTCATAGAAAAACTGACGGGATACAATCCAATACAAATTCATAATTCAAAAATGAAATAAAAACTAACCTAAAGATATTAAAAATTGAAGAGAATAGAAGAAGAAGGAAGTCTGACTTCAACTTCCATGCATTCAGCTCCCAATCTCGGCATTCACCCCTAAAATTCATCATATCTCAACCTAGGGCCGAGAAGAGATATAGTGATCAACACAGCGTTGCAACGCTTGTTGATGCAGCGAGAGGGAAGCTTTAGACAAGAATTCCAATGCTTACTTGCGCGTGTGCTCAGCTCCATGTCCGTCATTCTTCGCAGCATTGCAATGCTCTTAAGAAGCGTTGCAACGCTGATGCTTCTACCTTCAAGAGTTAGAGTGAAGCGTTAGGATGTGTTGGGAGGCTAGCAGTGATGCAGCTTCGGAGTGTCGCAACGCTGCGTGCACTGCCAGATACTCGCTACTCGATGCTCGACAACTCGATACTCGATCCTTGTTCACTTGATAGCATTTTCTTGACTATTCGACAGTCTTTTACTCTGTGGTACTCGATGATGCTCGATGGAACTCGATGGCATTTTGGTCTTTTCAACTCCTTTGAAGCCGAATGTTCAAATTAACTCTAAATTGTTTCATATTAACCCCGTTTTCACTAAATGATTAATTCTACCTCTTGGTTGCTCGATATCTACAAAATAGGTAAATAAACACATGAAATTCATTAACGAGCCCGAATTTGGCTAGGAATATTAGATCTTTTTTAGAGCTAACAACTACCTACGAGTTTTAAGGCATAAAACCCAACAGGTCACACATGTGCTTATTATCAAGTCAAAATCTTGCATTTGCAAGATTACTTGCTCAAATAATTAAGTTAAGATCACAATTTTCTAATTATACAATAAGACCATTCGTCTTGATAATGCTAGTGAACTTACATCCCAAGCTTATAATTATTGTATGTCAATTGGGATAAGTGTTGAACATCTTGTAGCTCATATTCATACACAAAATGGTTTAGCAGAATCATTCAAAAAACGTTTGCAGTTAATTACTGGACTATTGCTTATGAGAGCTAAGCTTCTTACATCTGTATGGGGACATGTTATTTTGGCATGTAGTGTCACTTGTATGCATGAGACCAGTAGCTTATCACAAGTACTCGCCATTACAATTATCTTATGGTCAAGAGCCAGATATTTTCTATATGAGAATTTTTGGATGTGCAGTATATGTTCCAATTGCTCTACTACAACGTACTAAAATGGGTCCTCAAATGAGGTTAGGAATATATATTGGATATGATTCCCCATCAATTATTAAATATCTTGAACCCTTAATGGGTGATGGATTTACTGCACGATTTGCTGATTGTCATTTTAGTGAGACAAATTTTCCAACATTAGAGGGAGGAATTAAGAAGTTAGAAAAAGAAATTACATGGAATGCATCGTTATTGTCTCACTCAGATCCCCCTACAAATCAATGTGAAATTGAAGTTCAGAAGATAATTCATTTGCAAAATATAGTAAATAAGTTACCAGGTGCATTTATAAATGCAAAGAAAGTAACTAAATCACATATACCAGTTGCAAATGTTCCATTGAAAATTGGTATCCCAACACAACAAGTTATCACTAATGATTCTGGAACATGCCAAAAGCATGGCAGACCAGTAGGTTCCAAAGATAAAAATCCTAAAAAAAGAAAAATAATTAATAGTCAAGAAGACTTGGTTGAGGATGTAAATACCCATGCAGAAATCCTTGACATGACTAATAAGAAAGGTGAAATACCTAAAAATAATAATGAGATTTCAATAAATTATGTCATGACAGGAAAAAGATGGAATCAAATTAATTTAGTTATTGGCAACATTTTGGTGTATAATGTTGTTCTTGATATTATATCTGAAAATGAGGATCCTGAACCAAAACCTGTTGAAAAATGTCGACATAGAAAAGATTGGATTCAATGGAAAGAAGCAATCGAGGCAGAATTAAATTCACTTGCAAAACGTTAGGTTTTTTAGATCAGTAGTATGAACTCTAGAAGGTGTTAAACCTGTGGGATACAAATGAGTATTTGTGAGAAAAATAAATGAAAATAATGAGGTCACAAGATATAAAGCAAAATTAGTTACATAAGATTTTTCACAAAGACCTGATATTGATTATGAAGAGACATATTCTTTAGTGGTAGATGCAATTACACTAAGATATTTAATTGGTCTGGCTGTATATAAAAGTCCGAACATGATTCTTATGGATGTAGTCATGACATACTTATATGGATCTTTTGATAATGATATTTATATGAAAACCCCAGAAGGATTTAAGGTACCTGAAACATATAAATCAGATTATCGAGAATTGTATTCAATAAGGTTACAGAGATCATTATATGTATTGAAACAATCAAGACGAATGTGGTACAATCTCTCGAGTAGATATTTGTTGAAGGTATATCAAAATAATTCAATATGTTCATGTGTTTTTATAAAGAAATCACAGTCAGACTTTGCTATTATAATTATATATATTGATGATTTAAATATGATTGGAACTCATGAAGGGCTTTCAAAGACAATAGAATATCTTAAGAAAGAATTTGAGATGAAAGGTCTCGAAATTTTTTTTTTTTGTCTTGGTTTGGAAATTCAGTATTTAGCAGATGAAATATTTATTCATCAGCCAATTTATACTAGACAATTTTTTAAAAGATTTTATAGGGACAAAGCACATCCATTGAATATTCCAATGGAATTTCATTCACTAGATATGAAGAAAGATATATTTCAACCTCGGGATAATAATGAACTTCTTGGTCTTGAAGCACCATATTTTAGTGCAATTGGTGCACTTATGTATCTTGCTAATAATACAAGACTATATTGCATTTTCAGTAAATTTATTAGCAAGATATAGTTATTTTTCAACAAAAAGACATTGGAACGAAATTAAGCATATACTCTGTTATCTCTGAGGAATGGTCGAAATGCGTTTGTTTTATTCAAATAAATCAAATTTTGATCTAGTTTGTTATGCAGATTCTCGATCCACACAAAGCTAGATCCAAATAGATTATTTGCTCACATGTGGAGGAACTGCTATATCATGGCGATTAGTGAAACAGACCATAACGACTACTTCCTCAATTCATGCCAAAATTCTTGCAATTCACGAGGCAAGTCGAGAATGTGCATGGCTAAGATCAATAACTCAACACATTCGTGGAACATGTGATTTGTCTTCTAGTAAAAATCTTTCAACGATGTTATATGAAGACAACATAACATGTATAGCCCAAATCAAAGGAGGATGTATTAAAGGAGATAGAACAAAACATAATTCACCAAAAGTTTTATACACTCATGATTTTGAAGAAAATTGTGATATCACTGTACAACAAATTTGTTCAAAGAATAACCTGACAGATTTATTTATAAAGTTATTACCCACTGCAATCTTTGAGAAATTGGTGCACAACATTGGAAAGCGACGACTTAAAAATCTCAAGTGATGTTTCCACGAGGGGAGCAAATATATTGTATTTTTTAGGAGTATAAATTATATGAAATATGTACTTTTTTCCCCTTCACTAGGATTTTTCCCATTGGGTTTTACATAATAAGATTTTAACGATATATNATATAAATAACGGATATCTAGGGGAGAGTATTATATAAATATTACCCATCCTTCATGCCTCCACGTGTCTTTGTACATGTTGACCATTTGCCTTACAACTACGCATTATTAATGTACAAATAAGCCCACCCGAACTTGTCAAATTGCCTATAAATAGTGACATTTGGTGGGTTCATATGGGTGTGTGAATATTGGTGAGAAATCCCAACATTTTTTTGGAGAGAAATGAGAGAAAATTTCATAATTTTATTTAAATTATTTTAATATTATAATTTCTCGATATTTATGTTTTGTTGTACTCCTCAATTTTACAACACATATTTTTTATTTTGATGGAATTTCAAGAGATGAATAATTTTGTTTATGCGGTTGTGGTGAATTTTAAATGAAATGAAATCAAAAATAGTTATAAAAGCACTAACAAATGGTATAAATTAATATACTCTAAAATTTTAATTGATATATTTTAATTAACCTAGAACACATATTGGTTTTTCCCTGGATTTTATTAATATATATACATATATCATTATCATCTTCCACGGAAAGAGTTCCAGTTGAAAACATTGTCATCCATCGCCCCCATACCAATAAATACAGTTGACATCATTGGCTATATTTATTATTTAGAACAAATATAATGTATACTCGTGGTCGTATTAATTAAAACCTCAAACTAATATCTCTATCAATTTAAATCATAAATTTCTTTTGTTAGTGAACTAATTTAGACATTCAATGAGAATTTTTGCTTTAAAACAATTAATGCTCAACTTTCACATGTGTATATGACTTCTTTAAATATAAAGATTAATGTAAATTAAATAAAAATGCGAGAATAAAAAAGATAGTGTAAAGGTGTCATTAAATTTGAGCTAATTTTAATTACTTGTGTTTTCATACTTTTCTCAAAATTGGCTAAATAATAATAGAAATTTACATGCAATAAAATATAGTATATGAATATATTTCTAAAATTTGTAGGAAAACTACTAATAAATAGCACAACATTTTTTAAAAAATCAACCATAAACAAACAGTAAGGATTAAATTTAAGTATTTTGAGACCAAAATGATAATTTAACCAAAAATGACTATTAGGATTTTTCATTTTTCCTATGTGTTCATTTTTCCTATGTGCATATGTTTTCATCATATACAGTGAAAATGCTTACAAATAAACAGAAGTTTGTGAAATAATCAATAATAAAAGAAACAATAAAGACTAAATTTAAAATTGTTCAAAATATAGAGACTAAAATTAGACAAATGAAATTACAAAAACTAAAATTGAACAAACAATAAAACATAGGATTAAAATGATATTTTAACGTAAAAGAATGGTTAGAATTTTTCAAAACTTTCCAATATAAAATTCTCAACCATAAATTGATATTTATCCTATTATCTTCTTTAAAAATTGAATTTAACTTTATTCTTATGCCAGGAGGGGAAGAAAAGAGAAGAGAGAAGAGAGAAGAGAGAAGAGAGAAGAGGAAACAAAAGCTATAATGTTGGCCCACGGAATCCAAGCGTTTGCCGAAATCTCCGGCATTTCATTTTTTTTAATAACTTTTAATTCCTAAGTAACAATTTAGTTTATATAAATTTTGGTCTATAACGATTTATTCCATATATTTTTAATTTTATAACAATATAGTCCATAAATTTCACAAGGTAACAATCTAGTCCTTAAACTTTAAAATTTGTAACGATTTAGTTTATATTATAGAAATTGATGTTAAAATTTAATGAGATTTCATACATAAATAAACTATTAAACTAATCAGAGACTTGATTTTTTTTTTTACAAAAATTTTAATAACTTTTTACGATAGGAACTAAATTAATACAATATTGAAAGTATAAAAATTAAATTATTACTTACTAAAGTTTAAAAACTAAATTGTTACAAAATTGAGAGTATATCAACTAAATATTTAAGTTGATAGATTAAGTAATGAAAGTTCAATTAGCAAACTCTTTTTTAATTTTTTTTTCCAATAAAAACTATTATTAATATTTTTTAAAAAAATCCCTAGCTTTTTACGGCGCACGAGAAATGACTACTTCAAATCTTCCAAACCAACCCCGCCATCAAAATTAACCAAAATTGTCGCATTTCCATTCAACAGAAGACACCTTACTGATTTTACCATTTGCCCTTACCCGTTGATCTCAACGGTCATCTTCCCCTCCCTCCATATATATTTCCTTGGTGCTGATTCCACCGGATTCTCCCAAAAACGGACCCACTGTTTTCTCTTTTGACCATCAAATCCCAAATCCCCTCCCCTCCCCTGTTTTGACCCAACCCCACCGCCAGATCCGCTTCAGCCGCAACTTTCTCCATCTGGGTTTCTCTCCTTTCTGCCCTAACAATCCTCATTCATCTCGCTACTCTTCCATGGAGTTCCAGATCCTCTTCAACCCTCCATTCTGAAAGAAATGGACAATGGCGGATTTTCTCCCCTGCTGTAGCAATGTGCAGGATTTTGCATTCCTCTCAAAATTCTGAACCCCACGGACGATAGGTTATATATCATATATTTTTCTTTAGCATGTCTGATTTGGTGGCCCGCACTGGACGGCATCAGCAGCGGTACGATGCCGGTTGTCGCCTTATTGCTGGGTACATTCCCACCAATATTTTTTTAAGATTCGTAGACTTCAGCGATTTGATTTTTATTTATTTTATTTTATTTTATTTTGTATCTATGTGTCTGTCTTAGCTTCTTAGTCGTTTTCGTGGACCATCCTTGTCGAAGTTTGGTGAAAAATGAGGCTGTCGTCATTATCATTTACGTTTATTTTACTACCTAATGGAAACTGACTGCTTTGATTTTCACTGTGGTTCTGGTTTGTGTATATGTGGCTGGTAGATTCTTTTATAGATCAGGGTTTCGAGAAGTTTGGATTTGGATCAGAGCATTTCTAATACATGACGTATAACACTCGGGATTTTATTGGTTGGTTTGATACTTGAATAGGATTTCTTCCATAGGTTGTACAATTGTGTCCTTGAGTTCTAAGGTTTGGCGAGTCCTAATTTCTACGTTTTTACTGTTGCGCTTCAAACAATTTTGAAATTGGTAGTAAGTTCATTGCAAAAATGATGATAAACTACCACCTTCGTTCCAATTACCATAGAAACTACGGAAAATTTTGAAGACAGCACTGGCATTAGAGATTTTGACTATGTTTTTCAAGTTGTGTTGCTGTGGGTGATTCTTTGACTTTTTCTTACATTACATTTCAGTGAGATCCAGTGGAATCATTTAGGTCATGAGATACTTTTTAGTAGTTTTTTAGTTGTTTTAGGTTTGAAGTAAATTCCTATAGGTCAGCAGAAATTTTAGTTTTTCTCTCTTTTTAATCATCAGTGAAATGGACCTAAGAGTAGATGTTCTGCCAGATTTTGATTCGTGGTTCGGTTATCTAGAATGTTAATCTGTCAAACCGTGTACTTAGGCAACAAATTAATGGTTGGTTATGATGGAGGGCTCTGTCAGATGATGGTTGGACTGGCACCAACCAGAAACAAGGGGTACAGGAAGTCCGCAATTTCTATAGGATGGAAACATGATGTGTCCTTTATCTGTCACTACTCACAGCAATAGATATGATAGCTGATTCATGATTTTTGAGATTAGTGCATTGTCTTTTGGCTGAAGTGTATTGCATTCTTGATGACTTGATGCAAAGTTGGCTATTCATATGATCCCACAAAATTTAAAATAATTTCTTCCCTCTTCATCCTGTCTTCGCAAGGTAGAACAGACGTGAGAAATGTAGAGAATAAATCTGCATAACTGGAATAGCATCATGCTCTTTGAGCACATTTGATAGCATCATTCTCTTTTATACTTCTATTCTTTCTTGTTGCTGATAAGTGATGGCTCATTTGAAATTTATCTCAATTTCCCTTTTGCATTGCATACTCTGGGGCTGCTTCACTACATCTCCTATGATGCTGTATATTATTCACAGCTCTCTCGCTTATACTTCTATTTTTAAATACTTTCTTGTCATTAATAAGTGTTGGTTCATTTGAAATTTAACTCAGTGCATTGCGTTATATACTCTCATAGCTGCTTGTGTACATCTGCTATGATGTTGTATATTGTTCACAATTCATAAAGTTTATGTTTTATTTTAAACTAATGAAATGCAGTTGATGCCTGTATGATAACTTTCATGTCTAGCCACGAGGTTAACATATTATAGAAATGCCTCTTCTCCATTATCTGTTGATGCTAATTTTGCTAATTTTGCTATTCTTTTGTAGGTGTATTCCTTTTAGGTATAGAAGTTCCGATGGCAGTAGTGATGAAATTTCAGATAAAGTAGTGGAGGTGCTTATGATTGATACACCTAGTGGACCGGGCCTTTTGTTCCCAAAGGTATGGAATTATTCCCCTCCATTAACTTTCTCAGAACAAATTATTTATTTCAATTTTCAAAATGAGTTTGCTTAAAAAGATCCAAAATGAGATTACACAGATTTGATTTGATTTTGACCGTATATATCTCATAATTTTCAATATTTTGTGTTGGGAACTTAAGGTTGAACTTCTGCTTTTTTGCTTCTCTCATAAGAAGAAAGTAATCAAGCATATTTTATCTCTAACATCAGCATTTTCTCTAAAAGGGAGGCTGGGAGAATGACGAGACAGTGGAGGAGGCTGCTGTAAGGGAAGCTATTGAAGAAGCGGGTGTTCGTGGTGAACTTATGGTGAAATAGTACTTTAATTTAACATTTGCAATGATTTTTCTTGAGCTTCAAAATTTTGATGACAGTCTATGATAGTGATAGCTCTGTTCTCATTGCTTTTGGTGAAAATTGAAGGTCTTTCCATCTATATATGGTTGAATGGGAGTGCTTGAGAGTGTTGAGGGGTGTGTGTATTGTGTATCATTTTTAATACCTTTCTGTAGGACTATGCAACTAGTTCCCTTTTTCTTTGGATTGTTTTTGTTGTTGTGAAGGAGTAATGATTGCTGCTAACTCCTCATTAGTAGAACAGATATAAATAGGAAGACTGAAGTTATCGGTTTGTTGTTGTGAAGGAGTAATGATTGCTGCTAACTAAGGTTACCAATCACTTGTAATGTAGCAAATGAGAAAATTAGGGCATGACAGACCATAATTGTTTGTTCCGGGAATACATGTAAGGAACTATTATAAGGTGGAAGACCTTTTGTTCCTTTGAACTAGTATCTCATAGACTTCCTGACTAACCATTTGATATTTCAACGGTAGTTCCACGAACCATATGGAACTTGCAATTTGCTTTGATCTAATGAAACAGTAGTGGAAGTTAGCTGGTCCATTGTTGCCTAGTCTAAGTCCAAGGGTTGTTAAGCCTAGGGCTGAAAGGAGAGAGATTTTGTGAGTTTCGATGGCAAATCTAGAGGAAGCAAGATTGATTTTGAAAGAGTTGATTGATGGTTGGAGACGTATCTTGATATTTCAAGACTTAGGGTTTGTTGCCTCATTTGTGATTACTTCAAGGTGTTAATGTTGTTTATGTTTAGCTAGAAATGTCTAATAGGACAACAAAGAACCCAAGTCATTCTTTGGGTTGATAATATCTTATATGTGAGTGGGGTATCTATGCATAATTTATTATTATTATTATTAAAGAAACAAATTTTATTGATATATGAAATTTACAAAAAGAGGTCAAAGCCCAATCCAAAAGAGTTACAAAAGATTTCTTCAGTTGGTCATAATTCATAAATTATGAGGGTTATGGATTACAAATCAAAGTTTGTCAATATCTCTCTCTCTCCCCCCCCCCCAAGGTCCAGTTGAAAATTTCAAATATTTTTACCATTATTTCTAGGGAAATATACATCTTTTGGTCCTTGAGATTTGGAGATGCTCAGAGATTTCAAAAGGATCAATTTTAGTTCTTTTGGTGCTAGTTACTAGTTTGCTGCCTTTGCAAATTAAATATATTTGATATTGATTATTGATGACTAGACAAGTGAGTTGAAAATTTTCTTCTCCTGTCTTTTATCTTCTTTCTCTCTTCTTCCCCTTTTTTCGCAAACTTTTCGGTGTGGGTGCTCACTGTCTCTTTCCAGTGTTCCTCATTCTCTACCTGTCAATGCTCACCAAGAGTGGAAAATGGCAGCACGTGAGCAAACAACTAGACTAGACTAGAGATACTGAGTTTGGCTTGGCACCACCATTGGTATGGATGCTGTTGTTGGTGGAACATTGTTGGTTGGAGGCTGCAGGAGTTGACGTCGTTCAAGGATCTGCTGTTGTAGATTGAGTCTATTGTCGACAAGAAGGTCGTGTCTTCGCTTTGAGAGTAGGATGTGTAGCAAACTTGTGTTCGTTGTAGTTAAGTGCCATTGTGGGTGGAGGTAAATCACCATTCATGTGTCAGGTTTGCATGCCCATGTTGGAAAGGAGTGCTCAATCATGCCATTCCAGATTTGATTTGTGTTGCCTCAAGGAAGTTTGTTCCCAATTTTGCACTACCAATGTTTGTTCCATTTGATATCCATGGTCGCTGTTTCAAAGATTTGGGAATTGTCCATAGATTTGAAAGTCCTTTCCATCAACAATGATGCGGCAGGGGACGATGATATTGATAGCAAGCGGTGAGTGGGTGCGGGTGATGTCAACAAGGGAGAAGAAGGGAGAAGGAAAAAAGGAGAGTTGGAAAGAAGTTGGCACCCCAGCCTCCGACCAACAAAAATGCCACCATGACCAAAGTTTAATTAGTAAATTAACCACAATGTCAACATTTCGTTAGGTCAACTAAATCAAAGGAGGTTAGAGACCATTTAGAATCATTCTCCAAACTTAAGGAACTAAACGTGTCCATTATGAAATCTAGGGATCAAATAGACACCAACCCAAACCTTAGGATCAATGGTACGAAATTACAGAAAAGGCAGGAGAGCCAAACCCCAAGCCTATGAAGATTATGCAAAACTCTACCAATTGACTATAAGAATGTTTCAACTAGCTATTGTAAGGTTTATAACATTGACATGGATTGTGAGTTTCTATGAAATTATAAAAAATATGTTGTCAAAAAGTTTCTAGTTGTTTTCAAGCCTTAGAAGCCAAAATAATCCTTCGATAAATTGGACCCATATAACTTTCTTTTCATTTCATTTCTGAGAGGGTGGCTGACCAATGTAGAGCATCATAGCTGGTTGACATGTTGAGGAAGAACTGTTTGAAGTGCCAATTGAAGGTGTGTTAGATGATATAATATTTTCCTTCATCCATCAACTTAAGTTTTTGAGTCACTCGGTGATTTAACATGGTATTAGAGCAGATGATCCAGGAAATCCTGTATTCAAACACTTACAATTTTATTTCCTCCCTAATTAATATTGATTACCACTTGTTGGGTTTTCTACATATTTCAAGCCCATGAGTGAGGAGTGTTAGATGATTTTATATTTAAATTTATCTTCATTTATCAACTTAAGCTCATGGTTCAGTCGTGATTTAACAAGGTGGAATTGAAAAAATCCCAAAATCTTCTAGCAAAGGAACATGTGGGGAAGATATGGCCTCGTTGACACCATGTCCGTTTTATAAAGAGTGCACTATCTTGGCAAGAGGAAGAAATTGGAGAGTTGCTTTTTATAACTTATCGTATCAGTGTGTCTACCCTTGCTAGTCGAGTTCCCACATGAAGAATTTAGTTTTCCTTTAGGCATTTATTGTGCCAAATCTTTTTGTGAAGAGAGAATGGTTCTTAGGAGCAATTATCAGATCAATAATAAGAGTGTGGAAGCAAAAGGAACTATCAGGATCTAAAGGCCAAATCAACTTGGTCAGTAGAGATGGTTGGGCAAAAATTGTACAGCTTGTTTGATAGGATTGTTCATTCTTCAATTTCTTCTTCTAAAAAGTTCTTTCTAAAACCAAGGTTCCAAGAGTTTAAGGTAGTATTCCAGACGCTTTATGCAGAGATATTTTGTTGGTTTGAAAGCTGAAGAAGTGGTGGGGAAGTCAAGTCATAGGGAAGAGAAGTGATCCCAATCCAATGATCAGTCCAAGCATTAGGTGTACAGAACTATTGTGATAACTAGGTAATGCTTTCCAGTGACTGAAACTAGATTCTCTTAACTCTTCAACAGTCAGCGAGTCCTTATTGTTATGTTAAACCCTTTTCATCTATGTAAGTTTATAAACCTCTTTTTATGCTTCAAATGATAAACCTAGGCATTTATCAAATGGGAGATGACTGTGCCTTAGAATGAAGGCTATCATGGGAAGGTTGACATATGTTGCCTTCATGATGTTGGATCGAGATTAGAAACCCTCTATTAGATAGAACCTTTAATGAACAGAGGGGAGTTTTCAGAAAAAAAGGGGGGGGTGGGGGGGGGGTGGGGGGGGGTGGGGAGGGTGGACGCTTGGGAAGTATGCTAAGAAAAGATTGTAACTAAAAATGTTAGTGGAAGCAACCACTAAAATCAAATAAAAATTCTCACCTTATTCCTTCGGGAAGGAGAAGTTTTCAAGTCCAAATGAACTGTGTAGCCGTTTCTCATGCTACACTCTTTAATGTTGGAAAAGTGGTTGGCTGTTCTTGGAGGTTTGTTTAAAGAGAGGTCGTAGTTCTTTTATTTTCGAAGAGACAAACTGCCCATATGCTTAGCTGACAAAAACCATAAAGCGATGAAACGTATTTGAATTCTAAGACATAGAACAATTAACCTAGGGAAAGGTGATTGTGGCAGGTGAAAGCATCTTTTTGGATAGAAGGAAACTTCGTTGCTAGAAGTAGCATAAGAAACACGATGAAAGGTAGTATTTTGTCATTGTCAATTGAGATATAGAAGGACAGAGGAATGGCTACTTTGCTTTCCAGAAAAATGCCAGTCAGAAGAAGTAGGCCAACCTTAAGGCCCTGGAAACTTATGGTGGGAGATATGAAGTGGACGTCCCGGAGGATCTTGAGCTTATTACCGAGGCTGGTAGATACAAGTAAATGCCAACTCCCGGAAGATTGGAGAGCTATTTTCTCACCGAGGAACAAGAGATGTTTGGATTATTTTATTTTTTTATTTTTTTATTTTTGGTTTCGTTGGAAAGAAAGGCTATAGTTTTTAAGGGACAAGAGACGTTTATCTTTAGAAGATATTAGGATTTAATGATTTTATTTGCAGCTCTATAAAAACCCTTATGTGATTACAACCTCTTTTTTTATCCACACCAATCGGATGGTTTTCTAGACTTTTTTCTGTTAATAGGATGCTTTGTCTTTCCTGTGAAATATGACATGTAATGCATGATTGGATAGACAAATCTTGTTTTGGCGACAATATTAGGAAGTAGAACTGTAGAAGCGGATAATTTTTTTGCCAGATGCATTACAAAAAGATAAATCGTTTGGCATAAATACATTCAATTAGTAACTTGTTGTGTTTTATCTTTTATTATTAATGAGTGGATAGACAATGAATAACTACAATCTTATACTTAAAGAAACATGAATTGCCTTTCTTATCTTCCATCCGTAAGAGACCAAAAATTAACAGAACAGAAGTGATGGAAAAGCCATAGAAAGTTCACCTAAATGTGGTTATTTGATTGTCATTCTTCCTCTTTTTTTCCTCTCTCTATATTTTTTCCTCCTCCCTCTGTTTTTTCCCTCCTAAGTTAGTTTGTATCAAACTTATTGTGTACTAGTTTTTATCCATGTAACCGTGTAGATTGTTTTATGTTGTTAACTAAGTCATGCAATAAAACTCAATTGATTAGACCACTTACATTATTTGCAAAGCATGTCAGCTTCGTCTCTCTTTTTTTGTTTTTCTTAATTTTGTTTTGTTTTGTTTTGTTTTATCTTTTTTTCCCTCATTTTGATTAGTTTGACACAAACTTTCTTTCTTAAAATCTTGCTTTACAGGGTTTTTTGGGGGACTATCACTTCAAGAGTAAAACACAACAAGACGAGTTTAGTCCAGATGGATTGTGTAGAGCAGCAATGTATGCTTTATTTGTCAATGAGGAGCTTGAGTTCTGGCCGGAGCAGAACACGAGAAATAGAAGTTGGGTGACCATACCTGAGGCAATTGAAAAATGCAGGCACGCATGGATGAGGGATGCCCTTGTCATTGGTTTCAACAAATGGCATGCAGAAAATATGAATGATGAATAACTTGAATCTTCATCTAGACAATGTATGCACATTACGAAGTATTGTGCATGCTAACGAACATCTAAAGGATAGTCCCTTTTTCCCCTTTGCCAACCAGTCATGAAGAATCAAGTAGTAGAACTAACACCAGGATTACATAGGCAATGCTTTTGGTTGCTCATTTATACACTTTGACCCCTGATGTTTTTAATTCGGAGGGAATTCAATCCTTATATAAGTACTCGTTCGAGCTTCCTTGAAGCTTTTACAAATGTATTTCAAATTTTTTTGTTCATTTACAAGTCTGATGAATTACATGCCATGATTTAATATGGTGTATTGGAGGAATACGAAGTCGTAAAGTTGTCATAGGTCATTTGGTGGATAATTTATCTATTCCAACTTAAGATATAGACAAATAAGTCATTCTCTAAGGACTCATAATTTTAGGCCAAACCTAGGTATTAAAAATGTTTCATAACGATTCCTTGAAAAAGATAAAAACAAGCTAGATAAAGGAGCAAATTCAAGGACTTACATCCTCTTGCTTCTCTACATTTTCATGGTACTTTTCTATAGCTTAGATTGTATTTTTCATGTTCGCGTCTTGGTTTAAGCATACTTTTTATAGAGAAATTTTTGTATCACTTCAAGTTTCATTTAATACGAGTTCAAGCCTATGAATTAATTTTTTTTTTTTTTTCAAATATATGAATGTCCTAAGAAAGGGATAAAAGCTTCACTTGTGTTCTAGCTACTTGCTGAACACTTAGTTTCATTTGCTTTCATTGATTAAATGTTTCTTGTTAACCTAAATTGAAACAATTTTGAATCCTTATTTTCTCTCATTTATCTTTTTACAACATTTTACATCTTTCCACCATATTTTACCTTTCATTTCACTTTTTTTAAAACATACATAAAATACAATCACTTTTATCTAATTGAAATTTTGTATGTATTCTATTCCCTTGGAATTTGATACTTGGACTTCATCCATTTTATACTAATTTTTGGTGACATATACTTGCACTATGGGACTACTAGTCTCCACTCCCATCACCAATATCATGAAAGCACATTGTTTTCAAAAATAAAAGAAAATTTTTGGACCTAGTTAGACCCACAATTCATATAAAAAAAAAAAATCAGAGAGCCCCCTTGTTTGCAAATCTATTTTTGGATTGCAGTGACTGACTGAGGGCAATCGAAAAGAGGGTGGGAGCGAAGATTATCAAAGGGGAAAGGGAGAAGGAGAAGAAGAGATTAAGGGCAAACAAGAAGTTTCCAACTCATATACCATCATAAAAAAAATAATTATTTTATTTTCTAAGCTAATGACCAAATAAGTTTAGGGACTATTGCAAATACTTTTTCAAAGTTTATAAACTAAGAGTGTGCATTTTGAAATTTGAGGGATCAAACATGCACCAACCTCAAGGATATCCAACAAATCTCATGTCACAACCAAGCTCGCCAGCTTGAAAGGTTTCCTCTTCTAACTTAAATTTGACTAGCAAAAAATGAAAATATTTTTGGAAGGCAAAAAGCCTTGGCACAAACTAAAAACTTGTTATTGAAAAATCTATACATAGTCTCATGCAGTAAAAGTTAATATGTCTAAAAGGGATCCAAATTGACTCTGTGTGTTTTGTGTTGGAAGAACGTCAACACATCTTTGTTGGAAATGCAAGACTACCAAGAAATTTGTAGCTACTAAAGAGTGGAGATTCTTGTAGAAGATTGTTTGGAAATTAAATACTAATCATGCATTGTTGAACTAGGAACAAATTGAGGCATGGAAAGAGTTTAAATTAAGAGGCAAATTTAGGAAGAGTTTGACTAATTGAATTGAAAAACTTAACAACAAAATGCAATGTAAAGATGGTCATATGACCATCATTGAAGGCCTCACTACTATCTTTACATAGTCCACTTGAGTAATTAGGGCAGAGTGCGATTCGCTTGAAGAGTCACCAAATTGTTAAACAATGAGATTGCAAATTTTACAGTTACATCATCACAAAGGAGACTCAAGAATTAGCTTAAGATCAAATGTGACGGTAAAATTTCATTTCACTAGTAGACAATATATCGCCCAAATTAGTCTAACAAGCGATGGATTGGTAGCAAAAATAGCACCTAGAGGCTCACTTTCTAGCACTTAATCAGGAGGTAGGGAGGTTATAACAAAGTACGTAATTTCGATTGTTCAGTGAATTAGATAGAGAGACATGTACGTACAGTTTTTAGAGGATCGGTGGGCAAAATATACTTGGGACATAGTCTTTTGAGTTTATATTTTGTTACTCTTTTTTTTTATGATTAAGAACAATTATATTTTAAAATTATATGGCTATATCATAAAATTTAATTTCTCTCACCTTCAATAAATCAAATTAGTTTAAAAGTCTGTTTGGATTAACTTAAGAAAAAAATGTTTTTTTTAAAAAATTGTTTTTATTTTAACAAAAATGGTTAAAAATACTCTTCAAAAATTATTTTGAGTGTTGTGTAACACTCCAATTTTTTCTAAAATGACTTATTTTCTAAATTAAATAATTGAAAATGCATTCCAAATATATTCTAAAATTGTCATTACATAGATCTATCATTTGGGGGAAAAGTGAGCTTTTAGTCTTTTTTCTATTAGTATCTTTTCAATATCCAATACATCTAGGCACTCCTCTTGTATCCATCTATTTCCCTCAATTTTTTTAATTTAATAAGTTGATTGTGACTCACTATTGATGCTTTCTATACTTAAATTAAAAATTAAAACTTTCTGCACAATTTTGGCTCATCCTAATTCTTAACAACAAAAAAAATTTAATTTAAAATTCAATTTGAGTCGAAACTCAATCAATACGACATCAATTATCATGGTAAAAAAGAATAATTTGATTCACCATCCTACAATGGTTGAACTGTGAAAAACAATCACTAGAATTTTCAATAATTTAACTTTTTGGCCTTTGGAATGGAAGAGCAATTTAAACCTTCATATGGGGCCATATTTGATATTCCTCTCTGAATGGCAAAACAAACACTTGAGAAAAAACTGCACAAATCATAGCTAGAGATTTGATTACTGCTCGTTTACTGACAATAAACTAAACTAGAAACCCAAAATTGGACTCTCTCGTCAAATTGGCGTCGCACTATTTTCTGAATTTCGCCTTTCTGACACCGTCGAAGACGAAGTAAAAAAAGCTTTTCGAAGGCTAAAAGACAACTCACGTCAAAAGGGTCTAATACTTCAAATATATATATACAAAAGAAACAGTAATTGCAGACAATTAGTCCTTGGAAAGTGGAACATTTTCACGCAACGGTTCGTCTAGAGATTGGCGTGGCCTTGAACAAACCCCCTAAGACCTCCTTACGATTCACCCACACAGATTTCAGTAAGGACCCAGTAGCATTATCGTCTTCGTTAGTTACCCAGGTGAGTTTCAGGAAGAAACTAGTAATCATCACCAAGTTTTGAAGTAGGTCTTTAAGTCAGTGAGCTACAAATTTGAGCTGATTTTGGCCATTTGGGTGTTTGCCTAACTTACATGTACAGTGGTTGATTGTTTTTTGGGGTCTTGTTGATTTTGGGTATCTGGGTTTCTCACAGTGCTGAAATTACTTCTTTTTGACTCGCAGTGTTTTGGGGAATCGTGGGTGCTACCGCTTTCTTTGGGTTAGCATAGTCATTGAGTTTAATGGGTCGGTATGAAACTTGGTTTTTTTTGTAGCCCCGTTGACAATTTAGCGGATTCACTCTTTCTAATCATTTGGTTTCTTGAGTTTCTTGGATTGGTTTGATGTGATTAATGGTTGAGAATTCGTTCAGATGTTTCTGTAGTTCAGCAGTCGTTTCTGGCATCTGCTTATCTTTTTGTTAGTACTGAATTTTGTTTCTGTGCAATCTGAAATTTGAATGCTTGCTGTTCACTTTTGAGTGACTCTGGTATCGCTGTGATGGCTGTTGTAATATTTGGAGTGGATCTGTATTTTCCTTTAGTTGATCTTCTTTTGCCTGTGTAATATGTCAACTTAGTTTTTTGCCTCAGCTGGTAAAGCTAAAATTTTGTGGACCAATGCATTTTTGGATATTCTAGATTGAGATTAGAATAGATTTGAAAATTGATGTATGCTAGGCATATAGATGCCTTGTTATCCTAGATTATAACTTTTTTGGCTTCCAGAGTTATTCAGCTTAAATATTTGTACTTCTTCATTTCTATTATTCTTTTTATAATTACTGATAATTGAAGAGTCTTGTTGCCTGCGCTTTTGGAAGGCAGGGGAATTTCTAATATTTATTTGTTTGATGGAGGCTTTCTTATATTGAAACAACTTTTGTATTTTGTTGCCAATTTTAAAGCTTCTGGTTTTTTAAACTTGTTTCTAGTCCCCTTTTTATTTAATGCTCTTTCTACATATGCAAGATACTGCAACTTTATTCTAATATTTTGTTTTTTTGGTATCTCAATCCTTCTACTATCAGACATCTAAAAAAATAGATGAGAAGATGTTATACATTAACTTATATTGTACATTTCTCTTGTTTGGTCCCTTCTGAAGTTCTGTGTAGGATCCCCTAGATGCCTAACTGCAGTATGTATCTGATGTTGTGAATACTCAAACTTGACTGTACTTTTTCATTTTACTGTTATTCAGTATAAAACGGGAAAAAAAATTACACTTCGAATGCATCTTAATGTGAATTTGATTTGGTTCATTGATTTGAAGTCCCTTAGTTTCCCAAAAATTCTTAAGAACTGCCTTTTCCATTCTCTGTCCTGTCCCCATGGACGAAGTTGTGTCAGCCATAGATCCAATTCACTGATATAAACTAGCTATCCCAACGATTGGATTTCAAAATCTGAATGCTGAGAATTATATCATAGGCATTACTTATGTGACTCCTTTGCTGAGTTACCCCTTACATCTCACTCACTTCACTCCGTCCCTTCTTCTGTTACAACTATTAGTTACAAGAATTACAAACAATTAATTAGTACACAAATAACCCCCCTGTCATGCCCTTTTCGCTTCTCTTTTTTGATGTACACTTGAGTATTGGATGCCCATCACTTGCTCAGGTTTTCCTTGCCTTAGTTATTGTTTTTTGTTTTTTCAATCGTTTAAATGGAGTTGAACTATTTGAGCAACATCATATGATATATTTTTTGTAGAGCTTTGTCTCATGAAATGTTCCCATTGGTGTATTTGTTTCACATTGTCTGTATGGTGTGGACCTATTTGAGCTACATGGGTTTATACAATCTGTGTTATATTTAAAAGCATTTTGTGGTCACATGACAAATTTTAACTATGAAAAAGAAATTCAAACAAAGGTGAGTATGCAAAGGCATTTCAATTCAAAAGAATTATATTCAAGGTATAATCACAAAAACCATTATCGGGTGCTATGCTGGAAGCATGAAAGCAATTCTTTAAAAATTTGAAAAAGATACCTCTCCCGCAAAAGGTTCTTCAAAAGATGCCGCTGAGGACCAATTAAGATTTGATGGATAAACTCATAAATTGATGGGTTGGTATTCTTAGTTGCACAGGAAGACAATCAATCCACTCTTCTTGCATTTCTGATTCAGGACATGTGAGAAATCAAGTGGTCATCCTTTAGAGGAAGCTATTAAACCAAGTGGTTCTCCATCTGTTCATGGGATTTGTTTAATGTAAGCTTCTCTTGATAGTATCTAGCATTACTTAGTGAACTGGGATTAAAACTGTTGTGTTTTGGGTGCTTTTTAAATGTATTCTTCATCCTTATTTGTTTCTTCTTTATACTATCTATTATTTTTAGAAACCTAATGAATTACACCATGCCAGGAGAGTGCAATCAAATTGACTATCTACTAATCTTTGGTTTCTATGAAAGCTTTTAAAAAAAAGGATTTTTCAATTCAGGAAATGTAAATATGTGGTTCCGCATCTTATAATGGAAATAGATAATATATTGTAATCTGATGCTGAGATACTTTATGCTGGAAACGAGCTGATGATATCCTAGAATGGATTGTTATTTTTTTTTAATGGAAGAAAAAATTATATATGTATAGATGTCTTAGGAAATGGCCAAGGTCGAGATAGTTCAAGTGACAATGAAGTCTTGGATTTTTTTAAAAATATATATAAATTAGGTACATTTTATATATAGAGCAAAATGGATACAAAAAGAGCTATAGGGAAGAAGGTATCTCCCCAACTAAAAACTAAATGAAGGTATCTACCAGAAGGCCCCCAAATATTTTAAGCTTCAAGCTCACTGTGAACATTTTTGTTGCCAGAGGATACTCCTTTTGTGTTAGTTAATTAACATTATGTTCATTGACATAACTCCATAGCTGTGTACGGGTTCACCAGACAGCTGATAACTCCACTTTTTGTGTGCGTTGTGGAGCTTGGTTCATCATAAGGTTCTACCACATTAGGTTGCTATATTGATTGGTAATATATAAACAAGAAGAGGGCTTCCATGGCTACTGAGGGCAGTCCCAGGACTGATATCTCAACAGATGGGGACACAGATGAAAAAAGCCGGAGGGTAATGTACTACTTCATATTCACATCACCCAGCCCCTTCATCCTCAGTGTATTTTTTGTTTATGATATTTTTATTCTCAGGGATTCAATACAGAATTCCTTTTATGAGATGCCGGCCTGGATAATTTTGGTTCTCTAGTTAATGAAAATCTGACTCTTGTCATTTCCATAATCTAATTTCCTTTCATTTTGCAGCCTGATAGAGGCCAACTTGCTCTTACTATGGCTTCTGATTCTAGTGACAGATCAAAGGATAAAACTGATCAGAAGGTTGTATTCTCTGGATCACTTTTCTAATTAATTCTTGAGTTCATCAAAATATGTATTAATGATATTTCACTAACACTAAGCAATGCAATAATCATTTTGCAGACTCTTCGCCGGCTAGCACAAAATCGTGAGGCTGCAAGGAAAAGCCGATTGAGAAAAAAAGTATGGCTTAAAATTTATACTTCATTTCATTATTGTTGTTAGTGCTTAGTTCAGTTAGATAATAAATTCACATCTTTGCAATATATCTTTAACATTTGGATTTGATTTTATACCTTTGAGGTGAATGCTAATTGACTAATAGCATTCCTCATGATATTTTAAGCTGGTATTACTTTCCCTTTTCTCAAATAACAATCAACAGCTTAGTCTAGGCCTTAACCATCCACTAATGTGTGTTGTTTTTCTCCTTGTAGCTTGCTTTCACCAAAATGCTTATAACCTAGGTGTAAGCAGCTGAATAAATTTTTGAATAATGACATGGTTCGGTACAGATACATTGTGAATAAAATCCTAATGAATCAATGTTAAGGGCCAATTTTATTGATTGAATTGTTTTCTTCTTTGAGAACAAAAGGAGGATTCTGTTGGAAGATGCTCTGTGATATGTGAACGTTCATTGAATGACTGACATGCCTTTCTTCGGGATTTGACAACCTTCATTTTAAAATTTTGTTCATCTTGTATCAACAATATACATGCAGTTGCCCTTTTTTGTTTGGTTGCATGTATACTCTGGTTATTATGAGTTTTCCCTATTGAGTCACATCCATGTGCAGGCGTACGTTCAACAGCTAGAGAGCAGTCGATTAAAGTTGACACAACTTGAGCAGGAGCTTCAGCGAGCACGACAGCAGGTTATATTTTCTATCAAATGAATGTATCAATATTTTCATCATGTGTTTTTTAAATATCACTCTCTTCGGGTTTCTGCATTTGAAGTTCACTATGCTCATCTTTGTCATGCCTCTTCATAGGGAATTTTCATATCAAGCTCCGGTGACCACACCCATTCAATGAGTGGAAATGGTATTCTATCTCTCTCCTAATATTTGTCTCTCCTCTCTGTTTTGTTATGTTAACTTTAGAAATGTGTTGTTATGTTTGTTTATGCTTCTAATTCCATAGATGTTAGCATCTGTTTTGTCAAGATTTTCCCTTCAATTTGAAGTGTAAAAACCACATTTAATCAATTTGCTCGAGTTTTTCTTCAATTCACTGCCTGTATCACATCCTGAAATGTTTGTTCGAGATGGTCATTAATGAAGTTGAGAAAAAGGGGAAGAAGGAAGAATGATAAAGCATTGTTTCTTATAAAAAAGAAGTGCACCTTCAAGATTTTGTGCCCATTATCTGTTTAAAGAATAGAATCAAGTGTTCATGATTTTTCCCTCTAATTTGGTCCTCGGCTCTGCTGCAACGTGAACTGATGTATGCATTACTATCTTTTTGCAGGGGCCATGGCATTTGATGTAGAATATGCTCGATGGCTTGAAGATCACAACCGTCAACTGAACGAATTGAGATCGGCTGTTAATTCTCATGCAAGTGACCCGGAACTGCGTATTATTGTCGACGGCATCTTGGTTCATTATGATGAGCTCTTTAAGCTCAAGGGAAATGCAGCAAAGGCTGACGTTTTCCATTTATTATCAGGCATGTGGAAAACACCTGCAGAAAGATGTTTTCTATGGCTCGGGGGTTTTCGTTCATCTGAGCTTCTAAAGGTGATTAATGCTTTCTCTCTCTCTCTCTATATATATATATGTAAAAAGTAAAAAGCAAAAAACTGAGATTGTGGTGGCAAAATATGCTAATGTGGAAGTGGCAAGAAAACAATGGAAAGATAATATGGATATGTTCCTGTTTTAATATCATATAAACTATTAAAACCGTTATTAGAAAGATACTACTATGCATGTAATCTAAGCATTTCTTTGTGATTGCATGGAACACTTGATTCTGGTTACTTTAAGACTCTCCTAGAGAATGTTAATGTTGTTTCTGTTGTGTTCTTCATCTGAGCATTTTTCTATGTTCTTTATGCTTCTAGAAGTTATTAAGGAATGATAATGTTGCAGCTTCTTGTAAATCAACTGGAGCCTCTAACAGAGCAGCAGTTGGTGGGAATCACAAACTTGCAGCAATCATCGCAGCAGGCAGAAGATGCATTATCACAAGGGATGGAGGCCTTGCAACAGTCCCTGGCAGAGACATTATCGAGTGGAGCTCTCGGCTCCTCCGGTTCGTCAGGGAACGTCGCAAACTACATGGGTCAAATGGCCATGGCCATGGGTAAACTTGGGACTCTCGAGGGCTTTATACGCCAAGTAAGTCTCTTCAACTGTATATATATGTGTGTGTACATTTTTTCTTGTTTTCCATTTTGGTAAGGTTCCCCTTCCCTACTTTTCTGGAATTGAATTGTCGCCCCACCCGGTACAGAGTAAGGGCCATTGTTTCATGTTAAATAGTTCAAAACTCGAGTCTAGTGGATAAAGCACTAATTTACATTCCAAAGGTTGATGGTTTAATTTTGCACCCCTGGAAACGGTTGAATTTTTTTTTAAAAAAAATTGTTTTGTGACCCATGATTTGTTTAATCCTTAATGGATCATTTCAAAATGATTTGATTTTGGAAAAAATACATTTGGTCTCTAGGTTTTGGATCTGGTTTTCATTTGATCTTTAGGTTTCAAAATCGAGGTTAAAAGCGTAAAGTTTTTTGAGACCTAAGGACTAAATTAAACAAAACTCAAACCTCAAGGAAAAATTGTAACATCTTGAAACCTAGAGATTAAATTGAAATCAAACTAAAAAATTAAGGACTAAAAGTATAACATTTTGGAATATAGGGACCAAACGAAAAGTAGACCTAAAAACTAGGGCCTAGGGGCCAAAAAAATATTTTTCCATTTGGTTTTTATTTGTTTCATATCTATCTTCTGTAATATGAATAAAGCAACCTGTTCTTGCACAAAATGGTAATTATCATATGAAATTTAAACATGTCCCTTTGTTGAATCTTACAAATTATAGGTAACTGATTCAAGATCCAGAAACATATTCCATTTTCACATCGTTTATGCTCTAGCATTTCAAAAACTCCATGGCTGTGTGATCCAGAAACATGTACTTTGCAATGCCTTTTATGATTCCGTCTCGTGCAGTTACAGTTTTATCAAAATGACTATTTTTTTCTTCCTTTTTCTGTATTATACTTGGGTTCTCGAATTCCAGGCCGACAATTTGCGACAACAGACACTTCAACAAATGCACCGAATATTGACAACTCGTCAGTCTGCTCGTGCGCTTCTTGCCATACATGACTACTTATCAAGACTACGAGCTCTTAGTTCGCTCTGGCTTGCTCGTCCAAGAGAGTAAGAGAGCTTCTTTGTTTAGTTTAACCAAAGCTAGGTCATGGTGACACTGCAGAGACATCAAAGGAGCAGTTAAGGTAACACCTTTTTTTAATTCATTGGCAATGCCCCCCCTTCTTAGAATTGAGATGATCTGTCACAAAGAATAATTTGCTTGTAATTTGGTATTTTAGGTGTTCTTGTTACATCTGTATAAATATCAACACAAACTAACTCAACTTCCATTGTTTCTCAAGTAAATTAATAATAGTCCTATAAAAAACAAACCTACCAAACTATGTAACAACTTTTTTTTTTCTTTTTTTTAGTACGATTGAAAGAAGGGGATTCGAACTACGAACCTCGTGGTTTCTAGCACATTCAAATATCAATTGAGCTATGTTTGATTTGACAACTATATAACAACTTTTATTTTGGTATACTTTCGCTTTCATTACAAAGAGAAGTACTTTTTGAACCACAATATCGTCATGACCACACATTTCTATCGTGTGTTTTTTGGTGTTAGGTGTCTCCATCATTTGTTGTTTTCCTTCATTTTTTCTCTATGAAAATTTGATTTCTTATATAATAATAAAAATATCAGGCATGTTTTTGTTTGTAAAAAGCTTATAGTAATTGTTTTAAATGGAAAAACCGTTGGAAATATTTTCAAATATAATAAAGTATCACTATCCATTAGTGATAGATATTAATAAACATTTATCAGTGTCTATTATTGATAGACTATCATTTTGTTATATTTGTAAATAAGTTGGTTTATTTATTTATAATTATTTCAAAATTTTAATTCTATTATTTAATCGTGAATGAATTAGTTGATTACTTACTAGTTTGGTATCGATTTTCAAGCACATTGAGTATGTCTAGAAGTGATTTTGAAATGGTTAAAATCACTTGTCACTTTTAAAATAACTCTGAAACATGCTTTTAATCATTCAAAATCGATTTTGATATAATACAAATTACATTCAAAAGTATAAAATTAAACATTAAATTGATTTTGTGTGATTAAAAATGAGTTCCGAAGTGATTTTGAACATCACAAAAGTGATTTTAATTATTTTAAAAATTATTCCCAAACATGCACTAAGATCTTGTTTGTTTTGTTGGAATGGGATGAGTTTAGAATGAAATGCAATCCAAAATCATGTTTAGATTGAGCATTTTGGATGTTGGATCCGATTTATAATACCAAATTTATTTCGTTTCCGTAGTTTTCAACCCAACCATCTTTTCCATTGTTTTCGTGTATCACAATCTCATTTCCATTCCATCCTCGATATTTCACCCATTTCAATACACATGATTTCTAGTGATTTTGATCACATTCTAGCATTCCAAACAACTCCAGCCCACAAAACTTTGTTCCTAATGATATTGCGTGATGGGTGGGATTGCAAATTTGGGAATTTTATTTTATTTTATTTTTACTGGTTGCTTACCCTTGTTGAGCAAGATAGACACTTTTGATTGTTGGTTTGTTCTCCTAAACAAAGGATAAAAATAATGTAATTTCAACTAATATTACTCCCAGTTAAATAAATTACAATTATGTTTCTATCACATTATTTTGTATGGAACTTTTCCCCCCCCCCTTTTTGAGGAACAGTATGGAGTTGGATATTCTTTAAAAAGAAATCAAATAGTCAATCTATTTATAAGTTAATATAAATTGTAACGATAACTATGTTATGTTATGTTGTTTGTTTATATTGAAATAAAATGTCAAAATTAGACTTTTTTAGTACAACAATAATTATAAGGGTGAAGGATTGAATTTTCGACCCTATAGATCAGATCATATATTAATACTATTGAATTAAGTTGGCAAAAAATTAGACTGACGTAAAAATTAATTGATTTAATTTTCAATTCGTCTATGGCCAATCATCCTAATCTATTTGTACCTTATCACCATCTCAATCAACACTAAAACCAATCATCACATTATGCCGACTTAAATGCAATAGTAATAAGTTCTTTTAAAAAAATATTAAAAAAGGCAGGTTAATTATCATACATTGATCTTCTAAATTATTTTCATAAGAAAAAAAGGTCTTAACATTTTGTGTGGGAAGGCTCTTCCTCTTACTAAGTTTGTTAATGGATGATAATATGATACCAGAGTAGGAAGTTCAGACTGTCATGTGTTCAAATTTCTTGTTGGGTCTTTTACATATGTCAATCCCATAAGTGAGAGAGAATGTTAAAACATTGATATAATATTAAATTTACTTTTATCTATCAGTTTAAGCTTTTGGATCAGTCACTGATTTAACATTGGGATTAGAGCAATAGATAAACTTATGTAATGTTATGCCCTTCCCAATTAATAAGTAAAAATTCAATAAATTTTCAAACCCACATATGAATAAGAGTAATAAGCATACAAGGACGAGTAGCAGCCTTAAGAGTCTTGGAGCTTCATGAATCTAAAAGATTCACTTGTGGGTGGGATTAGCTAAATCATTTGTGATTTCGCTGAATCTCTTGTTTGTGCGAGATGCGAAAAGGTAGTTGTGAATGGAGGATTAAGAACCTGGAAGTGCTTGCTATTGAAAGAAAGAAAAGGAAGAAGAAAAGTCTGTGGAAAATGAAACGGGTCGACCATTGTGATCGGAGCCACTGTACTAATATTTATTAATGCATATATGCCATTTGTCATACACTGATAGGAAACCGATAACAACTAAGAGAGAGACAATAAAATGGTAATAGAAAAACAGTGAAAAAATGAAAAGAAGAAGGAATGGAAAAATTACATATATTGAAATTGAATAGCTATTTTATCATCCCCAGCAAGCGAACGAAGAGTTGCCGCAACTGTGAGCTTGGTCTTGAGATTGAGAAAGCGGGGACTTGGTAAGGCCTTGGTCATGATGTTTGCAACTTGGTCTTCGGAGGGAACAAATCTTACTGAAAGTTGTTTAGTAGCCACCTTTTCTCTAAGGAAGTGAAGATCAATCTCAAGGTGTTTGGTGCGATTGTGTAAAACGGGGTTGGTAGCCATGTAGGTGGCACTCAGATTGTTGCAGAGCAGAAGAGGCGTTGAGATTGGGCCAATGCCAATTTCAGTCAGGACTGATTGGATCCAGAGTAATTCGGAAACAACATTGGAGAGGCCACAGTACTCTGATTCAGCACTGGACCGGAAGACCACCTTTTGCTTGGAGGAGCACCATGATATGAGGCTTGAACCTAAGAAGACACAGAAGCCACTTGTGCTTCATCGGTCGTCCGGGCAGCTGGCCCAATCAACATCAGTGTAGCAGGTTAAGGCTAAAATAGGGGATTTGGACAGTAGGATACCATGATTGACAGTGCCTTTGAGGTAACGAAGAAACCTTTTTGCTGCTTGAAGGTGTGAAGAAGTTGGGGCGTGCATGAACTAACATAACTTGTTGACACTGAAGCTGATATCGGGCCTGGTTAGAGTGTAGTATTGGAGGCTCCTACCAAACTCTTATACTCAGAAGGATTGTCCAGAGGGAGTCCATCAGTGAGAGACAAAGTAGTACTAAAAGCCATGGGGGAATGAATGGCCTTACAATCAGAGAGGCTTGCGCGATCCAACAGGCTGTGAATATATTTAGTTTAAGATAAGTGTAAAAAATTGGATGAGCGAGCTACTTGAATGCCAAGAAAGAATGAGAGATCATCAAGGTCCTTGAGTGCAAACTAAGTATGTAAACAGTTGATAAAGTGTTAAGTGAGGGAAGGGTTATTGCTAGTTACAATGATATCATCAACATAGATGAGAAAAATGATTAAGTAATGATTACTGCGAAAGATGAACATGGACGTATCAAATTTTGCATTTAAAAAACCCCACTGCATCAGACATGTGCTAAGCTTGGAGAACCACGCACGGGGGCTTTGTTTGAGACCATACAATGCTTTGTGAAGGAGCAGGACATGATCCGGATATTGATCATTGATAAAGCCCGGTGGTTGCTTGATGTATACCTCTTCAGATAGGTCACCATTGAGAAAAGCATTGTGCACATCAAGTTGTCGAATGGCCCAATTGTTTGATAAGGCAATGGATAAGACAATCCTGATGGTGGTAGGCTTTACAACTAGGCTAAATGTTTCAAAGTAGTCAACGCTATAGTCTTGACTAAAACCTTGAGTGACTAAACGGGCTTTAAAACGATCAATCTTACCTGACTGGTTTTTTTTAAGTCGAAACACCCATTTACTACCAATGACCTTACAATCCTGAGGAAGAGGTGTCAAGGACCATGTGTTGTTGTGAATGAGGGCCTCATACTCCTTAAGCATAGCACGACGCCATTTGGGATGAAGGAGAGCTTCCTTGTAAGAGTGTGGTTCTGCCTTGTCCAAGTCAGTGACAACAGAAAGCCATGCCTTGGGTTTGAAGATGCCATTTTGGAGCGTGTGATCATAGAATGGGCATTGATGGTGAGGGAGAGAGGGTGTGGTAGGTCGTAAATGTTGGAGATGGTTGGTGATGGTGAAGGAGAGTGAGTTGAGGAGGCAGAGGCAGGGGTTAATGTTGGTGCAGGTGAGAAAATAGGGGAATTAGTTAAGTGTGTGGTAGGAGTAGGGGATTGGAGGTCAAAGGCAGTGTGTTGGTTGGTTGGTGTAGGTTGGTGGGGGGAGGAGGAGTTGGAGAGTGGGAGAATAGAGGATGGATGTGAGGAATCATGGTGGTGAACATTATTGTGATAAAGGCTGGCAGTAGAAGGACTAAGTGGGGAGGAGAAGGGAGGGGTGATTGTGATAAGAATGGAAATGACAGAAGGAAAGGACGATTGTGAAGGATTTTGTGTTGAGAGATTGGCTGCAAAGGGAAAAGCGGTTTCATTGAATATAACATGCCTATAAACATAAATGCGACTGGAGGTTGGGTGAAGACAAAGATATCCTTTGTATAAGGAAGTGTAGCCTAAGAAGATGCATTCGTGGGATCAGTATTGAAGCTTATTATCATTAAACGGACGAAAAAAGGGGAAACAAGCACAATTGAAGACTTTAAGAAGATGGTAATCTGGGAGTTTATTATAGAGGACTTCATAGGGAGACTTGTTTTTAAGAACAGATGTAGGTGTCCGATTTATTAGATAGGTGGTTGTGTGGAAGGCAAATGGCCAAAATGTGTGTGGGACAAAGAAGTGAGCTAGTATGGACAGTCCTACCTCGACAACATGTCGATTCTTTCTTTCAACATTGCCATTTTTTTGGGGGGTGTAGGGGGCAGGATAGACGATGGAGGATACCGAGGGTGTCTAGGACAGGTGAGAGAACTCGGAATTCACCTCCTCCATCAGTTTGAATTGCTTTTATAGGGGTAGAAAGTTGGGTAAATACCATAGCTTTAAACTTAGTGAAATAGGGGAGGACTTCTGATAACGGGCAGAAATGCACATTATCATAGTGCTAAGTTATTAAACAATGTTGGATTGCGTTGATGAAAAAAATGATAAAATGCATTCATTAAGCATAAAATCTATAATATCGCGGCCGCATGCATCAGCGCATGGAACTATTGATTTTTGTATTTTTTGTGCAGAATATGCGTTAACGCATTGCAGAGATTGAGAACATAGGAATTCATCGGTCGAGCTCAACTTCACCGCAAGACTTTGTGTTGATCACGCTCGTAAATATTCACCCAAAAAGAATCACCACAACAAGGTGGGCATATCCGGACGAAAGGACAATTAAGATCGATGAGACAGAAAGCTGACAGCAGTCGGATCCAAATTAAGTTGACAGCCGATAACGGTCACAAAGTACATCCAGCTTTATCAGTGGCAATTATCTGGCGCATCAGTCAGGAATTAAAGCTGTCCCATCTGTACAGCCAGGAGAGAGAAGCCGCCTTTCACCTTCGATGCCCTATAAATACCAAGTGCATTCTTCAGAGAAGGGGTTAAGCAGTCGACTACTTTATCACCTTACAAGTTCACACCTCTGTTCATAGTTTTCTTTTCCATTTCACAGCGGAGCTAGAAAAGAGTGGTGACGCCGGAGATCGTCCAAGGCAGCTCGAAAGAGGACCTTGGGGCGTAAGAGCAGAGAGCGGGTTGACTCTCACGAAAGAGAGAACATCTTTAGAGCACGAGTAGAACAGTGTAACACCTGGTGGCAAGAAATTGCTCCAGGCTCTTTACTATACTTGCATTGTTATTTTGTACTCATCTTTTATCTGTTCAATGGAAGTTATATTTTTACATTTGCTCACTCTCTTAATACGCATGAGTAGCTAAACTAGTTGAATGGGTTGAGAGGAACTAAGCTAACATGATCTAGGAAGTTCATTGCTTGCGATTATCTTGTTTTATGCTGTGCGAAACATCCCTTTAGAGTTGCTTGAGAGAGAATCTAAAGAAAGAACCTAATGTCTCGAGAGAGCTAGGTTAGAATCTGACTTGAAAGAGCAAGATTAGACTTGCATAAACAAGAAATGGGGACTTAAAGATAAGCTCTGTTTGTCAACTTGCATCGCATGCATCTTACGAATAGAAATGATATTATGCGGTCGCATACTTGTGTGAATGTCATGTTGTCATCGCATAAATAGAAATAGAGGTTTATGTATAAACCCTGTAGACTTATCGCATATTTTTTGCATGCGTTCTAGCCTTAGAAGCCGTGGCATTCACACCGAGAGGTGATTTATTATTGTATGCATATTGCATGATTGCAAGGCATGAACGCAACCTAGGGAGTGTTAGCTGAAACCTTTCTTAACCCATTCACCACATATTCATCGTATTTTCCATTGTCAACTCTTTTCGAACTCTATCGCATTTATTATTATTTTCATTAATGCAACAACAAACCAACCACCTTATTTACTTACCGGTTACCGTAAAGTTTTCATAAGAAAATTATCAACACAAACCATTTTCACAAGTCCTTGTGATCGACCCTGGACTTACCAGGAAACTTAGAGGAATTTACACTTGGATTCCGCTGGGGAAACTTGAGTGCACAACGTAATTCCATCAACGCATATAATCCATATTTCTATTCAATAAAATAATGCATCAACTTCAGATTTTGCTTTTAGTGTGTATATCCAAGTGAAACGAGAGAAAACATCAATAAACAGAAGGGAATATTTGTCTCCATTCACTGAACTTATAGGGGAAGGGTCCCATACATCAACATACACAATTTCAAAGGGGGAGGAGGGACGAGAGGCAAATGCATAAAATGGTAAACGATGGCTTTTAGCCATTTGACAGTGTTTGCAAACAGACATAGTAGCGTTATTTTTGTACTTCAGACTACATTTAGACAAAACTGATTGAACTATTGGAATGAAAGGGTGCCCTAAGCGGCGATGCCACAGGGAGACATCAGTAAGTGTTGAAACAAGAGCCGTGGGATGGAAGTAGGAGTTGGATGAACTTGGAGTTGCTGGATTGATAGAGAGTTTGTAGAGTCCACGATCAAGTATGCCCCGGAGGAGTGGATTCTTGGTTCGAAGATCCTTCACAACAAATGAGTCATGGAAAAATTCAACATAAGCATGATTTTCATAACATAAACGACCAATGCTAATAAGATTTCGAGGGAAGGAGTGTAGAGGACAGAGTGGAGATGTACATGGGTGTTGGAGAGGGGGGAGAGAAAATGGGAAGAGCCAGTGTGAGAAATGGGAAGAGACTTGCCATTGTCTATCACAACTTGTTCACTACCATAATATGGAGTAGCCTGTTGTATGTTGGACAGATCAGGGGTCATGTGGTGAGTGGCTCTAGAGTCCATGTACCAGCCTTCATCAGGATGGTTGGTTTTGGATGCAAGGGAGGAAGTTACATAAGACAAAGGTTGGCTGGTGGTTGGAACAGTTTGAGTGAGATGAGCTTGGGGAGGGTGAATAGTTCTGTATTTGGGGTTGTCAATGTTGTAACAAGCTAAGGCTGTATGACCAAGTTTGTTGCAAATTTGGAATTGAGGGCGATTGGAGAAGTTGGGTGGTTGGTTAGGAGATGATCGCTGATTTCGAGCAGGGGGTCGAATGACAGTATAGTCAGTAGTAGCAGGGGAAAAGGGTGGATTATGAAGAATGCTTGGGAGAGGGGGGCCTGAAAGGTGGTCTGCTATTTTCTTGCCACTGTAGACGTCGATTCTAAGAGTTGAGAGAAAGGTGGGCGGCATTGGCTTGGACAAGTTGGAGTTGATCTATGGCAGTTTGTTTTTCCAAACGAGAACATATGCAATGAGGAGGCTGCGAACATCAGCAATAGAAGGGCGATCAGTTCTATTTTGAATAGAAGTTACAAAGGATTGTATTCGTTACCAGTCCTTCGAGGGTATAGCTGAGGTGGTTGCGATAAGACAGAGGTTCACCGATGGCAACAAACTTCTCGACAACGTCTTTGATTTGAGCTAGGTACTGGGATACGGTGAGGCCATCCTTCTTTATTCTTTGCAGTTGAGATCTGAGTCCCATGATTCGAGTTGTTGAGGATGATTTGTAGACTGTGCGAAGGGCTTCCCAAATTTCCAATGTTGATTCATAGCCAATGATTTCGCCCATCTTATCTTTATTTAGTGAGGAGTAGAATCAGCTTATAATGGTGCGATTGCATTTTTGCCAATAAGAAAAGTGAGGGTTGATGTGTGTTTGCTGAGGGTCGAGATACTTTGGAGGTTGAGGATAGGTGTCGTCGATGAAGCTTTCAAGGCCGTAGCCCATGATCAAGTTGAGAAGCTGGTTTTTCCAGAGGAGGTAGTTGGAATCGTTAGAGTTTGACCGTGAGGGATTTAGACATGTGAGGAAAGTTTGCTACCGGTGATTGCGGGGATGGGAAGGTGGAGAAGGGATTATGTGGTACTTGGGTTGGAAAGGAGTGATGGGCAGGAAAACCGGCGTACCGTGGATGAAAGTGTGACGGTGGAGGACCATATTGGGGAGGGAGATCGGATTTCGAATAGGAGGGGGTGGGTTGGTCGATTGAATACCTGGAATCGACATCACCGATTGAGCTGAGTCTTCTTCTGATGTTCCTGAGCTTGACGTCATGGAAGCGAAGGAGGAGGATGCTTATAACTCTGATACCATGAAAGAAAGAAAAGGAAGAAGAAAAGGAAGAAGAAAACTCTGTGGAAAATGAAACGGCTCGACCACTATGATTGGAGCCACGGTACTAATATTTATTAATGTATATATGCCATTTATCACACATTGATAGAAACCAATAACAACCAAGAGAGAGACAATAAAATGGTAATAGAAAAAATGAAAAGAAGAAGAAATGAAAAAATTACATATATTGAAATTGAATAGCTATTTTATTAGTTGTTGTCAGGAGGCTGTCTGATCTCTTGCTTTGGGTTAGTGATGGTTATTTTCTTCCTTTGATTGTGGAATCAGACTGTGTTGATCTTGTCAATGACATTAGCCATGAGGGCCGAGATTTTTTGAAATGAGTAATTTAGTAGAGGAGATTGTCTCCTTGTCTGAGGCTATTAGGTCGTGTCATTCGTTTGGTGTCTGAGATTGATGAATGGGGCAGCAGCTCATGCCGCGGTTTCTTTTGGTAAGTTTGGATATAGTTCTGCAAACCTCTCTTCATCCTTTCTAGAAGTTGGTAGGGGTCTTTTTACTTTGCTTATTTGTTTCTTCTTTGCTATTAGTGACAAGCGTTTGTATTGGACTTTTTGGTTAGTTTTTTAATATATATTTATTATCAAAAAGAAAAAAAAAAAAAGACAATTTCGGAAAGAACCCAATTAATTTATTTAATCACTTCGGTTGCTATAAAACTTCCTCACTCTATTGTTAGAAAAATGATAAATTATTATACCATGCTTTTTGACAATTGACCCATTTATTTTAAAATAATCTGAACAATTTCTAACGAATTTCCTCGTAATCTACCAGAAATTATGCGGGTCTTTCTGTCCCTACTATTTTTCCTTTTCGGAACCATTTATAAAATAAAATATTGGGAATTGGAAAATGCTTGTCCGGAAGTACCTGAAAAAATTTCCATTAGACACTTCAACCACATTTTAAATTTATAAATAAATATCTAATATCTTTTTAAACTATCGATGGTTTAATAGGTTCCGTTCATTTACGAGAATTTTTTTTTTAAAGCTATTATCAAAGACCTATTTACAAGACCATGGACTTCTAATTTTAAGTCAACAAAATTTGTGAATCTAAAAAGGAGTTGAATATTATAGAAAAATTAAACTTATCCTTTAGCCCATATTAATTTAAGTCAAGTTTATACTAAAATACATTATATATAGTTCTCATTTTTAAAGATTATCTATCTACTAAGTTTAGAGTGTATTTGGAATACATTTTCAAACGTTTATTTTTTTTATTAAAAAAATGTCATTTTAGAAGAATTTAAAATATTTGACAATCATTCCAGATAGTTTTTTGAATGTATTTTAATGGGTTTTTATTAAAAATATTTAAATAAAAATGATTTTTTTAAAAAATATTTTTTTTCTCAAGTCAATTCAAACTGACTCTTAAGATATTTGAAGATAAATGGAATGTATTTACCTTAAAGTAGGTATAACAAAACCAAGCTTAATCTTGCAAATGATCGTCCAATAAGTTTTGTGATCTTGATGAGGAAAAAGAAAGTTTGAAATAGGAAAAATTCCAAAATCCTCCATCTTGGTTGCAACACATAAAGTTCTATGAAGTTTCTAGTTTCTTAGTTTACCCTCTACTTTATCTTTTTGAATAGATAGTCTACTGCTTGTTTCTATCGTTTGCACTTAATTTCTAACGGTTAGGATTGTAATAGTTTGATTTTCCTTGAAAAAGGAGAAAACAAGTTGGATTGAAAAAGGTGAGCTGTTTGGAATTCAATTCAAAACTCTTTAAGTTATTTGTTTTGCTTTCACATTTAATTTCCATCTTTCCTCATTGGCTAAAATTTCAATTGTGCAGGATCTCTTTGATAAACCTTTCTTTTTTGTTTTGGTTTTTGGTTTTTAGTTTTCAATTTTAAAAAAAAACTAAAACCCTACATGTTTTGGTAACTAAACAAAAGAATAAAAATAAAAATATCTACAACCTAATAGAAAATAGTTTCGTTTTTGTAGAGTAAATAATATGTGAATAAGAAAATAATTAAAACAATTAAGAAAATAAATTGTTCCTAACAACGGGCCCGGCTAAGTTGTTTGAAACAATTTATTTGTTTATTATTATTTTATGGAATCGAATTACAGATAAATGATTGTGAAGTTTACAAATTGTGACTTAAAAAAAGTTTGTAAGACTTTTAATTTTGTGAAGTTTAAATGATTTACAGACGAACTAACCTGAAAATTGCGTCGCCAATTCCTTCTTCATTTCATTTGATTCCAATTCTCAGTTGTTATATAAACTTCTTTCTAATTTCTCTCCATCATATTTTCTTCTTCCCAATTTCTTTTCTATAATTCCATCGTTTTCTTTTTCCTGAAACTCTGTTTTTGTTCAGAGAGATCCGATGACGAAAGAGAAGAGCCTAATTCTCGACGTTTCCGGTTGGCTTAGACTCTTCGACGATGGCTCCGTCGACCGGACTTGGACCGGACCGCCGGAGGTGAAGTTCGTCGCGGAGTCTGTGCCGCCTCATGACGACTTCATCGATGGAGTCGCCGTTCGTGACTTGGTGATTGATCAGAACTCTGGTCTCCGTGTTAGAATCTATTTACCGGAGGTGAAATGCGGCCGCGGAAAGAAACTGCCAGTTATCGTTCATTTTCATGGCGGTGGATTTTGTATTAGCGAAGCAGATTGGTTTATGTATTATCATACTTACACTAACCTTGTTAGATCTGCCGAAGCAATTTGTGTCTCTGTTTATCTCCGTCGAGCGCCAGAGCACCGTCTTCCAGCGGCGATCGACGACGGCTTCTCCGCTCTCAAGTGGTTGCAATCGGTGGCTCTCGGTAACGAAATCGAGCCGTGGATAGTCGAAAACGCGGATTTCAACCGCGTTTTCCTAATCGGAGATAGCTCTGGCGGAAATCTCGTTCACTCTGTCGCTGCCCTAGCCGGAGAAACCGATCTTACTCCGCTGAAACTAGCTGGTGGGATTCCGATTCATCCTGGTTTTGTCCGAGCAAAACGAAGCAAATCAGAGATGGAGAATCCACAATCGCCATTCTTGACTCTGGATATGGTAGACAAATTTCTGAGCCTCGCATTACCGGTGGGGAGTTCAAAGGATCATCCGATTACATGTCCGATGGGAATCGACGCGCCGCCGCTCGAAAGGCTAAATCTGCCGCCGTTTTTACTGTGCATTGCAGATAAGGATCTGATAATCGACACTGAAATGGAGTATTACAAAGCAATGAAGGTAGCAAATAAAGAAGTGGAGCTTTTAATGAGCAAAGGAATGGGACATAGCTTCTATTTGAACAAGATCGCCATGAAAATGGACCCAGAAACAGCTGCTGAATCGGACCACCTCTTCGCCGGAATTGCTCGATTTATAAAGCAACATTAGCAGCGTTTTCCGGTGAATCTTTGCATACCTCCGTCGTGGACGGTGAATTGTATCAAGTTTCTGGTGAATAATGGTAGTCCTTATCAACAAGCTGGCAGTGGAGAATTTAAGATCGATCTTACCTTCTTTTTTTATGTATAAATCTTAAAAAATTATACAAATTGTAAGTTTAGTCTTAAATCCAAAGGTTATATTTTCTGGAAAAGTCTATAGTCCAAAGTTCCAATTTAAATTATAGGTTTACTAAAAAAAATTAATAAATAAAATAATTATTGGGGAAAAAAATTATATATCTAGTTATATTTTTCATTATCATTTAGTTCATTTTTTTTTCTTTCCTTGAGAAAGTTCCTTGAAATCGAAAATGATTTCAAATCTTTTGCTTTATTTGGAATTTGAAAATTTTAAAACGAATATATTTATAATTTTATATTTGTGATGATAATTCAAAAAGAAAAAGATTAAAAATTTACTAATTTAGGTTTTCAATTATGATTTGTTAATTGAAAATGAGAACATGACAAGGTTAAATAAGTAATTTACTTTTAAATCATATAAATCCGACATTTTTTTTGTTTGTAACGTTTTTTCTTTTTTTACATTAAAACGAAAATCATTCTTTTTTTCATTTGAAATCCTTCCAAATTTTGAGGTTTGAAAAAAAACAAGTTTAACCGGTAGAAAAAAAAAAATTTGAATATTTGATCTTTTAATTGAGATTATAATTAATGTTTTATATACATATGGTTAATAGTTCATAACATATATATTAATCTATATATACATCATTTACGAAAAATAGAGTCTTTAAATTTAGTCTTTAACTTTCCATCAACACAATGATATTTTCACACTTTCTTGAGATCGATGTGAGTGACTATAAATTGACGTTTCTATTATATTATTAAAAAAATCTACCTATAATGAAAAAAACAACAACAAAAGCTCACGGACTGTAATAAATCTTTTAACCTGTTTCAAAAAGAGTATAAAATCTATTATTAATATAACTTTTTTTAATTTTTTAATTTTACAATTCCTTTCAGAAATATCTATCGACAAACACATTTTAAACCGTGCATGTGATAACCAATATAAAGAAAAAGTCAAAAGAACATGCACTCTTTTCTAAAAAGTTTTGCTATAGGACAGTGCAGGGACTTGCATGATCATTGTCAACATAAATTTGGTAGGAAAAGAGAGATTCCAAAATTCATGCAAAATAACTTTACAAAATGTCCTTTCAAGTTGCAATGGGCTGTAAAAGAGGTTAGTGGAAATAATAAAAGGTCTCATTCACACGCTATTCTGTGTGGAGCAAATTTCAAGGGACAAAGACTTGACCTTTACTTGTAAAAATCAAAAGAAAAAGCAAACTATTTTATTTTAATGGTTGAATATTAGCCACAAGGCCCACAACTCCACTGAACAAATGTGATTCATGCAAAAGAAAAGGGAAAAATAAATAATATCTAATTATGCAACCATTCAACCTTAGAAGTTGCAAATTACTAGCTTAGGTTTACCCTTTTTTTTTTTCTAATGAATTAAGTTGTAATGCTCCTGTATTTTTACGAAAGGGTATTCCAACATTTTGTCGACTAATATTTCGTTAATTGATTTTTCAAAGTTGTATATCTTTTTTTTTTCTTTAGATTTTCTGTGTAGATATTTTGTTTTTTTTTTTATACATTGATTCGGTAAAATTTTTAAATTTCAAGTTTCTGATCATATACTTATCTTTCCTCTTTCGCTCAATTAATTTTGATTCTTTTGGCTTTATTCACAACTATTTCTTTTAGTTTTCAGCATCATAATCAAGAACTGGTGTTATCTTCTTCTTTCTTTCTTCTTCTTCTTCTTCTTCTTCTTCTTCTTCTTCTTCTTCTTCTTCTTTTCTTCTTTTCTTTTTTTTTTTTTTTTTGCCATTTATATTGTTAAAAGTCTCAAAATTTAATGATAGGAAAGTCCTTAATGATAATATCAAAGACGGTAACGACCCGACTCTTCGAATACTCTAACATGGATAGTTATGACTAAATACTTATTTTCATTCAAAACATTTTGATCGTCATAACATAAATTCAGTGAAAACATGAATGAATGACCAATTTGAACTGAAATATTAATTTAATAATAAATTCAATAATCGACACACTTAGTTGGGATTAAAAAAAAGTTTACAAAAAAGACAATATTCCAAAACCAAAATAATAAAACATGTCATCTGTCAACCAACTCAAATAAAATAAAAATAAAACATCAAAATAGGTAAACAAAAACAAAACATGAATTGTGCGAAGTGTTTTCTATTACCCTTTATGGCTCTATCACGAGTCCCTCGCCAGTCCATTCCTGTTGTTGCCTGAAAAACATAAAGGAGGAAGAGTGATTATATCAATACTCAGTAAGTGACCCACTACTGGGCCCTCTGGGTTACCTATTAACTAGTTTATCTAGGCATCGGTATATACTCATATCATATTAGTCGGAGTGATCTCGAAAAATCATCTATCAGTCATAAAAGTGATCCCGAAGGAACACGCATAAGCCATAGTGTGTAACCCGAAAGTCCACAAATCAGTCGTAAACATGAACCCAAAGAAACATGCATTCGTCATATTGTGTAACTCAAAGGTCCACAAATTAGTTGTAAACATGAACCCAAAGAAACATGCATCAGTCATAGTATGTAACCTGAAGGTCCACAAATCATAAACATGAATCCGAAGGAACATACATCAGTCATAGTGCGTAACCCGAAGGTCCACAAATTAGTCATAAATGTGCACATATACAGTCATGGTGTGGACCCGAAGGAGCACACAATCAATTGTATGTGTACACCTGCCTAGATAAGAAAAGTTAACAAGAATTATTTAAACTTAGCATACATCAGTTAACATATAACTCATTTGTTATAATTATAAACGTTTATCTTAGGGGAAAATTACAAGTACGTCCTCAGTCAACTTTACATATCATCACAGTCAAAATAGTTCAACATTCAATCTCATTAAATCAAATAGTCCATTCAGTCTAAGATAAGCAGTCCAATCAGTCTAGAATAAACAGCCAATCAATCTAAAATAGACAGTTCAAGTGGTAGGGACGACTGATTTGAAGGTGAACTAGTAGAAACACACTTACCTCAGATTGAAATTCTAAAATAATCCAAAAATTCCAAATCTTTATTCAAAATAATCTAAAAAATTCTAAATCTCTTATCAAATCTTTTCCAAATCTTTTCATTTTCTTTATTTTCAAATCTCTTATCAAATTAATCTCAAACCAATTAACTTCTTCAATTAATTTAATTTTGGCTCCAAACCAAAATTAAAGAGAATATACCATCCAATAGTTGAGATAAATTATTTCTTTCCAAATATTTAATGAATATAAAATCACACTTTTTTTCCCAAGTAAATTAATCCAATTTTCCCTCAAATTGAATTAAAATTCCAATTTTTGTATAAATAATTTTTAAATTAATTATCTTGTCTTCGAAACTAAATTTTTAGTCCCATTTTATTAAAATAACGCCCAAATGTTTTAAGATAATTTAATAAAAATTACCTGAAAAATTCTGGATGTTACAAAGACTAAGGATCCAAACGCAAATTAAGAATGCATTTGGTTTAACTTTTCAAATATTTAATTTTCAAAATAAGACATTTTAAAAAGAAAATTATAATATTTAACCCCCTCGAAATAATTTTTGAAACACTCTTAAAGTGGATTTTAAATAATTTTTATCAGAATAGTTTAAATGATAATGACCTTTTGAAAAAATATATATTTTTTAGTCCATCTAAATAGAACCTAGATATCGAAGTTTGATGAGCTAGCTTGGCCCACTCCAACAATTTTCTCGTTGGTGATAGGGTTGGCAAAAAAACCCAATGGGGCGGGGATTCTCTGATTTGACCGGGGATGGGGTCAAACCGGAGAATTTATTCGGGGTCCCGTTCGAGGACGGGACGGGGATGGGGACAGTATCCCCGCCCTAACCCCAATTAATTCTCGACCCCGAATTTATATATATTTTTATCCTTCCTCAGTTCCCTCTCACTCTCGCTCATCCCTCCCTCTCACTCTCGCTCATCCCTCCCTCTCGCTCTTTGCATCCTCCCCTCTCGCTCTCTCTCATCCTCCCCTCTCGCTCTTGCTCATCCCTCCCTTCTCGCTCTCGCTCATCTCTCCCCTCTCGCTCATCCCTCCCCTTTGTTGAAGTCTGCCACGAAGAATCCTTGTGGAGAAACGAGGAATGGGACCCCGTTTCCCCGACGGGGAATCCCCGCCCCCGTTCCTGCCTTCAAATAGCAGGGACAGGAGCAGAGATGAGGCACAATTTCCCCCACGGGGCCGGGGATGGGGGACCCCGACCCCGTTTCCAACCCTAGTTGATGACGTTGTACTTGGTCAATTTTCTCACCTATGGGTTTTTCATGGTAGCATTTATCAAATATTACCCCTACTATCTAATTACCTTCACCCTATCCTATCCGTAACTTTAAATACTATGGTTACTTTCTCCTTTATTTCAAACTATTTTTTGTATTTTTAAAATGTTTAATTTAATCATATAATTTCAATTCATAATATTTATTTTGGTAATTTGACTTTAAAAGTAAGGATGATTTTGATTTCTATATGCAAAATTTTAACATAAATTGTTTTTAGAAAAATGTTTAATTACTACCTTGGTCTTTGTACTTTTAGGTGTTGTCCATTTTGATCTCTATATTTTCAAAATGTTCATTTTATTCTCAATGCTTTCATTTTGGCTCCTGTAATTTCAAAATGTTTATTTTGGTTATTGTACTTTGAACTTTTGTTCATTTTGGTCCTTAAACTTTTAAAAAGCAACCATCTTGGCCTGTTTGTATTTAAGGGAAAAATAGTTACTTTTTTTAAGTATAAAAAAATGTTAAAAGGATCAAAGAGAGCACTTTAAAATTATAAAAGCAAAATGAACTAAAGTTAAATGTATAGAAATCAAAGTCAACCTCATCAAAGGGCTTAGACTCAATTCAAGTTCGGCCCAAAGTCAACTTTGATCAACCTAACCGAACCTAGCCTATTTGTTTATTGGATTGAATTTCATTTGGATCATTATTTTGAAATTTAGGTCGGTCCATTTAAGTCATATTTAGATGGACTGACTAGATAAATAGCAAAATTTAAGTTTTCATTTGGATAAATAACAAAAAATTTTAAAAATTGTAAAAATAGCAAAACAGATTATAAAATTAAAAAATAATGATTAACATTGTCAAAATTACACCCACATGGAAATCTAAAGGTGTGAGAGTTTCAAAACCGTTTGAAAACAACAAAGACACTCTACCTAGACAACTATTACACACAATGCGTTCTGACAAAGTGTCTAATCACGTGTATAAGAAATAAATTGCTTTCTTTGCCCTTAGTAGGTTGGGAAGAATGATTAATGTCTTCTAATTCATTATTCAAATACAGTGTATTTCCAATGTTCGGGACAAAAGATGAGTCATGGTCAACCATTACAAATAAATCAATTTGGGGGACTTTGATAAAAAAATATCTTCATCCTCAACAATCCTAATAAGATTCAAATTGGTATAACCAATCCGATACATTATCAAACGAGATATAGTTAACTCACGGAGCGAAAAAATTTACTTTGGATCTGTTCCAAAAATTGTTGGAACCATGAATTTGATGGAATATGCACCTCAAAATTTCGAAGATCATGGTAGTGAGAATTCTCATCCTATCGATCATCAAAGAGGAGTCTAATCTATTGTAAAGTTATAGCAAAAACAATAACTTGTTAAAGAAACCACGATAAAACTTAAATCGATGAACACTCTATATGAGTAACAAAAGTCATGGTCATTTTTTTACAGAGTGATATTTCTTTTTTCCAAATCATTAAGATAATAGCAAAAATAGTATATAAAACTAATATATTAAGAATATGAGAATATGCAATTAATTTATTATGTATAAAATTATGAAAAACAACTCAAAGATTTGAATAAAATTGAATACTAATGAAAAACCATTCAAAGATTTGAATAAAATATACGGATAAAATAATATTTAATAATATATATATATTTAAAATATAATTTGGTAAAAAAATCTGGATATTTAATTAAGGTGAGATTCATTCGAGGAGTGGTTAAATAGAATCTAAAATAAAATATGGAGATTATGTTAACCAAAATTATGAGGGTAGTTGTTGTTAAGGAATATCAACAATTAACCTATATACTTAACTCACTCTGTTTTTTATTCTACAATTACCTGGTATTTGTAATTTTTTTAATTTGGGGATTGATAAAACAGAAATCAACCACAAAATATATTTATTTTTGACAATATTCAAATTGACGGAACTAATCCAGTACATTGTCAAACGAAATATAGTTAATTCAACGGAGGAATTTTTTTTTTTACCTAGGATATATTCTATAGAAGTGAGAATTCTCATCCCATCGACCATCAAAGAGGAGTTAATCCGTTGTAAAGTCATAGCAAAAACAGTAGCTTGTGAAAGAAACCATAACAAAATATAAATCGATAAACACTTTCGTGTGAGTAACAAAAGTTATGACCAATTTTTTACGAGGTGATATTTCTTTTTTCCAAATAGTTAAAATAATAGCAAAAACAGTATATAAAACTAATTTATTAATAATATGAGAATGTACAACTAATTTATTAAGAATGTATGTATAAAATTATAAGAAATAATTCAAAGATTTGAATAAAATTGAATATGTATAAAATAATGAAAAACCATTCAAAGATTTGAATAAAATCTATGGATAAAATAAAATTTAATAAATTATGGATATTTAAAATATAAATTTGGTAAAAAAATTTGTATATTTAATTAAGGTGAGATTAATTCGGAAACTGGTTAAACAGAATCTAAAATAATAATAAAATATGGAGATTATGTTAACTACTTTACCAAAATTAGGAGATAGTTGTTGTAGTTTCATCAATTTGAAAACTCTAATAAAACTAACATCAACCACAAAATATCTTTATTTTCAATAATATTCAAATTGACAGAACCAATTCGGTTTGTATATTGTCAAACGAAATATAAATAACTCAACAGAGGAAATTTTTTTACTTTGCATATATATCATAAATTGTTGGAACGATGAATTTGATAGAATATGCGCCTCAAAATTTCTAAAATCGTGGTAGTGAGAATTCTCATCCCATCGACCATAGAAAGGAGTCTAATTCGTTGTAAAGTCATGGCAAAAACAGTAGCTTGTTAAAAAACAACCACCAAAACAAAACCTAAATCCATGAACATAAAGTTATGGCCATTTTTTTACATATTTCTTTTTTTCAAATCGTTAAAATAATAACAAATACAGTATATAAAACTAATTTATTAAGAATATAAGAATGTACAACTAATTTATTAAGAATGTATATATAAAATTATGAAAAATAATTCAAAGATTTGAATAAAATTGAATCCGTATAAAATAATGAAAAACCATTCAAAGATTTGAATAAAATATATGGATAAAATGAAATTTAATAATATATAGATATTTAAAGTATAAATTTGGTAGAAAAATCTGTATATTTAATTAAGGTGAGATTTATTTAAGGAGTGGTTAAACAAAATCTAAAATAATAATAAAATATGGAGATTATGCTAAAAGCAAAATTAGGAGGACAGTTGTTGTTAAGAAATATCAGCATAGCAATTACCTGTATATATATAACTCGACCCTGATTTTTATTCTACAATTCTTTATCTTCAACAATATTTAAATTGACAGAAACAACCCGATACATTGTCAAACGAAATATAATTAACTCCTTAATGGAGGAATTTTTTTTACCTTGGATATATTTTTCAAATTGTTGGAACGATGAATTTGATGGAATATGTGACTCAAAAAGTGGTTAAACATAATCTAAAATAATAATAAAATATGGAGATTATGTTAACAACATGGCCAAAATTAGGAGAGCAATTGATTATTTTGTATACATAACTCGATCCTATTTTTTATTCTACAATAACCTAGTATTTGTAGTTTCATCAACAACAACTACTACGAAACCAACAAGGACAAATTAGAGACTTAGAAATGTGTGGTCATGTGCTTGTCACGTGAATTGTCATAAATCTTATTCCTGAGTGGTTTTGCCATTTTTCAAAATAAAACATTAAATTTTGCCATACACTCCAATTCCCCTATTTGGATCAACCCATCAAGTTGACCAATAAGCTTATCATTAAGCCAACCAAAATATGTATATATGTATATATATAGTTCATCACATGTTTAAAAAAAATAAAACTTTCAATATTATTTATAAATATGTTTAGATATATCATAATTTTAGTTAATATAAAAAAAATTAAAGGTTAAAAACTAATAATTTTTTTTAAAGAGAATTAAATACTAAACGTGATTTTATAATAAGATATTTGTAATACATAGTAGAATAAGATAAAAAATCTAAAAATATATTATATCTTTAAAATATTTGTAAATATAGATGAGTTGATTAGTCAATTTTTAAATATTTTTTAATTTTCAATTTTGCCATCTCTTGTCATATCTTGCTAGACACCTTTTTTTAGTCTTTTTATTTCCTTTATTTTCTTGGATTTTTGCTTCTTTTTTTTTTTTTTTCATTTTTTCATTTTCTTTTCTTCTTCACTTTTATTTTATTTTATTCTTTCTTTTATCCGATTTTTGCTTATTTCTTTTATTTTTTTTTTATTTTCTTTCTTTTCCTTAAATTTCCTTTCTTTTTGTTTCCTTTATTTTTTATTTTCTTTCATTTCATTCTTTTTTCCTTTTTTCTTTTTTAATTTTTTTTTCTTCAATTTTTGCTTATTCCTTGTTTTTATTTTTTCTTTGATTTTTGCTTCTTTTTTCTATTTAATTTTCTTTCATTTCTTCCGTTTTTGTTTCTTCTCTTTCTCTTATTTTAAAAACTTTTCTTTCCTTTATTTGAATTTTTTCTTCTTCCCCTTTTTTTACAAGAATTATGAGGCTGAATTTCATACCCAATACTTGAAAGTACTCAATTCATAAGTGACTTAACACCAACAAGCAAGTTTGATTATTATAATAGATAATAAATATAAATAGCAAATGAAAGTCTATCAGTGATAGTCACTAATATTTTCTATCATTGATAGCTTAATCTTCGATTATATTTTCATAGTTAATAGCCACTTATAGAAATCTATCATTGATAGCCAAATTAATGGATTTAATTAATAAAGTTGAATCTCAAACTAAAATGTAAGTGGAATGCCTAGAAGTTATATCTAATAACATGATTATCAACAATAGAAGCTATCATCGAAAAGAAAAGGGACTTATAAATATTTAGGAAGGACAAGAAATGGGTAAAAAGGTGTTCAGTGGCTATGATTGATAGAAGCTACTACTGATAGCATGTTACCAGTGACAGAAGCTAATACTAGTAGTATGTTATCGATGATAGAAGCTATCCAATAACACGTTATCGGTGATAGAAGTTACCTTATAGCACTTTATCGGTGATAGAAGCTACCGCTGATTGCACGTTATCGATGATAGAGAACTATCACTGATAGCATGATATCAGTGAGATCATTGATAGCATCTTATCAGTGTTGTTATCAGTGAAAGAAGCTATCACTGATAACCACAATATGAGTGATGTTAATGATATCAGTGATAGAACTTAGGTAATATCTATATATCGAGTTTCTTTCAAAGATGATAACCAGTTATAGAAGTTTATCATTGATAGCCTTAAGTGTTAATATTTTAAAGTTGATTCTAATTGATGAAAGTCTATCAGTGATAGCGACTGATAGCTACTATTAGTGACAGCTATGATAAAAGATTATTAGTGATAGCTACTATGGTAATCAAAGTTGTTGGTCTTCTTTCAAAGTTGATCACAATTTATAAATCTACCATTGATAACCACTGATAGCCTTGAGCATTGATATTTCAAAGTTGATTCCAATTGATGAAAGTGAATCAATGATAGCTACTGATAATTGACAACAAATTAAAAGCTAATATTTCAAGATTGTATTATTTTTTTTCAAATTGAAAGCTATCGCTGATAGCAACCATCATCGATAGCTGATGAGTTGATTTATCATGCGATGTAGGGATGTATGGATGCGATGATCATACAAGTTTTCCTAACAAAGCCAAGTATAAGCCTTCTTAGGGTCTTGGTAAGTCCAGGGTCGAATGCAGGGTTTACTAAATAGATATGCGATAGACTCTTTGATTCTATTGCGATAGTGATAAAGAAATAGATGGTGATTTAATTAATTTTTTTTTAATGCGATGGAACTAAATGCGGAGCAATGAAATAGTGGTGTTGTGACAAGTATGTGATGAGGGGGTTGAGAAGAAATTTAGCTAGCATTTCTTAAGATTTTGTACAACTCATGCAATCATGCTATCACAAATATTAAGCACTACATTTCTCAATGCATAATGCCACATTTCCTATTTCTAGGATGCATGCAATGTGTATAGAATGTAGCAGATAGAACTTATTTCTAAGTCTATACTCTTTCTTATGCGATCTAATCTGACTCTCTCAAGCTGTCTTTAGTTTACTTTTTCAAGTACTCCAAATGATGAATAAAGCATACATAAGACAAGATGATCGCATAAAGTGCATAGCTTAAGTCATGCCAGCTAAATACTTCTCAACCCATTCACAAATTTAGTTACTCATGCATGGTGTGAAGAGACTGATCATAAATTGAAATGAAATTTCCATTGTTGCAAATAAAGTCTTGAGTACAAAACAATAAATGGAGTAAGAAGTATCAAGCCAGGTAAGCTATGTCTTGCTTCCTCTTACTTTTTACACTGCTCTTATCACTTCAACTCTTTCCCGAATTGTAGAATCTTGCTCTCTCGAAGGTTGGGTGTCTCTCCTCTGTGTTGTTTCTGGCAGTCTCTCGATCTATCCGAAAAAGTAATTCCCTTCCCTCGGCTTCGCCTCCTTCCTCGCGCTTTCTCTCTGGTGTGGTAACATTGGGTATTTATAGATTTCTAAGCAAAGCAATTCTTCTCACTAATGATTGTGTGGATGGGCAGCATTAATTTCCATACCCTGTTGCGTAGTCTAAAAGTCACCGGAAGTTCAATGTATTTGCAATGGTATGGTCTTCAACGACCGTCAACTGTATTTCAGAATTGACTATTATCAGTTTTACGTTCTATCATGCTTTATTATGCTATCGCCTTTATGTAAGGTCTTTACGCGATCATCTTTGAAGTGCTATTGGATCGCAAAATCAAATGTGCCATCGCATTATTCCCTTAGATTGAAATTTCAGACGTGCCATCGCATTGTACCTGCATAGAATAATGCAATTTAACTGCTTTTATGTGATAAGCATTAGCGATCGCAATTTCTTTTAGTTTGGTGCACTCAATCATAATATTGCCTATTTCAACATCGCATTCTCCCATTGTTTTAATAATTTGAGCTTTAATAACTTGTATTTTTACCAGTTGTCACACCCCCAAATTTAAAATAATGCTTGCCCTCAAGCATAAAACTAAAGATTTCTCAAAATTTTAATCGCTTTCACCCTGCCTAGGCTTCTCATGATGCCTTATTCAAATTGCTGTACTAATGCCTTATTAATTTCTATCCTAATCTTTTCCTAAAATATTTCTAATCTTTAGAGACCACGAGCTTATTCTTCAAAAAAATCTTTGCTTATTTCCCAGGACATCGCATGATTTATTTCAAACTTTATCAAACCGGGATGTTCAATTGATTTTGGCCTTCGCATGATTCAGATATTCATTTTGTGATCTTGCGCTGATCCGAGTGCCCAACCTTCATTTTGGTTTGCCCCTACGGGTGTCATGCGAACATCCAACTACGAGCGAAATACTCTTTTCAGTCAAAACTTATGCCCATCTCTTTATTTGGCAGCGGAGTTGTAATCACTTAGCTTCTGCATTGATCACGATTCCTACCTTCGTTTTAGTTTGCCCCCACGAGTGTCATGCAAATATCTAACTATGAGCAGGATCTGATCTCAACGTTATATAGTATTTTTCTTTCTCTTTATTTTTTTTTTCTGTTAAATTGAAAATCTGAAAATAACAAGGCGAAAAATAGCCCCCCCCCCCCAAAAAAAAAAAAAAAAAAATTTAACATCAATGCTCTCATTATTGGAGACGAAATAATTCATGCGATGGACTTAGAAAATTTTGGAAAAATAATTTTGAAGTAAACTTGGTAGACCACTAAATTTTAGAAATGTTTCATGAATCGATTGTCCTGAAATTTAATCTGACGCTAGTTCATGTAATAAGAAAAGAAGCATATATTTCATCATTGAAGTCATAATGGTACAGAATGAATGCGGCGATCAAATAAAGTAATAAAAAATTCAGGATTGAGCCAAACGAGAGAGAATGCGATAGTAGAATTCAACAATATTAAATTGAAAGTGAGAAGTACAAAAATTGAAATAAGATGAGGCAAGGAAGGATTCACCCGCATTATTATGATCGCATCCTTTCCTGTGATTCTCTGAAATTGTAATTGCAATGGACTGATATTTTTATTTTATTATTTATTTTTATTATTTTTGTAAGCTTAACCGATCGCATGTTTTAAGCCCACCGCATTTGTTTATTGCGATCAAAATGATGAAATAAAAAAAATTAGAAGTACGAAAGAAAGAGTTGATAATCATAAAGAGTAGTAAATATGCAAAGAGTAAAATAGATTCTTGACAAAAAATTAAAAAGTTACTGAAAAGGATATACATCGTCCCTGATGAATGTATGTCGCTTATCATTATAGGGACTGAGTGTTTCTTCTTTATTCTGGCTTACCCAAGTCAATGGAGGTTTTTTCGCGTTGGAAATCTCCTCCATGATACATCTTTACTCTTTGTCCATTAACTTTAAATGTGTTGGTCCTATCTTCGTTGGTCAATTCCACCGCTCCATGCGGGAATACTTCCTTGATTATGAAAGGCCCGGACCAACGTGACTTCAGTTTTTCAGTAAAGAGACGCAGCCTAGAGTTGACCAGTAATACCTTTTGAACTGCCTTGAGGTTTTTCTCGCAAAGATGCTTATTATGCCATCGCTTGGTATGTTCTTTGTAAATTTTGGAATTCTTATACGCCTATAATCTCCACTCGTCCAGCTTTAGTAGCTGAAGTTTTCTCTCTTTTTCTGCTGTAACGACCCGACCGCCTAGGATTTAAGTTAGGCCGTTACTAAATACATACATGCATGGAACTTAAAACGACACTCTGTCATGGTGAAATAAATGCTAATTAAATAAGGTAAGTTCAAAAGACTTTCATTAAATTCAAATATTAAAAACAACCAATAGGGTACCCATAAATCATAAATGATAATAAATAAGTCTGAAAACGATTCTAAACAGTAAGTTTTAAACATCAAAATTGAAAGTTAAGAAAACATGAAAAGAAATCTAAATATCATGAGTGGAAACATAAAACTAGTCCCAGTGGCTCGATCACGAATTCTGCTTGTCCATCGCTGATGCATCTCTACCTTTACCTAAAATAACAACATGAAAAAGAATGAGTATAAAATACTCAGTAAGTAATCCCACTACTGGGGTCAGGTTAGGCATCTATGTCCTCTAGATGCCTACCTCTAGTGGAACATATAAACTGTCCTAGTCCTCAGGGGACACTTACATACATGAAAAACTGAGTTCTATCCTACTATAGCTAAATATGGCCACAACCTTTGGTGAATCCCAAAGGAAACACAATTTAGTAAATCCTGAAGGAAACACAAACTGGTGGATCTCGAAGGAAACACAAACTGGTGAATCCCGAAAGAAACACAAACTGGTGAATCTCAAAGGAAACACAAACTGGTGAATCCCGAAGGAGACAGAAACTGGTGAATTCCGAAGGAAACACAATAACTTGTGAATCCCGAAGGAAACACGAACTGTGAATCCTGAAGGAAACACAATAACTGATGAATCCCAAAGGAAACACGAACTGGTGAATCCCGAAGGAAACATAAACTGGTGAATCCTGAAGGAGACACAAACCTAGTGGGCATTCTAACTAATCAGTGAAATCACTAGCATAGGCTCGACACCATAATTATCACAATAACTCTATGACATACATATATGCTTTAACACCATGGCTCTACAACAAACACACATGCCTTAATATCCATAGATCACATACAACCTCATGGAATCAAATATCATCTCATGCTAGCATTCAAGTATCCATGTGTACAAATACATCTTTCATATCCTCAAGCAAAAACGTACAGTGGTTATACTAAACTATCAATTCATCATGCTGTCATTCTACCGTAACATATACTAAACTATTAGTTCATCATGTTGTCATTCTACCATAACATTCATCCATCATGCTAGCATACATCCAGTGACTGGCCCGTGGGTAGTTCCAGTAGTAAGATTACTTACCTCGAAGTCAAATTTAGATATTAATCCAAGCTAATGATCTCTAACCAAATAAGTCTTGAATTGAGTCCCCTAATACATACATAATACTAAATTTCAGTCTTGGAACCAGGACCCAAACATACAAATTGAATCCAATGATCACTAATTAACTTACCCAAACGAAACTTGATCAACAAACACTCGCAAGATTTTGACTCCAAAATCTCCTCTTAGCAGATTTTAAAACTCAATGGATGGAAACTTGGAACCTTCAAGAATACTTAAAATTAAACCATTCTTTAGTCCAATAATCAATGGGTGCCCAACAACCAACAACAAGGATCATAATGCTTACCAAACTACTTATCGAACGAAGGAATCCGCTGGGCAACACGTTGCACACTCTGAAGTACTTCAGTCTTGGATCTAAATCCCAAATATACTAGGTATCAACAAAAAGGAAAATCCACAATTTAATGAGCAACCCAAAACCTTCAAAACTCAACCGATCTCACCCAAAAACTTACCAACATTCGCCGAAATCCAATGAACGATAGTGAAGGAAGACAGTGACCAGTGGAGATCGGCGGCTGGGCTCGGACAGTGGGCTGGACGAGTGGCGAACGAAGCTGGGTTTCTGGTCGCGCGAGTCTATAGCTGGAGAGAACGTGAAGTGGCGAACGAGGCTGGGTTTCTGACAGAGGGGTAGCGGACGCACAGATCCGGAGGGCGGGGCTGAGCTCTGCAACGATGCAGTGGGAACGGACTGGGTTGGCGGTGGCAGAGACGGTTCGGACCGACGTCGGGCGGAAAACTGGTGGCTGGAGGCGGCATGGTCACGAGTTGCGTCGATGATGGTTGGAGAAACGAAAACAAGGGGGAGGCTAGGTCTTCGGTGGCGCAAGGAAGAAGAAGAAAAAAAGTTGTTTTATAAATAATAATAATAATAATTTATAAGGAAATAAAATATACCTTTTATTTTATTCTTTTCCTTATTCTACTTTATTTTATTGACTACCTTTCCTTCCCGAAAAGAAATTTATTCCTGTCATTAATTTCCAAATGTAATAATTTCCAAGGTCAAAAATAAATTCCTGGACTTACACTGAAAATCCAAAATTCCAAAAATGCCCTCCACTAATAAAATATTAAAATTACATTAATACTAAAAAAAGTACAGGGTGTTATATTCTTTCCTCCTCAAAGAATTTTCGTCCTTGAAAGTTCATTCCTGAAAAAGCTCCAGGTACTGGGCCTTCATCTTATCCTCTCTCCCAAGTATCCTACTTGAACTGGTGATTCTGCCACAGGACTTTCACAAAAGCAATTTCCCTGCGGCGCAATGTCTTTACTTCTCAGGCGAGGATCTCTACAGGCTTCTCTTCGTAGCTCAATTTATCGTTCAACTACAAGGGCTCGAAGTCAACTACATGGGATGGGTCTGTCACATATTTCCTTAGCATCGAAACATGAAAGACATTATAAACTGAAGACAGTGCTGGAGGCAATGCCAATCAGTAAGCTACAGGGCCAACCCGCTCCAGAACCTCGAAAGGTCCAATGAATCTCGGACTCAACTTCCCTTCCTGCCAAAACCTCGAATACCTTCATGGGTGCCACCTTTAAGAACACTTTCACACCAATCCTCAAATTCCAGTCCTTATATTTTACATGGGCAATAGATCTTCTGTCTGCTCTGAGCCGTTTGCATACGAGCCTTGATCTTCTGCATTGTCTCCTTCTGTGTCTGCACCAAATTTGGGTCTGAACAATTTATGTCTCCTACTTTATCCCAACACACAAGGTAACCTGTAACTCTTCCACTATAAAGGCCTCAAAGGGTAACATTCTTCAATAGTGGACTGGCAGCTGTTTATTATAAGCAAATTCCATAACGCAAGTGAGCATACCCACTTCCTGAAAACTCTGTGGCACAGACATGCAACATAATCTTCCAATATCTGATTCAATGCTTCTGTCAGCCAATCAGTCTGCGGGTGAAAGCGTGTACTGAAATCTAACTGGGTCCCTAAAGCTGTCTAAAGACTTTTCCAGAATTTATACGCAAAACAGGGTCTCATCCGACAGATGGACACAGGCTACTCCGTGCAATCTCACCACCTCCTTCATGTATATCTGTGCCCACTTATTCACTGAAAAGGTGGGCTTCCAGGTATGAAATGTGCTAACTTTGTAAGTTTGTCTACCAAAACCCATATACAATGAAACCTTTGACTTTCTGTGTCAACCCTACGATGAAGTCCATAGACACATGCTCCCACTTTCATTCTGGTACACCCAATGGCTGTAACAAGCCTGCTGGTTTTTGCCTCGGGGTTTTACCTGCTGGCACCCAACAACTTAAACTGACCGAACTCTGCAATCTCTCTTTTCATATCATTCTACCAGTAGTAACGTTTCAAGTCCTGATACATCTTGGTGCTGCCGGGGTGAATCGAAAATAAGGAACTATGAGCCTCTGACAGAAACTCATCTTTAATATCACTAACTGCTGGCACGCATAAACCTCCCCGATAAAGAAGGCCACCTTCCGCTGATATTGAGAATTCGCCATCCTGGCCTGACTTCATCCTACGAACTCTTTTCTCCAGATGAGGGTCACCTCGTTGCGCATCAATAATCTTCTGCCTTAGACTTGGTCACACTGACAACTGTGCTAACTGTGTCGTGACCTTTCCCACTGCCACTACAATCTCTGCCCTCTTTAGCTCCCTGCACAAAGAAGTCTGTCTGGTAGTGAGGGCTGCTGAATGAGCTACCTTTCTGCTTAGAGCATCTGCCATTACATTTGCCTTTTCTGGGTGGTACAAAATTTCACAATCGTAATCCTTCATCAGTTCCAACCATCTTCTTTTCCTCATGTTCAACTCTTTCTGAGTGAAAAAGTACTTTAAACTCTTGTGGTCGGTGAAGATCTGTATCTTCTCTCCATATAAGTAATGCTTCCAGATTTTGAGAGCAAAAACCACTGCTGCTAATTCCAAGTCGTGAGTGGGATAATTCTGTTCATGCTTCTTTAACTGACGTGAAGCGTAAGCAACTACTCTGACCTGCTGCATCAATGAGCATCCCAACCTTTTCTTGGACACGTCACTATAAATGACAAAACCACCTGATCCGTCTGGTACTATAAGGACTAGGGCTGAAACCAACCTCTGCTCGAGGCCTTGGAAACTGTTTTCAGAAGCCTCATTCCAAACAAAAGCCGCTCCCTTTCGGGTCAACTGGGTCAATAGGGTGGCTATGCGAGAAAAGTCCTTTACAAATCGTCTAAATTAGCTTGCTAACCCTAGAAAACTGCGCACTTCACTGACTGTGGTTGTACGAGCCCAACTCGTAACTGTTTCAATCTTTGCAGGATCCACAGAGACACCTTCCTTCGGTACTACATGCCCTAGAAAGGACACCTGCCTTAACCAAAATTCACATTTAAAAAACTTAGCTTATAGCTGATTGGCCCTCAACGTCTCCAAAACTTTCCATAAATACTCCTCATATTTGGCCTCTGTCTTGGAATATACCAATATGTCATCAATAAAAACAATCACAAAGGTGTCGAGGAATTCCTTGAACACCCTATTCATCAAATCCATGAACACTGCTGGTGCATTTGTTAGACCGAACGACATCACTATGAACTCATAATGCCCATTCCTCGAACAAAAAGCTGTCTTGGGTATGTCACTGTCTTTTATTCTCAGCTGATGGTATCTTGACCAAAGATCAATCTTTGAGAATACATTAGTTTCGTGCAACTGGTCGAACAAATCATCAATCTTGGGGAGGGGATTACTTTTCTTGACGGTTATCTTGTTCAGCTTTCTGTAATCAGCGCATAGACGTAACGTTCCATCCTTCTTTTTCACAAATAAAATGGGTGCACCCCATGGTGACACACTAGGGCGTATGACTGTCTCTTATACACATCTAGATGTGTATAAGAGACAGCTACTGGCTCTGAAGTCAAGGTGACTTCAACCTCTCTAGTGTCCACCACACTCGCCATAAAGCCCCAGGCTCCTTGGTCCAAATGACTACTGGCCTTCAATGCCGAAATCACTTTGGGTAGGACTACGATCCCAACCCCTTTAAACTTAAAACTGGCTTCTGTAGGAGGGTTAAAGATAACCTCCTTACGCTGTCTCTTATACACATCTAGATGTGTATAAGAGACAGGCCCCAGGCTCCTTGGTCAAACAGTCTACTGGCCTTCAATGCTGAAATCACTTTGGGTAGGACTACGATCCCAACCCCTTTAAACTTAAAACTGGCTCCTGTAGGAGGGTTAAAGATAACCTCCTTACGGAAGCAATCTATGCTGGCATGATTAGCAGCTAACCAATCCATGCTCAATATCACATCTAAATCACGCATATCTAAAATTATCAAGGTTACATCTAATGCGCGATTTTCTACCTTTACCTGACATGCTTTTATCTTTTCTGTAGCTAACATGATCTCTCCTGATGGAGTGGAAATGAACAATGCAAATGGCAAAGGTTCTGAGTCTAACATGGCATGCCTTACAAATATAGAAGATATAAATGAATGCGAAGAGCTAGAATCAAACAAAACTAAAGCATGGTGCCTCAAAATGGGAAGCGTACCTGTCACCACTGTGCCTGACTTCTCGGCCTCACACCGAGTGGTAGAGAACACCCTACCCTGCTGCTGTTGATGACTCGAGCCCCCCTGAAACAAGCTTACGGGATGCCCCTTATGTTCAGGCGCGTTCCTCCTTGGGCATCTCTCTGACATATGCCCCTTCTGGTCACATCGAAAACAGACCCAAGAGCCGGCTAGGCAACGTCCCCAGTGTCGCCTACCACAAGTAGTACACATCGACCTATCCTTCTTGTCAATTAAAACTTGGGAACCCTGCTGTCCCCATTGACGTGGAACACTCACTGTATTTTAGTTCCTCTGCTGATGCTCAGGAGCCCTATGTTCAGCCTTTCTTTTCTGACCTGCGGAGGTCGCAATCTAGAGTAACCTCTTGTATTCCTCTCCCACCTGGGAGTCAGCATCAATTCTCACGGAAGCCCGCAGTGCCGCACATACGTCTTGAAGTCTAAGGCATGTACCATGCCTCACATTCCGCTCCTCAGACCCTGGATGAATCTCTTTGTCCTCGTTGCCTCAGTGGCTACTAGTTCAGGAGTAAAGCGGGACAACTTATCAAATTCCTGCTACATAACTCTTTGCCTCAAGTTTAAGAATTCTGCCTGCTTGTTGTACTGAGTGTTGGCCGAAAAGTACTTCTCATAAAAATGCTCCTTGAACTGCTTCCAGGTTGCAAGTTCACCGCAAGTATCACTCATTTTCTCTGTTGAGCACTACCAAATTTCTGCGTTACCAGTCAACATGAAAACTGTGCATTGAAGCTTGTGCTCCTCTGGGCACCTCATTAAACAAAAAATTGTCTCAATAGATGATAACCACATCTCTTCCTTAGTGGGGTCCCCCAACGACCCATAAAAGGAGCGGGGGTCAAACTTCCTAAAATCCCTAAGATGCTTAGTCTCAAGAGATAGGCTATGCATGTCTCTGTTCTGTGACTGGGTCTGCTATAACTGCTTGGGTGGCACTGGTTCCTCTTGAGCCTGGGTCTGGGCAGTCTATCTTGCCATCATGCTACAGATCAGCTCCTGCAATTTTCCCATTAGGGAGGATGCAACAACTTCACTAATTCTAGCTTCTATTGCTTTCTCATCAACTTGGGTCATAAGTGGGTTTAGAGCTGTCGGGACAGTCTGGCTACTCTCAGCTCCCTCTTTTTGCACTCCTTCTCTAGCGGTCTTTCTTGTTCTAAGTTTAGGTGTTATGTCCTGTCATGAACTTATAAACTAACTATCTATCTCTGGGTCTTTCTCAGAAATCATGCTATTAAAACACTACATCACTAATCTTATATATGCATTGAAACTTTCATTAGTATGACATACCTGGCGATGATGAGGGATCCGTTATAGTGCCACAGGGACTATCTACACTTATGTAGTAAGTCGGTCTACAGAACCCAAAGCATGGGTTCTGATACCAACTATAACGACCCGACCCCCTAGGACTTAAGTTAGGCCGTTACTAAATACATGCATGCATGGAACTTAAAACGACACTCTATCATGGTGAAATAAATACTAATTAAATAAGGTAAGTTCAAAAGACTTTCATTAAATTCAAATATTAAAAACAACAATAGAGAACCCATAAATCATAAATGATAATAAATAAGTCTGAAAACGATTCTAAATAGTAAGTTTTAAACATCAAAACTGAAAGTTAAGAAAAACATGAAAAGAAATCTAAATCTCATGAGCGGAAGCATAAAACTAGTCCCAGTAGCTCGATCACGAATTTCCGTTGTCCATCGCCGATGCTTCTCTACCTTTACCTGAAATAACAACATGAAAAAGAATGAGTATAAAATACACAATAAGTAACCCCACTACTGGGGTCAGGTTAGGCATCTATGTCCTCTAGATGGCTACCTCTGGTGGAACATATAAACTGTCCTAGTCCTCAGGGGACACGTACATACATGAAAAATTGAGTTCTATCCTACTCTAGCTAAATATGCCCACTACCTCTGGTGAATCCCGAAGGAAACACAATCTGGTTAATCCTTAAGGAAACACAAACTGGTGAATCCCGAAGGAAACAAAAACTGGTGAATCCCGAAGGACACACAAACTGGTGAATCCCGAAGGAGACACAAACTGGTGAATCCCGAAGGAAACACAATAATTGGTGAATCCCGAAGGAAGCACGAACTGGTGTATCCGAAGGAAACACAATAACTGGTGAGTCCCGAAGGAAACACAAACTGGTGAATCTCGAAGGAGACACAAACCTAGCGGGCACTCTAACTAATCAGTAAAATCACTAGCATAGGCTTGACATCATAATTATCACAACAACTCTATGACATACATATATGCTTCAACACCATGGCTCTACAACAAACACACATGCCTCAACATCCACAGATCACATACAACCTCATGGAATCAAATATCATCTCATGCTAGCATTTAAGTATCCATGTGCACAAATACATCTTTCATAGCCTCAAGAAAAAACGCACAACAGTTATACTAAACTATCAGTTCATCATGCTGTCATTCTACTGTACCATATACTAAACTATCAGTTCATCATGCTGTCATTCTATCGTAACATATACTAAACTATCAGTTCATCATGCTGTCATTCTACCATAACATTCATCCATCATGCTAGCATACATCCAGTGACTAGCCCGTTGGCAGTTCTAGTAGTAAGATTACTTACTTCGAAGTCAAATTCAGATATTAATCAAAGCTAATGATCTCCAACCAAATAAGTCCTGAATTTAGTCCCCTAATACATACATAATACTAAATTTTAGTCTTAGAACCAGGACCCAAACATACAAATTGAATCCAATGATCATCAACTAACTTACCCAAACGAAACTTGATCAACAAACACTCGCAAGATTTCGACTCCAAAATCTCCTCTTAGCAGATTTTAAAACTCAATGGATGGTGACTTGGAACCTTCAAGAATACTTAAAATTAAACCATTCTTTAGTCCAATAATCAATGGGTGCCCAACAACCAACAACAAGGATCACAACGCTTACCAAACTACTTATCGTACGAACTCAAATCCGCTGGGCAACACGTTGCGCATTCCGAAACTACTCAATCTTAGATTAAATCCCAAATATAATAGGTATCAACAAAAATAAAAACCTACAATTTAATGGGCAACCCAAAATCTTCAAAACTCAAATGATCTCACCCAAAACTTACCAACATTCGCCGAAATCTGACGATCAACAGTGAAGGAAGGCAGTGACCAGCGGATATCGACGGCTGGGCTTGGGCAGTGGGCTAGACGAGCGACGAACGAAGCTGGGTTTTCGATCGTGCGAGTCTGCAGCTGAAGAGAACGTGAACCGGTAAACGAGGCTGGGTTTCCGACAGAGGGGCAGTGGACACGCGGATCTGAAGGGCGGGGCTGAGCTGTGTTGGGTCTGTCTCTTATACACATCTAGATGTGTATAAGAGACAGGTTATGAAGAGGGTCAACGGCGGTGGAGACTGCTCGGACTGACGTGGGGCGGAACACTGGTGGCTAGAGGCGGCGTGGTCACGAGTTGCGTTGACGATGGCTGGATAAACGAAAACATGGGGGAGGCTAGGTCTCGGGTGGCACAAGGAAGAAGAAGAAAAAGAGTTGTTTTATATATAAAAAAAAATAATAATTTATAATGAAATAAAGTAAACCTTTTATGTTATTCTTTTCCTTATTCTTCTTTATTTTATTAACTACCTTTTCTTCCCGAAAAGAAATTTATTCCTGTCATTAATTTCCAAATGTAATAATTTCCAAGGTAAAAAATAAATTCCCGCACTTACACTAGAAATCCAAAATTTCAAAAATGCCCTCCAGTAATAAAATTATTAAAATTTCATTAATACTAATCAAAGTTAAGTTTCTTAATTGCCCACATCGCCTTATATTTCAGTTCCAACGGCAGATGATAATCCTTTTCAAACACCAATGCATATGGTGGCATGCCTATAGGTGTCTTATAAGCAGTTCGATATGCCCATAAGGCATCATCCAGTTTCATGGCCCAATCTTTCCATGATGGGTTCGCCACCTTCTCTAAGATTGAATTGATTTCTCTGCTAGAAACCTCTGTTTGTCCGTTTGTTTGGGGGTGACATGTGGTGGCGATCTTATGGTGGACATTATATTCGATCAATAGTTTGCTAACAATGTAATTATGAGGTCCCTTCGTCACTTATTATGGCACATAGGGTGCCAAAACGAGTGAAGATGTTTTTCTGCAAGAACTTAGAGGTTATTTCCGCATCATTTGCAACGCATGAAACAACTTCAATCCATTTTGAAACATAGTCGATGAATGTATTTATGACCTTTTGATGATGGAAATAGACCCATGAAATCTATTCCCTAGACGTTAAATAGTTCTACCTCCAATATGATTTTCATTGGCATCGCATTTTTTCTGTAATGCTTCCCGTGCGTTGACACTTATTGTAAGCCCTCTCTTCTTCTACTCTTTCTTGGATTATTAGGAAGCACATAGTTGAGATTGAACTCGAGGACTCGAGATAAAGTTGATGTGGATCTTTTGTTAAGATTTATAATTAAAAGTAAAAAGATGTGGATTGACGTTTATTTCATTTAAGAAGAGGAAATGAGGATTTGAGGAACCATTTGAGGGTAACGAACCTAGTTAAGCATGTAAAGTAAATTCGATGATGAATTTAGCATAATCGAGACAGGTCAAAGTCAATTGTAAAAGTCAATGGTCAAAGTTAAAGTAAAAAAGTCAACATTTTGAAAAGTGGAAATTTTGATAATATCTTAGTTGTAAAGGTAAATTTGGCTTGTTTAAGACTTATTGGGCATAACTGAGCTAGAAATTAAGGAAAAAATGATGAGAACCAGAGGAAGCGGAAAAAAGAGAATTTGAGAGATCATGGAAACATTGAGGTGCTTCCTATTGAAATTTGTCTTTGGATGGCTTTGAGGTTAAGGGTTAATCATCTGGGCATGTGTTAAACCAGAAATTGAAGTTGGAAAACGAAGAGAAAAAGGGAATTTCAATTTCTTTTTGAGTTTGGCAGACCGAAGAAGGGGAAAAAGTTTTTTCCGAATTAGGGCCGTTCTTGTGAAGAAAAATTAGGACAAAATGCAACCAAATTAAAGAGGACGTAAAGCAGAAGCTCGTAGGAGGCTTTATTTGAAGAAATTAGGCTGAAGAAGTAAGGAAAATGAAGAAAAACAGTGGCACTAGAGTTATGGCGAAAACAGAGGATGTCAGGTTTTTAGAAAATTCGTGGAGTTAGAGGCTAATTCGAAGCTCAAACTTTAAAGGTAAGTCACTTATAAGGTTCTTCTAGAGTTCTATGGTCTTTTATTTGATCGTTATTGGCTGGAATTTCTGAATTTAAGTTCTGAAAATTCTACTTTTTGTCACGGGAAAAATAGGGGCATTGTGGAAAGATAAGTCGATTCCGAAAGTACAAGGGCAATTTGAACGTCCAAACTTTGAGTTAAGTTAATTAAGAGGATGGGTAAAAGGTTTGTATAGGCTAATTAAGCTTTAAATGGCCGAAAAATGATGAATTTAAGTCTAAAATGCTCACCAGAAAAATAGAGGCCAAATCTGGAAATTTCTAGGCTGGAGATTAAGAAAGAGTTGACTTTCCTTGTTGGACTTCTGTCTGTAATCTATTGTCTGCCATTAAAAGCGATGATTATATTTTCATAGTTAATAGCCACTTATAGAAATCTATCATTGATAGCCAAATTAATGAATTTAATTAATAAAGTTGAATCTCGAACTAAAATGTAATTGGAATGCCTAAAAGTTATCTTTAATAGCATGATCATCAGTAATAGAAGCTATCATTGAAAAGAAAAGAGACTTATAAATAAGACCTGGACCATGAGATGACTAGACTCTGTATATAACGCTGTTGATACTAGAGACTTGCATCTTATATAAAGAGCATAGGTGACACGACTTCAATCCTGAGTGTTTTGTGAACTCCGCCTTTGAGGGCGGTCCTTTGATTAGTATGGGTGAGAGTGGCCAGATTCTCAACTCAACATGCCTACCTTTTTGGGGACTTGTCTGATCTGAGAGCTGGAAACTCGATCCATAAGATGGAATTCACTTCTTTCCTAAAGCAGGGATACGTAGAGATCGAGCGTTCGTGCGGTGTTCGTTACTATGTTGCGGTCGTATAGATCGAGCGTTCGTGGTCGCTGTTGTTCGAGCGTTCGTTCAACGGAGCGTGGAGACGTTTCTGCCGATGTGCGTAGAGTTTATCTTTCTATGTATTTGAGTTTATTCATGCTGTAATTTCTCTATATAATTGTATAACCGTTTGTTTTGAAGTCAACTATAAATGTATATGTTCATTCATGATTGTAATTTGGAATAGTCTTGTTTCGCTGCTCATGGAAATCATCACTTCTGATTTCCTTCAATTGGTATCAGAGCAAGGTTCTCTGATATTCCAAATTACAGATATGAATCAAACGCTTTTTATAATCGTGGTCGATTTTTGCATTTGTAGTTAACCATTTTTTTGCATTTGTGGATGATTTTGATGAACATTTCGATTTTAAATTGCCTTTTTTTAAAGCTTTCGGTATTATAAAGTGTTAATTGTAAAGGCCCCTGCGTTTTTGGGCAAAATTAACTCTGCAATCGAGTATGTAATTCGAAAAGTTTGAGTTCGTCGAGTCGTTCTTGATGAAGCTTTGGTGCATGGCGATGTAGTTCTCAATGAAGAAGAAGATCAAGCATTGTTCAAATCGTGTAGCCTCAAGTAAACGATTGTAGGGATTTTACTAAGCGATCATTTAGATATTTTTTCTAGACGATCGTGTAGTATCGATCATTTAGCTAATGCTAAGCGATGAGGTAAACGTTTACCATATTGCGTAGCATTGGTTGCGCGATCACGTAGGCGCTGGAGGTAGGCAATCGTAATGGAAGCATGCGATGCTCGTCATTTAGTAGATGGCTATCGCTAGACGATCCTGTAGTTAGCAAGCTTCATCGCTTAGTTACTACCTATGCGATGGTGCGTATGCGATACGGAGTCGCTAGCTAAGCGATCCCTTAGGCTATGGTGCTTCACGGCATCCTAGTGGCTTAGACGATCGGGGAAGGCGGGTGTCGTGCGGAGCGCGTTAAGCAATCGTGTACTTTAGGCTTTATCGCTTAGTAAAGGTACATGATCATGTTGTAATAACTAAACGATCGTTTGGATTTTTCTAGACGATCGTATAGTAAAGCTAAACGATCGTTTAACTCTGGGAGCGCTAGTAAGCAATAGAGCAAAGAGTTTGTTTTATTGTCTAGATGATCGCAGGGTGCTTAGTACACGATGGATAGTTGGAGAAGCGATGCTTTTTCGAGCAGTTCAAGACCTGGTTCGCCTGTTTGAACCAGAGACTCCTTGTCTTTGTAATAATTAGCTTTCCTTTTTGTGTTTTAAGGCAATTTCACCTTGTTCATCAACTTTTATTGCTTATACATGTGATGTATGGTACTTATATGCCAAAGTGTTTGTCATATAGTTAAAAACTCACCTTTGGTTGTGCAATTACTCATGCATTATGTATTATAAAGTTTATAGTCTTGCATGAAGAAATTACTTGAAAGTATGCGTTTGCATCATGAAATATAAGAGTTATATTTTGCATGCAGTGAGTATTATCATGCATCATCCTTTTATTATAAATGTTATAGTTTAAGGGTGAATAAAAGCATGTTTTACTTGTTTCATTGCGGTTTTGTATAAGTGTTATATAAAAGAAGTAGCAATGAATGGACGATGCATTGAGCATGACACTTAGGCTGTTTATAATCATTATGAATGCCTTGCATGTGTTAGCTTCGCATTGTGGTTTTTCCGTTTATAAGTGTTATAAAGAAAATTAGACCTAAAATCAATAATTCAGAGTTGCATGCGGACTTAGGGTGAACTCAAGTTTTTTTAAAAGGGTTTTAAAATTGGATTGAGATAGACCTAAGTTCATTTAGTTCTAAAGAGTTTAGTAACCTAGATTAATCTTTTAAAATCAGTTTAATAGGACTAAATTGGTTGAAATAAAGATTAAATTTGTTGTAAACCTATCTATAAAGGACCTTTTATCTAAGGCAGGTTCTAGCTAGGCTGGGGTTCTTAAGTTGACGAAAACGCTATCTGGAAACCTACCTGGAAAGGTGAATTAGATAGATTTTCAACAAGCATGCGACGTTTTGGTCAAAGACTCCGTGAAAGAGTTTAATGGATGATGATCAAAAGTTGTTCAACTATCCAAGGTAAAAGTTACTTTTGGGAAAACCTAAAAGTAACTTAGTTAAAATCCTTAGCCATGTTTTTTCTAAGTAAACTAAACCCTAGGTTATAAAATACTCAGTGGGAGGAAGAGGTGTATCCGATATGTCTATGATTACACTCACATTTCTCCCTGTATGTTCGCACCGTGAAATTCATGCTTGGCCTCGAGATGCCTATGATGCATCCCCCTTAAGATCGTGTTTGCATGAGTCAATATCAAGGTGGACGGAGAGAGTATTTATAGTAAGTGGGTGAAGAGTGTGTGTCAACACGTTCTATGGTCTCTGTCATTGGTTCACACCACGAGATCATTCTGTACGCCCTCGTGTCGCCCTGGTAGTGGCCCCTTAGGAAGGGTTTTATGCAATTGGTCAATATTAAGGTGAACTCCAGAAGTAGATAGGGTCGCTTTATTTTTTGCCCCAATCGGATTTTTTTCCCTTCGAATTGGCCTTTTGGGACAGAACTCTAGGGCTTAAAATGGCGGGTCACACTTACGGGAGATTGTTAAGTAAGTTAATGATATCTTGGCTAAACCAATGATGGCTAGTCGTTATAGAAGCAAGAGTTGTTCTGATATTAATGACTGATTGAGATATTCTCAATTCAGAGGAGGGATAACTGACCTTCCTTAGGCGGCTTTTGTCCTAAACTTTTGAAGCGTCATTGCGAAACTAGATGTCACACGGGGTTCATTTAGTTTTGCTATAACCTTATTGGATGTTGTTTTGTTTTACAACGAGTATTTGCTTAAGATCTAACGTAGGTCAATGTATTTTTCTTTTCAGCAACTCATTAGTATTTTCGTTTAAGGCTTTTAAAAATGACCAGTTTATTACAGTGGAAAGAATCGTGTGAAACGAATTTATGGCAAACGACCTCCATCCCACTACTCTCCAAAAGAGAAGACAAGACAGTAAATATGATTTATTGGTCTTGGAGACATGTCTGGTAGAGAATGATGATTCTGCCTGGATCCTTGATTCAGGTGCTACCAATCATGTCATTTCCTCTTACCAAGGATTTAGTTCCTGGCAAACGTTGCCATAGGGAGAGATGACTCTTCGTATCGGTAATAGTGAGGTTGTTTCAGCTGTTGCTGTAGGCAGGTTGAAGTTATTTGTTGACAAGAAACGTTATTTATTATTGGATAATGTTTTTGTAGTTCCTCATATTAAGAGGAACTTAATCTCGGTTTCTTGTCTCATTGAACAAGGCTATACCGTCTCATTTTCTGAGAATAAAGTGTTTATTTTCAAGAATGGAATGGAGATTGGTTCTGGTTCAATGGAAAATAACTTATATGTATTAAGGTCGTTAGTCATAAAAGCCTTGTTTAACATTGAAATGTTCTAAGGAGTTTAGAAGAAAACTCATTGCCGGTATGTGAATCATGCCTTGAAGACAAGATGACCAAACGACCTTTTACTGGGAAAGGTTACAAAGCCAAGGAAGCCTTGGAGCTTGTACATTCAGACCTCTGTGGTCCGATGAATGTTAGAGCTCGAGGTGGGTATGAATTCTTCATCTCTTTCATAGATGATTATTCAAGGTTTGGGTATCTCTTCCTAATGCATCGTAAGTTTGAAGCCCTTGACAAGTTCAAGGAGTATAAGACTGAAGTTGAAAACTTGTTAGGTAAGAAGATAAAAACACTATGATCTGATCGTGGTGGAGAGTATATGGACCTCCAATTCCAGAACTATATGATAGAACATGGGATTGCGTCCCAACTCTTGGCCCCTGGATACATCTCAGTAGAATGGTGTATCAGAAAGGAGAAACAGGACCTTGTTGGACATGGTTCGATCTATGATGAGTTATGCTCATCTTCCAGACTCGTTTTGGGGTTATGCAGTGTAGACTGCATGCTATATCCTGAACAACATTCCCTCGAAAAGTGTTTCTGAAACACCTATTGAGTTATGGAGAGGCCGTAAAGGTAGTTTATGCCAGGATTTGGGGTTGTTCGGCACATGTGCTAGCGACTAACCCAAAGAAGTTGAAACCACGTTTGAAGGTTTGCCTCTTTGTGGGCTACTCCAAGGAAATGAGAGGAGGATACTTCTATGATCCAAGTGAGAACAAAGTGTTTGTTTCCCCACTAATGCTATCTTCTTGGAAGAAGATTACATGAGGGATCATAAGCCACGAAGTAAGATCGTTTTACATGAGATCTCAAGTGAGATTGAGACTGCTGAGGGTTCAACAAAAGTTGTTGAACAGGCCAACAGATCAACAAGAGATGTTGAGGTCGGAATGTCTAGTCCACCAGCTCAAGAGTTGAGACTGCCTCGACGTAGTGGGAGGGTTATGAACCCATTAGATCGCTATATGGGTTTGAAAGAAGCCCATAACATCATTACGAATGAGGGGTCGAGGATCCATTGTCTTTTAAGAAAGCAATGGAGGATGTTGACAAAGATGAATGGGTTAAGGCCATGAACCAGGATATGAAGTCTATGTACTTTAATAACGTCTGGGAGCTTATTGATTTACTTGATGGGGTCAAACCTATTGAGTGCAAGTAGATCTATAAGCGAAAGAGAGGTATAGACGGAAAGGTGCAAACCTTTAAGGATAGACTCGTGGCAAAGGGTATACCTAGGTTGAGAGAGTTGACTATGAGGAAACTTTCTCACCTATTGTCATGCTAAAGTCTATAAGGATTCTCCTATCCATAGCCATATTTTATGATTATGAAATATAAAAAATGGACGTCAAGACTTCCTTTCTTAATAGTAATCTTGAGAAGACCATCTATATGACTCAACCAGAGGGGTTCGTAGTTCCAGATCAAGAGCAAAGAGTTTGCAAGGTTAATAGGTCCATTTATGGGCTGAAACAAGCATCTCGATCTTGGAACATCAGATTTGACACTACTGTCAAGTCGTTTGGCTTTGACCAGAACGCTGATGAGCCTTGTGTTTACAAGAAGATCATCAATAGCTCGGTAACTTTCTTGATACTGTATGTGGATGATATCCTACTTATTGGGAATGATGTAGGATATCTGACTGACTTTAAGAGTTGGCTAGCTGCTCAGTTCCAAATGAAAGATTTGGGTGAGGCATAATATGTTCTTAGGATCTAGATCATTCGGGATCGTAAGAACAAACGCTTACCCTGTCTCAGGCATCGTACATTGATCAAATGTTTATCAGGTACAGGATGCAGGATTCCAAGAGGGGTTTGTTACCTTTCAGGCATAGAATCATTCTGTCTAAGGATCAATTTTCTAAGACACCTCAAGAGGTTGAGGAGATGAGACAGATTTCTTATGCTTCTGCTGTAGGATGCAATGTTGTGTACCAGACCCGACATTTACTATATAGTAGGGATTGTCAGTCGGTATCAGTCTAATCCAGGATTTAATCACTAGATGGTGGTCAAGACGATCCTCAAGTATCTTCGGAGAACGAGGGGCTACATGCTTGTATATGGAGATAAGGATCTGATCCTTATAAGATACATGGATGGTCTTTCAGACCGATTGAGATTCTCGCAAATCAACATTGGGGTCAGTGTTTCCTCTGAATGGAGGGGTTATAGTTTGGTGAAGCATTAAGCAAGGATGCATCGCGGACTTCACTATGGAAGCCGAATACCTAGCGGCTTGTGAAGCAGCTCAAGAGACTGTTTGGCTAGGGAAGTTCCTTACAGATTTGGAAGTTTTTCCAAATATGGATTTGCCTATCACTCTTTATTGTGATAACAGCAGGACTGTGGAAAATTCGAAGGAGCCTCGAAGTCATCGTCGAAGTAAGCACATAGAATGGAAATATCACCTGATCAGGGAGATTGTGCGTCGCGGTGATGTGATAGTTGAGCAGATTGCATCGGAGCACAACGTTGCTGATCCCTTTACAAAGGCCCTCACGGCTAAAGTGTTCGAGGGTCAGCTGAAGAGTCTGGGTCTGCGGGTGATAACTGGTAGAAATGCCAGTTATTATATGCCTTTTATTTAGAATTATGAAGACTAACAAGTAGAAAATGCGGTGATAATACTTAGAATTTTTGAAAAATTGAGTTTTGCATCGATTAGCACCTAAATCCTCACTGACCCAAATATTATGCATTACTCTGTGCCAAAGTGTCTATTTTTGTAGCTACCGCAGGAATAAAATGCATGTGTTGGAAATAAGCAATCGCAGACAAACGCATGTGTTGAAGCCAGGCGACTGCAAAGACAAATGCATACGCTGAAACGCATCACGATCACTTGGTGATTGCGGCCCGGAGTGACAACCATAATAGAAGAGTGATCGCAAAATGGGTAGAATGTGTTGATACTTCAGCTGGATCAAGCTCGGACGCATACCTTAGGAGTATCAACAAGATAAAACTATGTGATATTGCCCATACCGCGACAAAGGCAGCAGTGAGACATAACGTAATCATGATAGTTTTCGGCATTTAAACTCTATAAATGGCCCCTTGGACCTTCATTTCAAAGCATCCGAACTTCTGCCTTAAGGTAGGTTTGCGATCACAGATGAGAGCATGAGCGGGATTTTCAGTGAGAATTCTTCATCTCCACAAAATAGACTGAGTGACGACTGGAGCTTTCGCTGGAGATAGAGCTCGAGAGAGACATCTCCACCATTCATCCATGGCACCACCGGCAAGCCTTGATGCAGAGTCTTTTATTTCTCCTCTAACCTCTGTATTGTATTACATTTTAGCTTAAAGATATTAAGACATTTTGTAACAATGCATATCTTGATTCCTTCAATCCATCTTCTTCATCATCTTTATCTTTATCAATTTACCTTCATTGTTTTTTATCAAGGGCGATCGCATACTTAATCGTGTAACCTAGAGATAGGACGCATGTAGCAACCCACCGAGAGGTGTGCGTTGTGCGAGTGTAGTGAGTTAATCCTCTTTGCTTGGTGAAAGGCTGTAGCAACGCTTGTCTATGGGTTGTTGCAATGCTTGTCTATAATTTTAGCCGCGTCTAACTGCCTGAGAAGGTAAGAGATGGAACGCACTAAAGCAAAGTATGCATTTTTCTTAGAGATAGGCACAATCTTATGCTTGACGCAACCATGCACTATAGAGATATAGTCATACGGTTGACCACCGAGAGATGTGTGATGCGTTAGCGTGACGAGATGGGATTACTTGAGCTATTTAAGATAATAAACATTACTATGCATTGACGATTGTTGTGTATCTACCAATTCTCATCGCAAGTCTTCTATTGCTTAATCTGTTTAGTTAGAAGTAGCAGTAGTGTATAAATCCATTAAACTTCTTCTTTTTATTTTTATTCATCACCTCAAATGCATTGCTTCACAAGCATTATTGAGTGACAAGTCCCTGTGTTCAACCTCAGATTACCCGAGAAACTTGCGTTTTCATTATACTTGGCGAGAAGGCAAGAAAACTTGTGATAGGAACGCACGGTTATTGCATACTAGAATAACGCATTTTCATTCCAACGCATGACATCCGATGCATGGGCATAAATGCATAGCTTAAGCATGTACAATGCATGATTGCGTGCAATAACCTCATCATCATTCCTTAACCAACAACCTTTTGGCGCCGTTGCCGGGGACTTGGCAGCTAATGCTTTGTTAAGTTTTGTGTTTTCGCAGGTACCCTTTTAGTCCTGGGCATATTGTAGCTTATGCGACCAAGGTGCAAACAATATTTGAAGTATAGGCGATGCATCGAAAGTCAATATTGGCCCCAAGATAGAAAGGCTATCTGTCGCTTGAGCTGGAAGCAGTCTTAGGCGCATGTCAACGATCATGCGTCCAACAATTGCTGGAAGCTCCAATGGTCAGGGCGAGCCCCTTGACCCAAGCAGTTGAGAGCCATCTCCTGCATGGGAGACTCCTTGCGGTGAAAACACTCCAATTTCTCCAAGGACGTCTTCTACCCTATCTTTACGTTGCTCTCTCAGTTTAGCTTATTATTTTTATTTATTCTTATTTTGGATATGCGGCTACTTCTTTGGTTGTGGTGCGTTTGCTCCTTGTAGGTGCGATAATAACTCTCCTCGATGCACAGTTACAATGGAAGAATCCTCCACATCCTTCAACGCATGGCTTCAATCGCATGAATTCCAATGCATTGTCACATGCATTATTCTACTTAAGGTTCTTTTCTTGTTATCTTTTATGCATTATCCTTTTGAAATTCTTTCTTTCCCGATTACGTTGTTTTGCGATGCATCTATGATGGTACAAATAATTCACCGCATCCGCTAACTAAGCATCACAAGTCTTTCCTTACTTTTATTAACTTCTTCAAATTTTGAGAGTCTAAGTTTTATTGCGCGCAAACCTTTATTCAAATATTTGTTACCGCATTCATGTGAGTTTGCTTTTAGCTTACGGTGAGAACGCTGCCAACCTCTAAGTTTGGGGGTGGCACCGGTCTCGAAGAATTGCGTTCATTACATTGCGGTGATTCCTTCAAAAAAAAAAAAAAGGGTCGGAATAATAACTCCGCTGTCAACGCAATGGGGAAACCCATGTCGATAAGAGTTAATTTGTGAAAGGCACTTACCTGTAGTTGGATGTCTGCAAGACACTCGTGGGGGCAAGCCAAAACGGAATTAAGTCGCCAGAATCAACGCATAAGTGGAACTCCTCTGTCAGGCGCAAGCCAAATTAAGCAAGACATGAGTTGAGTTGAATATGGAACGCAACCGAAGTTGGATGGCCGCATGACAACGTGGGGGGTAAGCCAAAATGAAGAGTGTAATCAGGTTCAACGCCGCATTTGAATAAGTAATCGCATCATCTTGAATTGTTTTGAACGAATGCATTCTCATAAGCTAAGCGCAAACTTGTGGAGAATGAATAAAAAATTTTTGAGCAAAGGCTTACCGAATTTAACTTAGAAAAGATTTCTTGGAAGAAGCAACCGAAGTGGAGGTGAGCATTGTGTCCATTGTTAGAGGTACGAGTAAATTATATTCTAAGAGGCTAGTCATCGCAAAGAATTGCCGGAAGGTAAGTTAAGAATTCTTGAGTATAACGCATGCTTGAGGACAAGCATGATTCTAAGTTTGGGGGTGTGATAACTGGCAGAAATGCCAGTTATTATAAGCCTTTTATTTAGAATTATAAGGACTAACAAGTAGAAAATACGATGATAATACTTAGAATTTGCAAAAAATTGAGTTTTGTGTCGATTAGCACCTAAATCCTCACTGACCCCAATATTATGCGTTACTCCGTGCCAAAGTGTCTATTTTTGTTGCTATCGCAGGAATCAAACGCATTCGTTGGAAATAAGCAATCGTAGACAAACGCATGCGCTGAAACCAGGTGACTGCAAAGAAAAATGCATGCACTGAAAATCGAGCTATCGCATAGACGAATGCATGCAGTGATCGCAAGAGAGACATCTACGTCATGGCACCAGCCGGCAGCCTTGATGCAGAGTCTTTCATTTCTCCTCTAACCTCTGTATTGTATTACATTTTAGCTTAAGATATTAAGACATTTTGTAACCAATGCATATCTTGATTCCTTCAATGCCATCTTCTTCATCATCTTTATCTTTTTCATCATTTACCTTCATTGTTTTTTTATCAAGGGCGATCGCATACTTAATCGTGTAACCTAGAGATAGGACGCATGTAGCAACCCACCGAGAGGTGTGCGTTGTGCGAGTGTAGTGAGTTAATCCTCTTTGCTTGGTGAAAGGCTGTAGCAACGCTTGTCTATGGGTTGTTGCAATGCTTGTCTATAATTTTTAGCCGTGTCTAACTACCTAAGAAGGTAAGAGATGGAACGCACTAAAGCAAAGTATGCATTGTTCTTAGAGATAGGCACAATCTTATGCTCGACGCACCATGCACTATAGAGATATAGTCATATGACTGACCACCGAGTGGTGTGTGATGCGTTAGTGTGACGAGCTTGGATTACTTGAGCGATTTAAGATAATAAACATTACTAATGCATTGACGGTTGTTTGTGTATCTTCCAATTCTCATCACAAGTCTTCTATTGCTCAATCTGTTTAGTTAAGAGTAGGAGTAGTGTGTAAATCCATTAAATTTCTTCTTTTTTAACTTTTTATTCATCGCCTCAAATGCATTGCTTCACAAGCATTATTGAGTGACAAGTCCCTGTGTTCAACCTCAGATTACCCGAGAAACTTGCGTTTTTGTTATATTTGGCAAGAAGGCCAAGAAAAAAACTTGTGATAGGAACGCACGATCATTGCATATTTGATTAACGCATTTTCATTCCAACGCATGACCTCCAAACGCATGGGCAATATAATCACATAAAATCTTAAGCATGACAAATGCATTATTGCGTGCAATCACCATCATCATTTTCCTAACCAACAGCGGGACTTGCGACATCTTGTCTAGGGCAGTGAGAGATGATACTGGGCGTATGCCCTAGTTTATTGTTTACTTGTACATTTTTAATATTGTATTGTACAATTAGTCTCCCAAGTCATTAGGACAGAGTGGGAGTCTGTTGGGTTGGTGGTCCTAATTCTTCGGAGTCTCGTTGTTTTTAAAGATACACATTGGTTCAAGTGAATAAAATAAGTTGTTATTTAATTCTGGCATTTTACTCAATAT
>NC_052352.1:2263-8691 GCF_009727055.1 Benincasa hispida | reverse complement strand
CCAATAAACAAAGCTCCTTGGTTATGTTTGTGAACTTAAGCATGTATATGTGATATACAAGTGGATCATGCCTTAAGTGATAACCTAAATCGGTCTATAGTATAAGGATTAATGTGGGATACCTGATCCTGGTGACATTATGGATACAACCCGCTTTGTAGAGGTTTGCAAGTGTTGTAAACTACTATAGATGGTAGATCTTGACCACTCATGTGGAGACGTGGAGCAGTGTCCTATACAAAGAGGTTGTATAAGACCTGAACCACGAGATAACTAGACTCTGTATATAACGCCGTTGATACTAGAGACTTGCATCTCACCTAAACGACCATAGATGACATGACCTCAATCCTGAGTATTTTGTGAATTCCTGCCTTTGAAGGCGGTCCTTTGATTAGTATGGGTGAGTGGCCAGATTGCTAACTCAACATACCTACCTTTTTGGGGAATTGTCTGATCTGAGAGCTGGGAACTCAATCCACAAGATGGAATTCACTCATTTCTCGAAGCAGGGATAAGTAGAGAGATTCCCTTAAGGGCTGATTTCGGGGCTTGAACATAGTGGCCACAACTTCTCTTTGGGAGAGAAGACTCAGTCCTAGTAGGACTGTAACTTATGTTCATTAGAGGGACCAATGGTACTTAAGAAGACAGATGTAACTACAGGGGTATGACCGTTATTGGCCCAGCTGTACTTACGAGCGATCTGTGAAGGGTTGTCGCACTACTGATTTGTTAAGATGAACACAGAATATATCTGTAGTGAGGAGAGTTCAGCTTGTCGGTCTTTAATGGAGTGCTTGGCAGTTAGCGGATGGTGGATCCTATGACTAAAGAGTTTAGTCAGTTATTCACGTACCGTTGGAGCTTCGGATCTACAGGTTCATGAGGTCCCCTTGGTAGCTTGGATTCTTTTGAGGATCAGTTTTTGGTGTTGATTTGAAATGTTCAAATTGACAAGAGGTATTTTGATTATATATGATATAATCGGTATGATGTATCCTATACATCTAGTGGAGGATTGATGTAAATGAGATTTACATTAAGTACCATGGAATAGAAAAAGAACTATGGTTTATATGTTTTATGAGATGAAATATTAAAACTATAGGTTATAAATATAGTATGATAAGTTGGTTATCATTTATGTTTATAATAATATTACTTATTAAATAATTAATAGTTTTTCTTTTAAATAACCAAAGTAGTGGGTGGTTATTGGATCATGGTAACCGTGAGTTTAAAAGGAAAGTAGTTTCCTATTTTGAAAAGAAGTTTATACAAAAGTTTGAAAAGAAATTTGAGTTTTCTCTCCGGTGAAAAGAAACTCACGTAAGTTGTCAAATAAATACAGATATACTAAACGACGGCTGGATGAGCTAAATGATTGTGCAGGTGCGAGCTAAACGATCGTGCAATGTTTGCTAAACGATCGCATAGCTTTGCTAGACGATCGTTGGCCCAAGGTACATGATCGTGTAGAGTCTGTAGGCGACAGACCGAGCTGGACGATGAGCTAAATGATCGCACATTTTTTGGTCGATTGCATAGCTTTATCTAAACGATTGGGCATCGACCTATACGATTGGTCTCCGACTTCTCCCACTTGCCCAGTCGTGTACGCGATCGTTGTTTCCTCCGTTCATCTGCCTCATACCAAGTCCGAATAGAGCCCATCCTCTGGATTCTCACACCGAGAATACCAAGGTCGCTTGTTGGTGGTGTCAGACTCAACTCGACACTGTCGAGGTTTTTTGGAGGCTGTTCATGGTGTTGTGGAGGTCGTTCGCTGTTGTTGAGGAGTTCGTGATCGAGGAGATCGTTGAGGACGAGCGCGAAGTGTTCGTGCGATGTTCGTTGCTGTGTTGCAGTTGTAGAGATCGAGCGCTCGAGGTCGCTGTTGTTTGAGTGCTTGCGCAACGGAGCGTGGAGACGTTTCTGCCGACGTGCGTAGAGTTTGTCGTTCTATGCATTTGAGTTTATTCATGTTGTAATTTCTCTGTATAGTTGTATAACCGTTTGCCTTGAAGTCGACTGTAAATGTATATGTTCATTTATGATTATAATTTGGAATAGTCTTCTTCCGCTGCTCATGGAAATCACCGCTTCCGATTCCCTTTACTCCAAATGATGAATGAAGCATACATAAGACAAGATGATCGCATAAAGTGCATAGCTTAAGTCATGCCAGCTAAATACTTCTCAACCCATTCACAAATTTAGTAACTCATGCATGGTGTGGAGAGACTGATCATAAATTGAAATGAAGTGTCCATTGTTGCAAATAAAGTGTTGAGTACAAAACAATAAATGGAGTAAGAAGTACCAAGCCATGTAAGCTAGGGTTTAAGGGTTTTGGGGGTTCGGGGGGTTCGAGTTTGGGGTTTAGGGGTGATTTGGGGGGTTGGGGTTTAAGGGTTTAGGACGTTAGAGTTAAGGGTTTTAGGGGTTTCTGGTTTTGGGTTTCAAGGGTTTCGGGTTTTAGGGGTTTTGGGGTTTAAGGTTTCGGGGTTTCGGTTTGGGGTGGTTTTCGGGGTTAGTTTGGGTTTAATGGTTTAGGGTTTTCGGGATTTTATGGGATTTGTGGTTTTTTAAGGTTTGGGTTTTTTTAAGGGTTTCAGTTTTTAAGGGTTTTTAGGGTTTAGAGTTTAGGGTTTAGGGGTTTTGGGGTTGGGGGTTTGAGGTTTTGGGGTTTTTGTGGTCGGGGGGTTGGGTTTGGGGGCTCAGGGTTCGGGGTCGAGTTTCATGTTCGGGGGTTAGAGGTTGGGGGATTTAGAGGTTTGGGTTTTGAGATTTCGTAGTTTTGGGGGCTGGGGGGTTTTGGGGTTTAGAGTTCGGGGGTCGGGTTCGGGGGGTGTCCGGGGTCCTGGGGCTAGGGGCTAGGGGGTCCTGGGACTTGGTGGGAATTGGGGGTTGGGGTTTGGGGGTTTGGGTTTGTAGAGGGTTTCCGTGTTTGGTGTTTGGGGTTGGGGTTTGGGGTTCGGGGTTTCGGGTTCGAGGTTCCGAAGTTTGGCGTTTTAGGGATTTTAGGGGTTTTAGGGTTGGGGTTGGTTTAGAGGGTATAGGGGTTTTTAGAGGGGGCTTTAAAAAAAATGTTTTAGAGGTTAGGGTTTGGGGTTTGGGTTCCGGGGGTTCAGGGGTTTCGGGGAATATCGGGAGGTTCCAGGGTTGGGGTTTGGGGTTTGGGGTTTTTGGGGTTAGGTTTTATGGGGTTTTTTTTTAGATTTTATTTGGGGTTTATGGGTTTTTAAGGGGGTTTAGGTGTTTTAGGTTTAGGATTTAAGGGTTTAGGGTTTAGGTTGGGTTTTTGGGGCTTCGGGTTTCGGGGTTTAAGGTTTAGGAGTTGAGGGTTTGGGGTATGGGGTTGGGTTTAGGGTTTGGGGTTAGGGATTGGGGTTTTAGGGGTTTAGTGGGTTTGGGAATTTAAGGGGTTGAGGTTTAGGAGGTTTTGGGGTTGGGGTTTATGATTTAGGGTTTAAGGTTTAGGGTTTAGTGTTTAGGGTTTTGTTTTTGGGTTTTTGGTTTTATGATTAGGGGTTTATGAATTTATGGGGTTGGAGTTGGGGGTTTAGGTTTGGGGGTTTAGGGGTTGGGGGATTGGGGGTTTGGGGGGTTCGAGGTTCGGGTTTGGGGGTTCGGGGTCTGGGGTCCGATTTCGGGGGGTTGATAACGAGTAGAATGCACGTTATTTCAAATGCTTAGTATTAAAAACAATGCAGCGTTTGCATTGATAAAATAATTATAAGGATTGCGTCCAAAAAAAGCATTTAAGTTTAGAACATTGGGGTCGGCAGCCGTTAACGAAAGCGTAAAATGTGATACATAGAAAGCAACGGTCAGACGCGCAGCAGTTACTGTCAGGCTTTGCGTGATTTTGTGCTCGCAAATATATTCTTAAGAAGGATTGCCGCAAAGAGCCGCTGCAACTTAGTGGGTGCATATGGGTGAAAAGCATTAATAATCACGATGGGACAGAAAGCTGATGACGGTCGAGTTCGAATTAAGTTGACAAGCCGCTAACGAACTACTATAGCAAGTACACTCAACTTTTCAGTGACAAATATTCGGCGCATCAGACAGAGAATTAATGCCATCTCATCAGTGCAATCATAAGAAAGAAGCAGCCTTTCACCCCGAAACTCTATAAATACCAAAGGCAACCTTCAATGAAGAAGTTCGGATAGTTAGAGAATTTTTCCTCATAAAGAAATAGCCTTGTTCATAGTTTTCCTTTTTATTTAGAAGGCAGAGCGAGAGAAGAGAAGTGACGCCGAAAGATCGCTCTAGTCAGCTCGAGAGAAAACCCAGAGGCGTGAAAAGCAGAGAGAGGGCCGACTCTCGCGAGAGCGAGACTATCTTTTGAATAAAGTAGAAAAGACAGTGTAAAAGCCTTGGGAAGCAAGAGAATGCTACCAGACTCTTTATTCTCATCTTGCATTGTTATTTTGTATTTCAACTCTTTATCTATAAAATGGAACTTGCTATTCTACATCTTTTTACTCTCTTAAAAGCACGCATGAGTAGCTAACTTTATCGAATGGGTTGAGAAGAACTAAGCTAACATGACCTAGGACCTTCATCGCATGCGATTATCTTGTCTTATGCTGCGCTCAACACCTATTTAGAGCTACTTGAGAGAGAGTATAAAGAAAGAACCTGTCTTAAGAGAGCTAGGTTAGAATCTAGACTTGAGAGAGCAAGATCTGATTTTCATAAGCAAGAGATAGGGACTTAGAGACATTCTCTGTTTGCCAACATGCATCGCATGCACCCTAGAGATAGGTTATGATATTATGCGGTCGCCTTATTTGTGTGTGTGTCATGTTGTCATCACATAAATAAGAATAGAGGCTTATGTGTAGGTCCTATAGACTCATCGTATATATCGCATGCGTTCTAGTACTAGAAGTAGTAGCATTTGCGTTGAGAGATGATTTGTTACTGTATGTGTGTTGCATGATCACATAACATGAACGCATCCTAGGAAGTGTTAGCTGAACCCCTTCTCAATCCGTTCCCCACATATTCATCGCATCTTTCATATTATCTAATCTTTTCGTAACTCCGCCGCATACATTTATTTTATACCGCAAACAACAACCCAAAACAACAATTTGATTTACTGGTTACCACAAAGTCTTCTTGAAAATTATCACCACATATCATTTTCCTTAGCCCCCGAGTTCGACCCTGAACTTGCCAGGAAACTCAGTAGGATTTGCACTTGGATTCTATTGAGAAAACTTGTCGCTCAACGCATTACCTCACAAAATAACGCATCAAGTTTTTGGCGTCGTTGCCGGGGACTTTGGCAATTCAGTGTGCTAACTATAATTTTTCTGATTTCTTTGCAGCTCTCAATCTCTGGCAAATTACAACCCGAAGATTGAGAGGACGTTCCGACAAAGACTAAGAAACAGCCGCCAACAACAACAACCAGATAAAGACGATATGGCAGAGCAGCCTTGAAACGGAGCACCAAATGAAAATAATGTCATGGTGAATCCAATCCTACTAGCAAACGATCGCAATAGTCCCATTCGGGACTATGCATCACCAAACCTCTACGATTTCTCTCCAGGAATCATGAGGCCTGCCATTGATGGATCCTGATTCGAAATGAAACCGGTGATGCTGCAGATGATCCAGACTGCTGGGCAGTTCGGAGGAAGGCATGGCGAGGACCCGCACGCCCACCTCCGGAGCTTCATAGAAATATGCAACACTTTTGTGTTCTCGAATATCTCGATCGAAGAAGTTCGACTAACTTTGTTCATTTTCTCTGTGTGATCAGGCACGAAAATGGGCGTATTTTCTCGAACGGGGGGAGATTACTTCTTGGATGGTGGAGAAGTTTATGAAGAAATATTTCTCATCAACCGAGAATGAAAAGATAAGGAAATTAATAATGAATTTTGAACAAGAAACTGACGAACCATTCAGCAATGCTTGGGCGAGGTTTAAGAGGCTAGTAAGAGACTGTCCACACAACGGATCAGACTGCTTGCAAATGGAGATTTTTTACCAAGGACTGAACCCTGCTTCGTAGACCACTACTAATGCAGTAGCAACTGGTGGTCTTCTTGACAAAATATATGAGGAGGCCAAAAATATACTTGATCGCATTTCTAAAAATCACGAGGACTGGCGAGAAAGCGATCAAAGATTAAGAATTAAAGACAGTGATGTAAACAATGAAGCCATCGCATCCCTTCAGAACCAAATGACTGCGATGACGAGTTTGATTCAAGGCATCACAATTAATAGCATGGGGGCGAACAAAGGGCAGGTCAACGCAATTGCTCAATCGACCGCAAGTTGTGTCATCTGCGGAGATGCGTATCCAATGGAAGAATGCCCAAGAAACCGCAGTCAATATGCTTCATAAAAAATAATCCTTATTCCAACACGTACAACCCTGGGTGGAG
>NC_052352.1:0-1483 GCF_009727055.1 Benincasa hispida | reverse complement strand
CCCGAGGGAGAGTTGAAAGATGTCGTAATCTCAATTGATAAATTCATCTTGCCGGTAGACTTCATCATTTTGAATTATAAAGTGGTTAAGATGCACCAATCATATTGGGACGACCATTCCTCTCAACTGGTCGCGCTCAAATTGATGTGTGTAAGTGGGAGAATGCAATGAACATTAACGGAAAAGGCTCTGGATTAAGGCAGTCAAGATTCCAGAAGATCAAGAAAAGAAGAAAAAGCCACCATGGACATGAAAAGCCCAGCTTGAAATAAGCAGTCCCCAAGTTACTATACGACTCAACCTCATCAGGGATGCAATTCTTTTGAATATCCTTTTTGTTTCATATTAATGCTTCATGAATTTTTATCATGTCTTTTAATTGCTATCATATCTTTGTCTTTATACACTAAAAAAAAAAAAGCGATCATGCTGAACGGTTGCAGTAAACGATTTTGTTAAACCCTGTTTTTTTTAATGATTATTTGACCCCTTCAATGTTTTTCTTGCAACAATCGAGGTACACGATTCTGAAAGTGCTACACGAAGACGCAACTTTGTTCTGTCACTTCAATCCAAAGGAGGTAGATTGCCGCAAAGCAGGATGCTCAACAAAAAATGCGGGCGACAACGCAAATTTGGGAGTTGTATTTTTCTTTGACTTTATTCCAAATTCTGCACTATCACATTGCATTTTAATTTCGAAAATTTTATCACCGCACCCTCTTTGGTTACCGCAATCATTTAACATTGATAAATTTAGTAAGTCACCGCATGCTTTCTCTTTGTCAATTATGATTTCAAAGATGAAACACATGCTTCATTTTTTTTTCATGTAAACTAGAGTCGACTTAATTTTAGGACAATCACCTCATGAAATATTTCTAAAAGTTAGTGGTCTGCTAGTTTTCTTTCAAACTGACCCTTTACCAAACTTCCTACGAACATCGCATGATCTCTTTCAATTTTTTGGCAATGAGGATATTGCTGCATTTTAAATTTGAGGGTATATTTATTTTTGACCTTGCTATTTTTCTATTAAAAAAAAATCATCATACATTGCGATCGGATCCTACTCGTAGTTGGATGTTTGCATGACACCCGTAGGGACAAACCAAAATGAAGGTTGGAATCGTGATCAACACCTAAATAAATGACCGCAGCTCCGCTGTCGAGTAGGTATGAGTTTAGTCTTAGAAAGAGTGCATTGCTCATAGTGTCATGTCTGCATGATACACGTGGGGGAAAGCCAAAACGAAAGCGAGGCACTTGGATTAGCGCAAGGTCAGAGAAAAATAATAATGTCAAAAATATAGAAGGATAGAAATCATTTAACACCCCAGTAAAATTTTTATTTTTATTTTTTAAATAAATCATGCGATGTCCTAGAATCTAATAAAAGTCTTTTTGAAGGTTAAACTTGCGGTCCCTAGGGTTTAGGGTTTAGGGTTTAGGGTTTAGGTTTAGGGTTTAGGGTTTAGGGTTT
>NC_052351.1:73446833-73505063 GCF_009727055.1 Benincasa hispida | reverse complement strand
AGACCGAAACAAGAACTTCGTTCGCAGTTCTCCTGAAATGTTGAGATCTTGGCTCGAGAAACTCAGAGAGCTAAAGCAACACAGTAACATCAGGGACTACGTAAAACAGGTTTGCAGGACTCATGTTGGACATCGAGATATGTCTCGAAAAAGAGACAAGGTCTTTTTGCTTTGTGGAGGGGCTGAAACCGAGTGGGCAAAAGCACAATATAATTGAACAAGAGTACTCAGAAATTCTCCCTCTGCCTATGCGACAGCTGAACACTATACGACTTAGCACTGACTCACAAGATGTTGAAGAGCAATCAACTTCCCAATGGGAAAACAGAAACAGCCGTTTCAGCCCTCCAGGCCTGGGGGAGGAGACAAGAACACAGGGGGGGGACCGTAAATCATCCCAAACGAGGTCAGGAAACACTGCGGGGGCCGTCAAACATATAATCAATTACAATCGCCCCTGTCTTGTTTCATATGTAGAGGGCCATACAGGGCGCGTGAATGTCCAAATCAACCGCGTTCAGTGCTTTTCAAGCACATTAGCCTCTACCTTCCGGAGACGAGCGAACCGTATGAGAGAACGTAACCGAGCCAGCGGCAGAAGTTGAGAATCCAGATTGGGGCATTGAAATTTCTGTCTGCACTCCAGAAGAATATAGGAAGAACGACGGAGCCACTAGAGAAGGTCTGCATGCATAGTGGACGCTTGGGTCAACCAAAGAATCGCCAAAACCACTATGCGTTGACTCTGGGCGCTACCCCACTAACTTCATGCGGAAACGGAAGCTCGCGCCTGAACTTGAATTGGGAAAGAGATGCAGGAAAGATGAAAGCTGTGAATTCCGCAGCCCTCGCGATTTCGGGATAGCGAAGAGAACTCCCGGTAAGTTAGGATAGGAGAGGAAGGGCTCGTCGACTTCGTGATTGTCAAGATGGATGATTGATGTGGTGGGGATGGAATTCCTACTTGAACATAAAGCCATACCAGTGCCCTCGCCAATGCTTAGTCATTACCGGATCTACACCGACCGTAGTCCAAGCAAGTATCAAGCGGCCAAATGGAGTGGAGAATGATCTCAGCCCTCCAATTGAAGAGAGGGGCCCGGCCACGACGAACCCACTTTCATGACCATCCAGTAGAATCGGTTGAGTCCACTGAGGAGGAGATCCCCAAGACGATCTATTTGTCTTGGAAGAGTATCGAGACGTCAGGCCGAGAAGCTTGCCAAGTCCCTACCCCACGAAGGGGGATTGACCATGAGGTGGGAGTTGTTGCCAGGGGCAAAGCCCTGCCAGGAAGGTATATCAGATGGCCCCGCCCGAATTGGCTGGGCGTCGAAAACAGTCAACGAGTTGTTAGGTATGACTCAGCTTAGCTTCAATATCCAGCAGAGTTCGCGGTCGAAGAGGACCCTCGAATGTGGCGACAGACAGCCACTCAGGCCACACTGGTGGACGCCTTATCAGGCAAAAGTCCTCAGACACAATAACTTCACTAAAGAGTGGAGCAAAACCCCTGAGATAGCTCGCGCCTACCTAGAAAGAGCATCAAGGAGAGTGAAGAAAGGCTGGTAAGAAGCAGAGGGCCCTTGAGTTCAAGCTGGGGACAAGGTCCTGATCAAGTACGACGGACAGTTTACAGTTCCGAGCCAGAGAGACCAACGACTAGTAAGGAAATACGAAGGTCCAGTGGAGGTAATTGAGAAGGTCGGGAGAACTCTATATAGGGTCAGTTACCCTCATGATGAAGATTCATTCGGTCACTGGTGAACCTCCTGAAGCCCTATCAATCCCGAACCCGAGGAGGGACAACGGAACATGCTAAGGCGCCCATCAGTCACGAAAGAGTTTTGCTGAGAAAGAAGTTGCACAAATCTTGGTAAACGTACGCGCCGCAGTGGAAGACCCAGACGAGAACTGACAGAGTTCTTGGTAAATGGAGGATCTCCCGATGGAAAGAATCAGTTTGGGAGCGGGCGAAGACTGAAGAATGCGGCTCCGGCCACTCGCAGGTTTGTAAAAAGGTCGGTTGACGGGACGTAACCAATTAAGTGGGGGAGAATGTAGCATTGCAGGCTTGTCAGGGCTTGCCCAGCGGCAGCATGCCCAATCCAAACCCCTTCTAGCATATTTCATGTCCTGTATTGTATTAGTTTAGTTAGCTTGCTTTCTTAACATTTCATTGTAAGTGACCACTCGCCCTTTGCATATGCAAGGGGCCAGTTGGCTTTTTGTTCAGAGAAGTGCACTATATGGGGATAAGACTACACATTTCCTCAATACCCGGAGTAGTACTCTATAAAGCCGTTGTTGTTGCTATTGCTTTCTAGTCTACTACAATCTTTCTTTCTTTATTCACACTCACAAATCTTCTTACGAAAACCTTTCTCCAAACCGTTTTCTAAAACCGTTTTCCCTAAAACGGTGGGTGGAGGTTGCAAGAGGCACTCGGTGTGCCATCGGCAGTCGTAACATAGTGTGCTGGCTGTTCGTGGAGCGGGAACAAGTGCCGCACAATCGCTAAGAGAAGCTTCCGAAAGAGCGAGTGTGACACCCATGCCGACACCCCAGCCAAGCCATGCGACACTCAGCCACAAGCCACCGCGACAACCGGGGGCCATTTGGGGCAGCAAACGAGCTCCGTTCGCAAAACCGTCTGGCACACGTCTTTTTTCATCGTTGTTAACACCTGGGTCCGTTTTCGCGGCATTTCCGTTCGGAAGGTTCGGGAGCGAAAAGGTTGCCCCCACGGCCCCGGGGGCCGTTTCCGTCACCAAACGAGCTCCGTTCGCAAACCGTCTGGCACACAACTTTCATCAATATCTTAACCCTTGGGTTGTTTTCGAACTTTTTCGTGACGGAATGTTCGCGCACGACAAACGGACCCCGCGAGGCAGCCCGTGGGGTCCGGGCCCGTTGGGGCACCAAAACGAGCTCCGTTCGCAAAACCGTCTGGCACACGCCTCTTTTTTTATCGTTCTTAACACCTGGGTCCGTTTTTGTGCGCAATTGAGTGCCGGAAGGTTCGGGAGCAAAAAGATGCTCCGAGGGCTGCTGTTTCGGGCACCAAACGAGCTCCGTTCCCCAAACCGTTTTGAACACGGCTTTTTTTCATCATTCTTAACCCCTGGGTCCGTTTTCGCGCTTTTTCGTGACGGAAGGTTCGCGCACAAAAATTGGGTCCCTAGTTGACTTCCCAGCTCCTCAATTAGACGAATCCCTAAAGTGGTAGGTTTGAGTTGGCAATCTGGCCACTTGCATTCATGTAAATCAAAGGACCACCTTCAAAGGCAGGAGTTCCCAACTCACTCAGGTTTGAGGTCATGTTACCTATAGTCATCCTAGTGAAGTGAAGTCTTTTTCATGAACGATGTTATATAACGAGACTATAACACTTCGTGGTCCGGTCTTATACAAACTCCTTTGTATAAGACGCCCCGCTCGCATGTACCCTACACGAATGATCAGGATCAGACCATCTGTGACCAGTCACAACACTTGTGACCATTCCACAAAGCGGGCCGCAGCCTTAGCATTACTAGGATAAGGTTTCCCTCCTATATCCATATACTACAGACCATTTTGGTTATCACTTAAGGCATGATCTACTTGTATGTCTCCGCATACATGCTTCAGTTACAATGATAGCCAGGGATCTTAGTTTATTGGTTTGTGGTAAAGCAAGTAAAACATCCAATGTTTCATAGACAATAATGAAGAAAATATCATGTATTATTACATCACTAGCGTTTGTTCAATACAGTGTTTACAAACTACAGGACCTAACGAGAGTTTAGGGCATCATCCCCAACAATTCGATACTCGGTTTGGACGTCTCCAACCCTATTCTCTTTGTATTTTTCATTCCATGCACTATTCTTGTAATTTTTTATTTTCCATTATTGGATTTACATCTTAGCACATTATGAGTGGATAAGGTTTAAGCCCTTGTTTCTTTTCCTCTTGCTTAAGCCTAAAATTAATCTAAATAAGTAAATTGGATTAAATGACATAAGTACGCCTAGAAAAGAAATGCTGATGATTAGAAGATGGAGCTTAGTATTCAAGTTTAAATTCATTCTCGCTTACTTAATAAGTTAGTCTTTTGAAGTGTGTTGAGGATAACAAGTTGATGTGCGGTAAATGTGAGAATTGTGAATAAGGTAGGAATGCTTGGGTTTAAATCAAAGTCAATGGGTCAAAGTCAAAGGTTAAATTCAAACTAAAAGTTAACATTTGCAAAAATGTTGAATTTTGCAAAATTTAAAGTATTAAGGATTGAATTGAGATATAATGGGCTGGTTAGGGTGTAATTCTGAGTAAATTACGGAAAGAAATCAATAGAGGGAAATAAGTAAAACTCGAGAGAGATAATTGAAAACTAAAAAAAAATTGGATATTGTTTGGTTGATTTTAATAAATTATCTTCTCCATTAATGAATAGAGGAAGTAACCAGCTAAAACCACATGGAAAAAGTTCAAGTAGGAGCTGGAAACTGGAGATTGAAGCTGGATCTTGGTATTTTAATGTTTGGCCGACTTGGTGAGAAAAGAGAGAGACAGCTCTCAGGTTCTTCTTCTTCCATCGTGCAAAACGAGAGAAAACTGAGCAAAAGCATAGAAGAGTTAAGGAGAATGTTGGAGGAAGGTGATGGGTGGAAAATGGAGTAAATAAATATGCGTTCATCGTTCGTTCTCCATGCGTCACTGGTCATGCGTTGGACTAAGGGATATGCAATATGCGTCTAAGAATCTATGCAATGACCATGTGTTCCTGCCACAAGTTTTCTTGCTCTCCCGCCAAGTATAATGAGATCGCAAGTTTCTCGGGTGATTCGAGGTCGAACTCAGGGACTTATAGCTAAATGTTATGAAGTAAAGTGTTTGCGGCGAAGAATAAAAGAATATTGAAGGTTATGGGCTATGCGCTACTTCTACTCCTAACTAACAGATTAAGCAGTGGAAGTATGACTATGAGAGATAGAGACACGACAACAGTTAACGTGTAATAAAATGCATGGGAAAATAGATAAAATGGCAGGGATGACTTCACTGCATCACTAAGCTTGATCGCAAGGGTAACCCCAGCCAACATACGCTATGCGATTATGCTACACACACTTGACAAAGACGCATGCGATGTATATACGATAGTGTCGAGAGGCCTTATGTCTAAGTCTTTATTCTTGATCACGTGCTCCTACACATAAACAAGATGACCGTATACCACCGTATCCTACTTCTGGACGCATGCGATGTGACCACACACTTTCATATCCTATCTATACGGTGCATACGCTGTGTAATAGAAAACAGAGCTTATCTCTAAGCCTCTATTCTTGCCTATGCGATCCATTCTGACTCTCTCAAGCCTAGATTTAGTTTTTAGACTACTCTTTTAAGTATGCCTAAATGATGAATGATGCGCTCATAAGACAAGGTAATCACATAAACATTGTTGACATAAGATTATTCCTATCTCTAGGAACACTGCTTATTTTTCTTAATGCGTTCCACCACTTATCCTCCCAGGCAGTTAGCTATGTTGATCAGCTCATAGGAAAGCATTGCATCCGCTTATAGACAACCATTGCTAAAACATCACACTATGAAAACAAGATTTTCTCACAACACTCGCGAAACGCACACGTCTCGGTGGTTTGCTACTTGCTTCATATGTTTATGTCACATGATTGAGTATGCGATACTCTAGCAATCTTACTTAGTCTTTACAGTGAAAGTAAAGGATGATAAGAAAATGAAGATGGAATCAAAGAAAATAGAGAAATGCATTGATCACAAAATGTATTAATCTCTTAAGCCACAATGTAATATAATACAGAGATAGAAGAGATATGGAGGGCCAGATGGGCAATGTCTTGTTTCCATCAGATGTATGTCAAGGCTGCCAGTGGTGCCATGGATGGGGGTGGAGTAGTCTCTCTCGAGATCTATCTCCGATGAAGCTTCGATCGTCACTCGGAATGGTAGGAGGAATGAAGAACTCTCAAAAATATCTTCTCACGCTTTCGTCTAGATCACAAGGATCTGCTCGAAGGCAGAAGCTCGGATGATTTCAAGTTGTGCTCTAAGGCTTCTATTTATAGAGCTTGATCGCCGACAACATTAATGGTCCTTCTTTGAAATTCTGCTGCTAACGGCGTGATGGACCTGCTCTGAATCTCTGCTACTAACGGCGTGGTAGGTGAAATGTCAACATCACCTTATGATACTCCTAAGGTATGTGTTCATGCTTGATTTCCGAAGTATCATCGCATTCCACCGCTCTTGCGTTCATCCTTGTATTATGGTTATTACCCTGTAGCCGCAACCTCTATACGATGGACGCATGCGGTTAATGGCCGCAACATCCATGTGTCGAATGTATGCGATCGCGTATGTGACGCCTCTATGATGGCGAGATTCACGCATGCGATCGATTCCTGCGTTAGCTATAAAAATAGACATTTGGATGCAAAATAACGTCGAGATTTTCATTGTTGACCAACGCAAGCTCACTTTCTCATGAATTCTTAGTACAATCACCACATATAGACTTAACAACTCTCATAGTTATAAATAAAAGGCCTATAATAACGTACATTTATGCCTGTCATCAGAAGGCTATAGTGAAGTTTGGAGCTCAGGAAAGGCTTGAAATCGAAGGTAAATGAGAGGTTTGGAGCTTGTCGGTTAGAGCACGGGAAGCTTGGTCTTAGGGCTTGGTTGTGGCATTACAGGAAAATATGTGGTTTCACACTCGAGGGTAAGTAAGTTCTTAGGTCCCTCTCAATTTTTGTGGTGGTAATTAAGCTTTTATTGGTCGTATTTTATTTTATTTTATTTTTAACGTGAGAGTCTCCTAAACAACAGAGGGAAAATAGGGGTTTAGAGGTTTGACATACCGGAAATTGTCACGCCTATGCTCGCATGTTCTATGCGTGCGCTATTGCTGACCCTGTGGACGCCTCGCGTGCATAGCTGTAGTGTGCTGCAACTCACCCTTGCACTCCTGTGCATGTATGCTTTCCCTCGTGTGCACACACTGTGCGGACCATCCGCTCGTTCGCCCATCCTCGTGTGCACATACCTGTCGATCTACATTCCCAGATTATCCTCTTAATCCACAAGAGAATGGGATGACAACAGTTACCAACCCTTTGTGGCACTTACTTCCTAACTGACTTCCTTAACCTGCTTAGAAAACCCTAGATATATTATTAAACATTCAATAAGCTTTTAGTACTTTAACAACTTAAACATTCTTCGAGGTTGAACAACGACATAATCACACCATACATACAGAAAAAGTTCGGTGGTTCCCAACACTTAACACTAGTTCCTAACATGAGCACACATATGCACACATATGCCCTGTTTCTAATTGGTCTCGGGTCTACAGCATGAGGGAGCAGTGTTGCAACGTTCTTCCAACGCTGGCTCCCCCGAATTGCCTTCCAAATTTTCCTGTTTTCTTGATCTTGGGTCCTTGGTTTCTTCCTAATTCCATAGCCAATCCCCAATTGCTCAAAATTGGAGTTTTACCCCAGGTTTTTGTATCATTTTTGCACAAATGGTTCTTGATGCTTAGTTTCCTGAAATTACTCCATAAACCACATCAAATGAAACAAAACTAGTAATATTAGTTCTAAATTTGAAGGTAATAAAGGCACTTTTTAGATCTTTTTCACAACATTGCATGATTAATGCATTCAAGAATGAAATTGATTAATAACATAGGCTATCCAGGTTTTTAATTATCTTAGTTGAATCCATTGAATCAAAAGCAAATGTTTATTTGTTATGGATATTATCGTTCCCAAACGATTAAGCTATTAGTCTAATTAGGGTAGATGTAAGATTTTTATGGACATTAATGAACCCAATTAATTGAGCGTCTTTTTTAATGAAGTAATTAATTAGAGAAATAATCCTTAGTAATCCTACGATCAATCAAACATTGGGTGGATCCTAAGTCCTAAGCTAGCCATTTTACTTTTCTTTCATTTCAATTCTCTGCAATTTAAATTCCACATTTTATTTTTCTCGCATCGACACTCAATCCATTCCAAAAACCCCTCATTGATGCTTTAGATAGGGATTCTAATTAGTTCGAAACTATATTCGCGTTTCTCTATGGATCGACCCAAACTTGCCACTATTGTTACGCCTTTATAGTAGTAGTTATAGAGTTTGATATTATAAATTTCATTTGATTTAAGGGTTTGCTAATGATGGTAAACTGCTATTATTACTGGGGACTCCTCGTCTGTTAAATCTGTAAATGTTAGGGTTACAGAAGTTGTTCTTCCTTCAATGCCTGAGGTTTCCATACATGATATTGATAATCAGAATGTTATTATGAGTAGTTCACGAGATAACATAGCAGATCATATTGTTGAGGATGTCGTTAGGTCAGTGGTTACTTCTATCAAGTTGAACCCTGACTCTGATGATCCTTTCTGCTGAAAATCCTTTGTCTCAAACAAGTAATCCTGTTGTGAATTGTTGTAGTCATGATGATGTTTGTAATATTTCTGCTAATCTTCCTGACGAAGTTGTTGAAAATGGTGTGATTACTGGGAAAGAAAATGTTGTAGTTAATTTTTCTATTTCTACTTGCTTACCTAATAAGGAAAGTGTAAGTGATGATAAAAATGGTAATATTGTTGGTTTCACTTCTAATAAGCTTGATTATACTATTGTTGTGTTCTCTGATGTAAATATTCCCGTTAATATTGCTACTATTCTTTCTGCTGATATTCGTATGGAAAATAATGAAAATGTGAAGCATGCTGATGAAGATGTCTTTGAAGACTGTCGAGAAAGATGTGAATGATCAACGAATGGAGTTACACAGAAAGACAGCAACAATTGCTTCGAAAGGATCACCACCAAAAAAGAGTCCGAGTTATTCTCAAGAATCAGAATCAATAGAGAGGTGTAGGCTTCTATATTTTAATTTTCGTTAGGGATAAGGAAAAAGTTTCCTGCTGAGAGATTTTTCTATCTTCACACACAGAGAGCACTAGAATGGAAGGAAGAAGATGAAGATAATAAACACAACTTCCCCAGTCTTATGTGTTGCACGAAAAAATGAGAGAAAAATAGGTTGATGGGAGTTATCAAAATAACTCCCTCCCTCCCCATTGTAATTTTCTAAAACTCAAAAATGAATTTTGATTATATATATATATATATGAACCAATTTAATATTTATAGATATCATATTAAATTATATGTTATATCTATAAACATATAACCTATGACTTATATTATATCATATATTAACCCATAGTTTATTTTCTCTAATTTAATCTATAGTATTAATATGAATCATATTCATATTAATTTTAACCTATAATTTATATCTGAATCACATTCATATAATTAGTATTTGAATCATGTTCAAATATTTATTTCTATCATTAATTTTTTACATTATAATGTATCATATACATTATGTTAATTATATTTTATATAATTTATTCCCTTTAAAATTTGAACAATTCAAATTAACCTAAAATTAATTTGATTCTCATTAATCCTTATTGAGCTAACAAGGGACCTTATGTCTCTATAAATTGAAGTTCCAATGTGTTGGGGTTGATGTCCTAAATCTCGTAAGGTCCTATAGTTTGTAAATATTATTATACAAACTCATTGTTTATTTAATAAAATATATGATATTTATTCAAGCTCATTGTCTATAAAATATATGATATTTTAGTTGCATTAACCACAAACCAATAAACTAACATCCAAGGTTATCTACTAACTTAAACATGTATATAGAGACATACAGGTGGACCATGTTTAAGTGATAATCTAAATGGTCTACAGTAGATGGATAAGGCTAGGTACGTTATCCTGGTGACACTACGAGTATGGCCCGCTTTATAGGTGTTACAATTGTTGTAAAGTGCTACAAATGATCTAATCCTGATCATTCATGTATAGACATGTGAGTGAGGATATTCTATACAAAGGAGTTTGTATACGACTGGACTACGAAATGTTTAGTCTCATTATATAATACCGTTCATAATAGAGACTTACATTTCACCAAGATAACCATAGGTAAGATGATCTAAATCCTGAGTGAGTTGTGAACTCCTACCTATGAGGGTGGTATTTTAATTTGTATGGGTGAGAGTGGTCAGATCGCCGACTCAACAAGTCTACCATTTTGAAGATTCATCTGATTGGGGAGCTGGGAATATAGCTACACAAGAAGGAATTAACTCCTTCCCCGAGGTCTGGGTAAGTAGATAAATTACTTCCTTAATGGTTGATTTCGGATCTTGAACAATATCGCGTCACACCTTCTCCTGGCCTGAGAAGGGTTTAGTCATAGTTGGATTATGATCTATTAATCATTAGAGTGATCAGTGATACTTAAGAAATTAGATGTGACTAAAAGGGACGTTAATTTTGGCCTAGTTGTACGAGAAATTTGTGAAGGATCATCGTACTGTTGATTGGTTAAATCCAATGGACAAAGAAATATATTTATAGTGCGAAGAGTGCAACTGTCGGTTTTTAGTAGAGTGCCTGACGGTTAACAGATGTTGAATAATTTAATTAAAGAGTTTAATTAATTATTCATGTATCGTTGGAGCTTCAAGCTACAGGTCCATGAGGTCCCCTTGGTAGCTCAATAGAATTAATTGAGAATCAGTTTTTGGATTAATTTTAATTGTTTAAATTAAAAGAGGGATTTAATTATATATAATATAATCAAGTTATTTTAATTATATTTGATATAATTATTATAATGTCTTAGATACATTATAGCTTAATTGAGAGAAAATAAATATTTGAATAAGATTCAAATATTATTATTTTAATTAGATTCATAGTTGTTATATTTAATACAAACGTGATTTATATTAAATGTCATATAAAAGAGAAAAGAAACTATAGATTATATTGTATATGATACAATATTAAATCTATAGGTTATATGTTATATTTGGTATAATATATAATTTAATATACATATATGTATGATATGATAAGTTAGTTATCATATATATATTTATATATATTAAATATCATTTTTATATTATTTTAAATAAAAATGAGGAAGGGAGTTACAATTCCCTCCCCCTCTTTTCTCTTACGTGGGTGGTTGTGGTATTTGGTTCTTTGAAAGACAGGAGAAAGAAAACCGTAGAAGAGTTCTCTATGTGTGTTTGAGTTGTTGGTGAACATTTCTCAAACCTTCCTCCTTACCACAAAATTCCCTTATTCCAAAATAGTCAGTGCCTACCAGTCCTTGTTTCTCTACCTGAGAATACAAAGGAAGTGTTTGTGGTCATGTTCATTCTTGTTCGAAGGTTTCTTGAAGAAAGTCTTCAAGGGGTTTGTGCGCTGTTTGAGGGAATCTTGAAAAAAGGTCTTCAAAGGTAAGGTTTCTAAAACCTTTTGATAGCATGTGGTAATTTATATATAAATACATATCTTGTTCTAGTTTCACTGTAAATCTCACATTCAACGAAAAGAATTTGGGTCGATCTTGTTTCCGCTTACGGTTCCCTTCGGAATGGGTTCCTTCATATGATACTTGATTAATTAATCAAACTCTTTAATTAAATTAATCAATCTTCATTAACTAACGATCACTCCACTAAAGACCGACAAGTGCACTCTTTGTACTATAAATATATTTTTTGTATCCATTAGAAATAACAAATCAATAGTGCGTTGACACTCCACAAATTGCTCGTAAGTAAAATTAGGTCAAAATTACCATTTTACCCCCATAGTTACATCTAACGTCTTAAGTACCACTGATGTATCTAATAAACAACTAATTATAGTCCAATTATAATCGAACCTCTCTCAAGTAAGTAGTCGGCGCCATATTGTTCAAGACCTGGAATCCTTAATGGAACAATTTATCTACTCACCCTAACAATAGATAATGAGTAAATTTCTGCTTGTGTAACTATGTTCCCAATTCACCAATCAGACGAATCCACAAAATGGTAGACATATTGAGCCGGCAAAATTGGCCACTCTCACCCATAAAAATCAAAGGACCACCCTCATAGGTAGGAGTTCACAACTCATTAAGGATTAAGGTCAAGTCACCTATGATCATTCTAGTGAAATGTAAGTCTCTTTTAGCAAGGGTGTTAAAAAGTGAGACTATTCATTTTCTGGTCCGGTCTTATGTAAACTCTTTATATTGGATACCCCAACTCACATGTATCCACATAAAGGATCAAAATCAGATAATTTGTAGCACTTTACAACTATTGTACCAACTATAAAGTGGGTTGTATTCATAGTGTCACTAGGATAAGGTACTTAACCTTATCCATCTACTACAGACTGTTCAGGTTATTACTTAAACATGATCTACGTGCATGTCTCTACATATATATTTAAGTTATATCTAATAACCTTGGACTTAATTTATTGGTTTTTGGTTAACACAACTAATTGTCAAATAAAATTAAACTTATTTTATTAGATAAATAATATGTTTGTATAAATACAATTTATAAATTACAAGACCACGAGATTTAGGGCATCAACCCCAACACAACATAATCTGAATGAAACGAGTCCTGTCGCCAATGTCCCTTTATGCAAGTTGATCTCTAAGAAGAAATATGTCGTGTTGATTGAGAAGGGATTCTCATCCTTAGGGAGATTCTAAGATTAAGTTCATAAAGAAGGAACGCTTAAACTTAGAGGGAGCTTAAGTTCTTCAAGTGAAGGGGAGTTCACAAGAAAGAGGAATGATAACTTCATTGTGAGAGGGAGTCTCATATACTTAGGGAACCTAAGTATCTCTTCACTAATATTCACATATTCAGGGGGAGCCTGAGTTCTATTGAGGAGTCTCACATCTACGAGGAGCCTAGGTGAATAAGTAAGTTAGGCTTTACACGTGTCACTGTAATCACGATTATTTGTAAAGGCTCGACTTTCATATTAGTGGATTTATCTTTCCCGAACACACGACCCCCAAACATAGGTGGTATATCACCGAACTGGATTACCAATCTCGATGTACTATTTGTCTATTATACTGTTGGTACTTTATTTGTTGTTTCTGTGATTGCCAGGACTATCTGTGGAATATTGGTATTCTGAATTTCAAATTACCTTAATTTCTCATCCCATTTTCTCTTATTTAGTTGAACAACATGTGTCTTATCTCTTGCTTTAACATGATCATGAATTAGCTATTAAATATGAAGTTAAGAAGAGAGATGGATCTATAAAGCCATGTTATGAAGTTTAATAATACATAAGAGTATTCAACTGTATTTGAAATAATACCCAAGTATACAACTGTGTCATAATTAATCTTTATTTGTTTTTAACAAACCCCAAAAGGAAAAGATAGCATACAAGATCCATCACATGGACTACAGAAAGTTGATTAATTAATTGTTGGGGAGAGCCACATCTTTCTTACTGTCTTCTAAGGGAAGTTTTTGGGAGTTGAAGGTGAATGGCTTGTTTAGTTTTGGGCAATAGCACAAATGAATGTCACAAAAACACAAGGCAGGGTTAATGCAATCACTTGAACTATTGCATGTGATATGTAGAAGAGAGCTTCCTTTTGAGCCCATTGGCTTGCTGATCACTGCAATAATATTCCATATTCAATTTGATTAATCAAACAATGTAATCATCTATAACTCAGAAATTGAATCTTAATTGAAAATGTTGTAAATATTTGATTGAATCTCACTCCTTATAAATTATTAATGTATGAACATATTTTATCTTTTTTTATATTAGAGTTAAAATAGCATTTTGGTAACTATTATTATTATTATTTAATCAATTCCAATAAAATTTAACTTTGAGAGATTAAATTTAAGATTTACTGAAAATACAAAGACAAAAATTGAAAAAAAATTCAAATTTATAGGGACTAAATTGGTGTTTTAACCTTTAAAACTATGCAATATTAAATAATAACAATATATTTTTTATATTTGAGTATGAAAAATTGAACCACATATCTTTTGTTCATCAATGCATTCATATGCTAGCAAATTGAGCTATGCTTATTTTGTCAGTTATATTGTAAAATAGTATATTATATTATATGTGTTTTAATGTTAACAAAAATGACATGAATTTACCATATAAAATAGTATATTTAAAGCTAAGTAGTTCTATATTTTGTGTAATACTAAAATTTCAAATTTAACGTTTGAATACAATGGATACATAAGAGGGTATTTGTTTTTATGGAAAATCTGTTGAAAATATTTTCATTAATGGAAGTCTATTATGGTCTATCACTGATAAACAGTAACATTGTACTACATTTGTAAATAAGTTTTGCTCGTTTTTTTTCTTTATTTGAAAATGGCACAACATAAAAAATATTTTTCAATTTTATATCTTTTTTCTATTTGAATTATAAGATGGAAAATAGTATTAAAAAAATAAAATTGATAAATGAAAGTTCACAAAGTCCACTTGATTTGAGAAATGGTGAGAGGTTTTACCTGAACCAAACACAGCTAGGAACAAGATGATTGCAGCTAAGAAGGCAAACTTGATAGAGTCTTTTCCAGCCATGGCTATGGTATAGGGTTGATTTTCTTTCTTGTTTTTCTCTCTAGTTTGAGGGTTTTGTAGTCTTCTTTGATGATTAGTTTTGTTTCAATCAAAATCCTTATATAGTTGGGCTATGTGTTATTCGTTAATGCTAGAGAAGGTAAGTAAATCAAGTGAAAAGGAAAATATGGTATGATGATGGTAAAGGAAGGTTTAGTATCACCAAATCAAATCAATTAAGAACGTGTGGATCCATGCAGGGAATTGGCATCAATTTCTTCCTTAAAAATTAAGACAATTTTCATATTTCTTGCAAATTTCTACAAGTGAAAAAAAGGAAATTGGATCGTATAGCATAAATTATGGATTTCAGTTTCGTTTCCAAATATAGCAAACACAAGAAGTTTGTAGAATTTTAACAAAATACATGGATGGCACGTGAATCTCTTTTGTTGTTGATCTATCAAATTCAAATCTCTTTTGTTGTTAATCTAAAATACTGTTAACAACGTTTTGCATTGCATTGTAATTAATCTATCAAATTCATAATTTTGGCCTCTTATGATTTTATAATTTTTGACTTGTTTTTAGATCATCTTTAGCTTACTCTTTTTATGCAAATATTTAGCCTAAATCACGAATATTCTCCAAATTCGAATCAAAATAATCTTCAAAACTAGATTTGAATTTTAAAATCTCACAATAGAATAAATTTTTAAATTTTTAAATACCTTTTTATATTTATCTTCTTTTGTTTGGAGTGTTGTATTTCTTTTACATGCCATTCATTTCATTTATTTTATTATTTAGACATATGATTTTGTTCACTAATTCTCGGTTTTTTTTTTTTTTTTTTTTTAATTTTGGTTTTATCATTATCTTTATTATAATTTCATTTTAAACATGAAATATATACACATACATCTTGTTTCTGACAAATTTTAATTTTACAAATTTTCAAATTTTGCTTTATCACTATATTTCTTATAATTTCGTTTTAAACCTGAAATATATATGTATTTTATAATTCATTGTCTTTAGTAACGAAATCAACCTCGATCATACTGCACAGAATAGACTACGAACACCTATTGTCAACTCCCGATTAATTATCCATTAACTCTTTCGTTATTTTATTGCTTCTAATCTGTCATTGCTATGATTATTAAACAATTAAGGATTTTGTATAATGGTGGGTAGGAAGAAAATTGTTGATGCCAAATTTTTTACAGGGAAAACGTACATGACTTTCATGTGATACCAAAAGTGAATTTGTTTAAAATAGATAAGAATGTGATTTGCAAAAGTGAAAACCTACACAATAGTATGGTGCTTAACACAAACACTCTTATGCTTATGTTAACGAGCGAAAGAGTGTGGAAGCTAGAGAGTTTAAGAGTAAGACTCAAGTTACCTCATATGAAGTTATAAGGATGTATTTATAGAGAATGTTGACCTAAGTTGCTCCTTACAGTTTTGAAGTTTCCTCAAGATAATTAGATAACTTACCGGGCCAAGGAACGAGCTCGATTTTATCTTTGGCTAAGGGTTGGCCTCAACCCTAGCCGAGGTTAAGTGTCTTCCTTAGGCCATATTTTGGGTCAAAAATGTAATCTTGAGTTGGAACATATGTGGGATATGTGTCACGCCCCCTCCTAGATTACCCACTTGATTCATAAAAGAGGTGTGAGGGTGCTACATCACCACCCTTGATGACATTTAGCACCCAACTAACGAATTCAACCTGTGCCTAAACAACTTGTGCCTAAACCTAGACAGTTACATAATAATCCTTTAATACACTTAATTGCACATGACATTTCCATATCATGACATTCACAAACACGTTTCATGAGCTTTCCATCTCTTGTTATATACAAACCATGAACAAAGTTTAATTACAACAAAACACTTTAAAAATACTATACAACAAACAACTCCTTTTGTCCCACATTCCCAAAACTCAAATATATAAGGTTTGTGATATGCAAACTAATTACAACAGGGTTTCAAGCATGTAGACCTACAATGTGGCACGAGATTCTCGTCGTGTGGCAGTAAAAACTCAACTCGATTTCGGAACTTTAACGCTACCTGGGAAGGACATAAACATTGAAAAGTATGAGCTAATGCCAATGAGTGGCAATTAAATATAAACATATGTTATCGCTTTCTAAATCATCAATAAGGTTTATCAAATCATTCAGAAAACATTGCTAAAGAATGAAAGACTTAGCAACATCTCAAACATGTGTTAGTAAAATAGTGGCATGGTTAACTCTCATAAGCACATTGTAAAACAATCAGGCGTTATCAAAAAACCATACCATATTTCCCTTCCCCACACCCCCCCCCCCCCCGATGTAAACCAAATCACAAGGTCATATGTGTATGTAGAGCTACTCAAGGCTAGGCATAGATACACATCGCAGGCCTAAGTACAATCAAGCGTTATCAGAAAACCATACAAACTCCATACCTAAATACTTGTTTGTAATGGCGAGTTGCACTGGACAAAAATGCCCCCCCCCCCCCCCCCCCCCCCGCCTAAAGGCTAGGCATAGATACACACTATAGGCCCAGGTTACTCTGGACTCCCTGGTAGACTCTTGCCAAATACCAACCCCAGTGGTAGCCCCCTGATAGCCTCGGTGCTATAGGTGCAGGTTCCTCTTGACTTCCTGATATACTCTAGCCACATCTGACCCAGTAGCCCTCTGATCGCCGGAGCGGTGCTACTAAAATGCATTCATGTAGCACGGAAAAAAAACCATCTCTCAGGTACAAGAATCAATAGTTTGAAACCAATTCTACAACCTTGAATCCACCATCAAGAGGTTTTCATACAAAATCATACAAATCACAATTATGTAAACTCTGATTCCAAACTACATTTTAATAAATCAAGCTCATATAAACCAACGGTCTATAGAAATCATGATTTAAACATTTTTAAAATATTAGTCAAGTAAAACAGATCATGCCATCACATTTCTTAAATCATAGCATACTATTGTATATAATTACTTTCTCTATCGAAACATTAAAAAATAAACCACTCACAATCACTAGCACGACTCCTCGGCTTATAAGCCTTTCCAACCTCAATCTGATCTGAAAAAAAGTCCCAAGGTTACTAAACACTCACAAGAGGTCAAATCAATCCTCAACAGCCTTTAATGATTCAATGTGACTAATTGAACTCATTTTAACACCTAAACATTCACATTTTTCTCCTTAAGTCCATTTTTCACAAATTACCCAAAATGGGCCCAAAAATCACTTTTTAATTCAAAAGTACTCATTTTAGGGTCAGAATATCAAGAAAAAACTAATTAGGCTTCAAAAATGCTCACCAACACTCAAAATGATCAAACACAAGCAATTAGGTACTAAAAATGGACATGGGCGCTGGTTGTGGGCGTGGTGGGCGAGGTTGGTCGTGGGTGTGCAGGGCTAGGCAGGTTGAGGCAGGCTGGGGGTTGCTGGCATGGCAGAAGGCGCACTGGTGGGGCTGGTAGCCTTGAGGGGGGAGGGGGGTGGGGGTGGATGGCCTGTTGCTACCCTATTCGAGAAAACACTAGTTCCACTTTAACCCAGTTTTAACCCCATATAAAGTAAAAATTTGCACATACTTCCTTCATGAACTATGTTAAGAAATATTTAAGCTAACTAACCTAAAATTTTCGCTCTTAACTCGTCTCCTACAGCTCAGAATCTCTCCTGGACTACATCTTCCTCAGACTTTCTAGCTTTACGGACAACCTTCACTATCTTCACGATTTTTCCACTCTTTTGACCTCAAATCACTTCGCCAATCCAAGATTAAACTTGCAACTCAATAAGCTTTGATTTCATTAAAAAATGGCAGATTTTGCACGAGTAGTTTTGGAGAACCATCATCCATTTAAGAACCCAATTTTCTGGTTGAAGCTGCACAATTTTTCCTCTAATCAAAACCATCCAACCAGCTGCTTGCTTGACCTACTACGTGGCTTTTACTCATTTTTCCTTATCCTTTGTAGCCTTAAATAATCTATCAAGTTAAATTAATTTTATATTTTAGGAAACTAATCCAAAAATGATTTTCCAAGCCAATTTAGTCTAACTCCCCTCTCGGCCAATTTGTATTTCCCACAAAATTTTGTTCTTTCTTTTCTTGTAACACTTAGTCAAACACAACTCTTATTCACTAATCAAGTGCCCAATCATGATAAGTTGCTCCAACAATAACAAGTATCAATACATTTATAAAATAACTTGCATTTGTCAAATAATTTCCAACTTTAACATCAATATTTAGCATCAAAACTTTCTTGGGTCATACAATCCAAGTTATCCATTTAGGTACATACTAAGCTCACTTGTTTAGGTTTATCCCAAGCATAAACAAGAGGAAAAGAGACAAGGACTTACAAGTTAGTACCCCCTTTTTGTGAATTTCATCCTCGAAATGCACCTAAAAGTCATCAGAAGAAAAACTGGGGATATTTGGCTCTCATCTGTTGTTTGCTTTCCCAGGTTGCTTCTTCCACTACATGGTTTCTCCACAATACTTTGATCAGTGGAATTGTCTTGTTTCTCAATACCTGCTCCTTCCTGTGTAAGATTTATACAGGTTCTTCCTCATAGAACATATTTTCCTTAAGTTGCATTGATTTTGATTCTAGAACATGAGACGGATCTGAAATATATTTACATAACATCGACACATGGAACACATCATGTATCCTAGAAAGCTCCATTGGAAATGCTAAACGGTAGGTTGATGGTCCAATGTGTTCCAGGATTTCATATGGTCTTATATACCTCGGACTCAGTTTTCCTTTCCTACCAAAGCGTAGCACTCCTTTCCAAGGAGAAAGCTTCAGGAAAACTCTATCTCCCACCTTGAATTTCAACTCCTGATGGCATTTGTTAACATAACTTTTCTTTAAATTCTGAGTCATCTTAAGTTTCTCTCTAATGATCTTAATAATATCAGTAGTGATTTAAACCAATTCTGGACCGAGCAATTTCCTTTCACCAACTTCATCCCAACATACTGGGGTTCTACATTTCCTCCCATACAAAGCTTCATATGGAGCCATTTCAATACTGGAATATGCAAACTCCATCAGGGGATGATGAGAATACTAGTTGCCCTTTAACTGTAACACACAGGCTCGAAGCATGTCTTCCAAAGTTTGAATAGTTCGCTCTGACTGCCAATCTGTCTAGGGATGGAAGGTTATGCTAAACTTAAGTCTAGTACCAAGAGTCTGTTGCAAGCATGGGCAAAACTTCAATGTGAATCTTGAATCTCATTAGAGACAATCGATATTGGTGCTCCATAGCGACTAACAACCTCTGTTACATACATTTTAGCTAACTTATCCAAGGAATAAGTGGCTTTAACTGGTAAAAAACTCACTATCTTAGTCAACCTGTCAATTATCACCCAGATGCCATCATGACCATTCTAAGTGCGAGGAAGTCCAAATAGGAAGTCTATGGTAACATGCTCTCACTTTCATTCTGGCACTAGGAGTGGGTTTAGGGGCCCAACTATTTCCTGTCTAATAGGTTTAACCTACTGGAAAATCATGCATTTCAATACATATTCAGCTATCTCACGTTTAATCATAGGCCACCAGTAGAACTATTTCAAATTCTGGTACATTTTAGTGCTACCTAGATGCATTGTATAAGCTGAGCTATGGGCTTCCTCTAAAATCTCTTGCTTTAAGTCCACCTTATTAGGAACACATACGCAGTTATATCTTATTACAACTCTGTCATTCCTTACATCATAGTGTATCTGATGACCTTGCTCCACTGTTTTTTGTATTTGCTTCAACATTTCATCATTCTTCTGTGCCTTAATAATCTTATCAACTAGGGTAGGCCTTACATGAATTTGTGCAATTAAACCTCCCTAATTATCTATTGCTAACACTGCATTACAACCTTTTAGTTCACATACAAGAGATGAACTGATAGCATTTAATGAAGCCTTTGAGCATAATGCCTTCCTACTCAAAGCATCAGCTACCACATTAGCCTTACCTGGATGATAATCAATGGTACAATCATAATCTTTGATCAACTCTAGCCACCTTCTTTGCCTCATATTTAACTATTTCTGATCCAATACATACTTCAACGATTTTGCATACAAGAATTTTAACAAATTAATTTGTCAGAAAAAATCATCGAAACTCTATTACTATTGAAATGAATCCATCCAAAGAATTCACAAGAGTTCAGTTAAATTAATTAGAAAACCTTAAAGAAATTAAACATAGGGTTCTTGCTCAAATAAATTAAATAGAGATTACCTCTCAATTTATAGAAAAATCAAGAACGAACCTCCAATCCATCGATTACAACCCAAAACAAAAAGAAAATCTAACCTAAAGATACTAAAATCTGAAGGGAGAGGAAGAAGATTGAAGTCTAACTTCGGCCTCCATCAATTCGGCCTCCAAAGTTCAGATGTTTTGACCTAAACCAAAGAGGAGTATTTATCCAGATCTTCATAGCATTGCAACGCTACAAACAATGTTGCAACGCTTGACATGAACGGTCACGAGCTTCAGGGAAACATTGCAATGGTGGCATTGTTGAATAATCGGAGCGTCGGAACACCAGGAGTAGAGTTGCAATGTTGAGTATTCTATCAGAAACTCACTACTCGATGCTCAATGACTCGATTACACGATACTCAATGCTCGTTTACTCAATAGCATTTTACTCGATGAAAATTTTACTTTATGGTACTCGATGGTACTCGATTATACTTGGTGGAACTAGATGGCATCTTGGTAATTTCAACTCCTTTGAAGCTCGAATGTTTAAATCATCTCTAAACTACTTCAAATTAACCCTATTCTTTACCAAATGATTAATTCTACCTCTTGATTGCTCGATAACTACAAAATAGGGAAATAAACACGTAAAATTCGATAACTAACCTAAATTAAGCTAGGAATAATAACTCTTTTTAAAAGCTATCAGTCTCTCTGCGGATTTGACCTTGATCTCACCGTTTTGCTGCTTTTTTGGTATAAGTTTTTTATCAGTGAAAATAAATCGTCTTTTTTCTGGTCGGGGGTGGTTACGACTATGCCAGTCCTAGATTTCGAACAGAAACTCATCATAGACCGAACCATGTCCAACAGGATTCGATTTCTCCTTTCTGATACACCATTCTACTGAGGTGTACCAAGTGTTGAGAGTTGGGATACTATTCAATGTTCTATTAAATAGTTATGGAATGATAAATCCATAAAATATCTACCTCGATCAGATCGAAATGTTTTAATCATTTTTTTTAATGCATATTCGACTTCAGCCTTGAACTCTTTGAACTTTTTAAAAGATTCAGACTTATGTTGCATTAAATAAACGTACCTATATCTTGAATAATCATTAGTAAAGGTGATGAAATATTCATAACTTCCCCTAGCTTTGATATTCATGGGACCACAAAGGTTTGAATGTACTAGCTCTAGAGGTTCTTTGGCCCTGTGACTTTTCTAATAAAAGGTCTTTTAGTAATTTTTCCTTCAAGGCAAGACTCACACACAGGTAAAGCATTTTTTTCTCACTCACTTAAAAGTCCATTCTTCACCAATCTCCCAATTCTATTGAGATTGATGTGTCCTAGTCTTCGAAGCCAAAGTTGGACATTTTCTTTAGGAGAAATTTTAAGTCTTTTATGTTGCATTACTGTAATTTTAAACAATTCAGTGTTATGGAGCGCCTTAGTAGATAACAGACTTAGTGCATAAAGGTTGTTTTCTAGTTTTGCAGAACAAATATCAACACAATTTTTTGAAATAAATATGTTATTAACAATTAATTTGATAGTATAATTTTGTTCAAACAAATACTTTACAGAAACAAGGTTGCTTTTTAAATCAGGAACTATATATACATTTTCTAAAATAAGAAATTATTTCTATAAAGTCAACTGGAGACCGCCCATTGCCATAGCCAAGACGACGTGCCCAGTTCCAACCTGCATTATCATCTCGCCATCATCTAGTTGCCGCCAGGAATTGATTCCCTAAAATGAAGAACAAACGTGGTTAGTGGCTCCATAATCTATAATCTAGGAAAAAACATCATTCTCCACTAAGAAGGTTTCCAATACAAATAAATCATGTTTACCTTGCTTGGCCTTCTTCTTTTCTACCAAGTATCTGGGGCAATTTCTTTTCCAATGACCATCCTGGTTGCAATGGAAACAGATTCCCTTTGCAGCCTTGGGTGGTCTTTAGCCTCCTTGTACAGCAACTGCAGGGTTAGCTTCCCCCTTCCCACCTTTCTTCTTCTTCCACTTTTTGGTGTTAGAGGAAGAAGGTACAAACTTAGTTCTAGAGGACAAACCTCTGTGGAACTTGTCCTCATCCAGCGCTCGTATGCCTTCCAAACATTTCGAGGAGCGTTTGGAGCAGAAATGGGAGGACAATCTTCCATCAGGACGAATCGAAGATCATCAATGATCAAAATTTTGTTGATCATATTTTTCCAAGATGTATAGTTTTCGCTCGTTAATTTGTCAGGGCGAGCAAGTTTAGAGAACTGGTAGCCCTTGTAATAAAATACAAATTATTTATTATTAGCCTACTTGCATTGGAACCATGCGTTGCATTGAGATAAGCCTTAACTAATGAAAATTTGGTTAAGTATGAAGCCAAAAAGAACCATGCGTTGGAAGCTAAGAAAGAAATGGCTAAGTATTTGACAATGTGTTGGCTTTGTGCTAAGCGTTGATGTTATGTCATGCGTTGGTCATGAATATTTGAGAGGTTATTCAAGCATTGAAAGAAGCTAAGGTATGGCCAAGAGAAAAGCTATGCATGGGAAATCATGCGGCAACCAATGTCTTGAGAGGTTAGAAAAGCATGCGGTAACCTCAAGTGTGCCATGGGCGCTGGGCGTTGGAGTTGCGCGCGCTGGATGATCGTGTAGCAAAGGATCGGCACTACTGATAACCAGAAGAAATGCACGTCATCTTAGGCCTTTTATTTAGAATTATGAGGGTTGTTAAGTAAATTATGCAGCGAATATGTTAGGAATTCATGAGAAAACAAGTTTGCATCGTTCGACATTAAGAATCTCGGCTAACCCACTATTATGTGTTATTATGCATTCAATTGTCTATCTTTGTAGCTAATGTAGGAAGCGGACGCATACACGGAAGCCGGACTATCGCAAAGATAACTGCATGTGGAGAATTCCTCCATCGCAAAGGCGAACACATACGTTCGACGCATGGATGTTGCGGCCATGAACCGCATGCATCCATCGCTTAAAAGTTGCAATCGTCAAGCGAATGCGGTCGTCGATGAGAAGTTGCGATCATCGAGCGAATGCATTCATCGCAAGGAGGTTGTGGCTACATGATGATAATCATAATAGAGGGATGAACGCAAGGTTAGTGGAATGGAAACATTAACGCATATCTCGGGAGAATTAAAAGATGATGTTGACATTTCACCTACCACGCCATTAGCAACAGAGATCCAGAAAAGGACCATCGCGCGGTGTTTGTCAGAATTAGAGCAAGTCCATTAATGTTGTTGGCGATTAACCTCTATAAATAGAAGCCGATGAGCATAATATCAAATCATCCAAGTTTCTACCTTCGAGTAGATCCTTGTGATCCAGACGAACGCATGAGAAGAAAGCTTGACAGTTCTTCATCTTCTTCATCCATTCTGAGTGACAATCGGAGCCTTCGCTGGAGTCAGAGATTGAGAGAGTCTACTCCACTGCCCATCCATGGCACCACCGGCAGCCTTGACACACATCTACTAGAAGCAAGACATTGCTTCCAGCTAGCCTTCCCATTTCTCTTCTTTCTTTTGTCAGAAAGATGAAAATATATTTCTTAGATTATAAGAACCTTCTCGAGAAAGATAAAAATCGATTTTTAAGAGGTGAGGAAGTGGAAATCTTTTAGAAAGATGAAAATTGATTTCTTTAAGATTATAAGCACCTTCTCAAGAAAGATGAAAGTTGATTTCTTATAGGGAAGGTGGTAATCTTGTCAGAAAGATGAAATTTGATTTCTTTAAGATCATAAGCACATTCTCAAGAAAGATGAACATCGATTTATGATAGGTAAGGTGGTAAGCAAATGACCATCATTGAAGCTTGAGACTTTATCTAGAAAAATGATAATCGATTTCTGAGAGATGATGTGACTTCCATGTAGTTATCCTTGAATTCAACTATGAGTAGCCAGCCCTCAATTTCCACTAAATAATTATTCCACTAGTGTTTGGGTCCCAATACCAATACTCCACTTTGTGAATAATTAAGTTTTGTTGGAAGTTCTTCAGCTTACTTTCCTTTTCTTTGAAATTTCTATAGAGATCTTCTAAATTGATACTTCGAATTTATCTAGAGATCTTTGCTTCTTTTTTTTTTTAATATGGAAGCAAATCTTCTGTACTTCTGTTTTCTTTTTTTTCTTTTTCCTTTTTTTTTTATTGATAAGGAAGCATATCCCCTATATAGCCTCCTACTCAAGGAACATTTTAGTTAGAGAAAATGTTAGACTAAGTATGAAGTTCGATATCTTGAAGAAAACTATTATTCTTTCAAAGAGAAATAATATGTCTTGAATTGAAAACAACCATACTGCAAAAGTAAAAAAATCACCATAAAAAGCAAAGTGCCCGAAGATAAAGTTGGCTTGAAACCTGGTGGGTTGGTGATAGGTCTTTAAGAAAAATATATTTTCTACGTTAATTTTCTAAAAAATGTGTTATTTGTTTTTTATTTAATGTTCATTTTGTAGGTAAAATAGTCCTATGAGTGATTAGGAGTCATTTCGAGAAATTAGGCTAAAAATGATCAACAATAACCAAGAAGTCAACAAAGTTGAAGAGAAATTGAGTAATTACCAAACTGCCATCAAACCCAGTGTCACGACCCTCCTAGAAGTGTCGAGCAACACTTGAATAAAGAAAGCACCCATCTATTGCAAAACAAGATAGCGTTGCAACGCTCTCAACAGCGTTGCAACACTCTGGAGTTTGATAGAACTTTTTGCATGTGCACCTTGCGCAACCAAGCACCAGCACAGCGTCAAGACCTAGCCCAACACTTCTTGGCTTTCTTACGATTTAGCGTTGCAACGCTACCCTCAGTCGTGACGCTACATCAGCGACTGTAAAACATTTTCTTTCATTTGAGGTAGAAAAAAGGAGGCAAAAATTCTACATGGAGTCTGAAGTTTCTCTCTTGACCAGTTCAACTCCTTGGTAACTTTGTCTCTAATTAGTTAGATTTTCATTTTCTTTCTCTGATTGTAAACATTGTAATGGATTTCTTCATAGGTTTGTCTATGGATTTGTGAAGTAATTTCTTAAATCTTGTTTCTCATTTTCAAGAATTTTTGCAATCTTTTTGAGTTTTCTATTTTTCTTTGTAAATTGCATTATGAAATTATGGATTCTTGAATCAGTTTTAAGTTCTAAAATCATGTTTAAGGATTTTTGTCTTTTAAGCATGTTAAGCCAAGATTCTTAGTTTTGCTACAATCTTGATTCGATATATTGCTAGGATGTATTCATGTATAAGAATGTCTAACTAGGGTTTACTAAGTGGAAATGGTTAATTTTCTATTTGATGGCTATTCTTAGAATACAAAAATACTTAGATTCATGGACAAATTCGATTAATTGAATATGGCTATCTTGACAGTTAATTGACACAATTGAATTCTCAAACGTAATGCATATGTTTTCTATTCTATATGGATGCTCTCTGTAAACCCTGAGCCCTAATTTCTCTACTTGAGTATGTTCTCTACTGAGACCAGTGTGGTGAGTAGGTTGATGTGAAAATTAAACTGTAATTGTAGAGAAAAGGGTAAAAAGTTAGAAGAAAAGTTTGAGTTTGAAAGCTTGACTCTTAGGTGAAGCTTGAAAAATTGGTTAAGTGTAACCATGCATTGGAAGCCAAAGTATGACCGAGAGGAAAAGCTATGCATGGACAAGGCATACAGTAGCCAAGTCTTGAGAGGTTAGCGTGCATGCGATAGCTTCAGGTGTGCACGAGCGTGGGCGCTGGGCGTTGGAGTTCCGCGCACGGACGATCATGTAGCAACGAGCAACGCTAAGCGATGGGCTAGACGATCATGTAGCTACGACAGTGCAAAGGGATGTGCAGTGCTAGATGATGTGAAGTGATGCGCTAGACGATAGCGCTACATGATGGACGATAGTGCTAGACGATGAGGCGATGGCGCTACACGATCAGCATCAATGCTAGACGATGACGGTAGATGATGGCGCTATACGATAGGCGTGAGCGCTAGACGATGGGCATGATGTATTAGACGATAGGCATCAGCACTACACGATGAGCGTCAGCGAGAGCTACACGATGAGTGGTAATGAGAGCTGTGCGATAGGCTGTGTGCTACATGATGAATGGTAGCAAGATCGTTGGGTGTTAAGCATCGGCGAGAGATCACTGAACAATGAGCTACATGATAGGGCGGTGAGCTAAACAATTGTAGCATGCATGAATCAATCTTAACCACCGATTAAGGGCACCAGCTATCCTAAATACCAGATTTAACTCCATGAAAGCTGAAGGTGTCGTACTAAGCTTTAATGGTAAGCGGTGGAAAGTAGTATAAAAAGGGAGGCTGAACTTCAAACGATCAGTTTGATCGATTCCTTTGTGCAAATCGAGAGATTTTGGTGTCGTTGGAAATCAATGAGAGCCTACTTTTAGAGGTGACACTGCTGGAAAAAGTTCTTACTAGAATAAGACCGGAGAAGGGAAAACGTGACCAGAGGTTCTGTTCACCGGTGAATCCAAACCATCGATAAAGAATTGAGTCTGCAGGACGAACCACGAGAATTTTGAAGCTAAAATTTTAAGGTAAGCTTCATGAGACAATTCTAAATACGTTTGTAGAAGAAAAGTTCTTGAGATGAGCTCTAGAATTTGAGTTATTAATTTCGTAATTTGAATCTGGAATTTTATGAACAAGAAGGCAGCTGCTTGGGTTGAGTAAGCTGGCAGCTCGAAGTAAACGCTCGAACAGATCAAGGGCTGAGCATTTCTATGCATTGGACCTTCTATGTAGGGCTGAGGAAAGATTACATGGAAGTCTTGGACGCATAAGCAGCCTTGGGGATGGCCATATGCAGCTGAAGAAACACTTAGAGCAAAGTGTTGGTTGCGCTTGTGAGGAGCAGTTGGAAGCATTGCATGAGCCAAAGTCTCAAGGAAATTCCTAAGTGTTAAACCTACAGCAAGGTATGTGTTGAGTGAATGTCTTATAGAGGAAGGCTAAACACAAACTTACTTGAGGGTTAGTCTCGAAAGGGAGACCAATGCTAGTAGGTAATATATGCTTTTGTGTCCACAGATTGACACCAGTGTTAGAAGCATATCGACCCTTGAGGAGTAGTCCTAAAAGTTATGAGTGACAAAATATTTATAATTTTTTAAAGAAACCATGTTTTAAGAAAGATTATTCTCATGTTAGCTAGTTTCACAAAGTAATTTCCAAGCAAACTATGAATTATGTTTTAAAGGCATGCCATGTATGAAAGTTTATTGAAAAACTATTTATGTGTGTTTAAATACACAAAGCATGCATTAGTATCTTTAAAGACATGTTTTCTATGCGTATTACTTTACATGCTTTAAAGAGAAAGTCATAGTATGACTAGTTTTACTTGAAGATCAATACTGAGGAACATTTGAGAAGGTATCTGAGCAGCTCGATACTGAAGGACATTTGAGAAGGTATCTGAGCAGAAGTACCTAAGGTATGACAGTACTTAGTTATAATCGTGTGCACATAGGTAGTGAAAGTTAGAGATTGAGCAAAAGGATTCTCTCTTGACCAAGTCAGAGATTAAGCAAAAGGGTTCTTTCTTGACTAAGCAGTTGACGTTGGGATTTAACCACAACATATGAATTGTTTGATTGTTTATTCAAATTTTCATTCATTTATTTAAATTGATTTATTCAAGTTGGCACATTTTCATCCACGCATTCAAATGGTCTATACATTCAATTGTCTTACACAATAAATTGATTCTCATCTCTTCTCTCAACAATCAAGTAAGTAAGGATATAAGCAAGCATTTGGAAATTTAAAGTTTCACTAACAAAAGATTGAATCTTATTTTGAAAAGAAAAAATCTATTTTTTGCAAAGTCATAAAAGAAAAGACTATTAAGTTTTAGTTTACTTAAAGGCTTAGACTAATAGAAATGAGACATCCAACTCTGAATTCCTCTTCGCCCTACACTAGCTCGGTTATCGGTTTAAGATATACCTAACTTATTTTGGAGAGAGGCAATTCTAATACAAGGGTGCCTTGTTAAACTCATGCACACAAAATGTATTGGCATTTCTTTTACCTAGAGGGATAGATTTCACACTCACACTGTCGGGAACCTATCGTGTAAACCCTGAACCCTAATTTCCCTACTTGTGTATGTTTACTACTGAGACCAATATGGTGGGTAGGTTAATGTGAGAACTAATGTTTAATTGTAAAAGTGGGTGAAGAGTTAGAAGAAATGTTTAAATTTGGAAGCTTGACCCTCGGGTGAAGCCATAAGTTGGATTTGTTTTAGGCATTGGAGAGGAGACATGGGCATTCGCCTTACTTATTTGTTGAGGTTAGTGAAGGATCTCATACCGAAGAGTTCATGAGCGTGTTCGGATCGCTCCGATCTCACAGTGACCAAAATATAACAATATACATTCAAACATATAGTTATGCAAACAAATCTTAATTAATGACATGCTTTAAATAAGATAAACAACAAGGGAGAGAGTTCCATACCAATTGAAGATAGTCTTCACACTTCAGAACTCCAACGCAGTAGAAAACCTCCATGCGATCTACCAACGTCCAGCAAAAACGTCGACTGCAGCAGCACGAACAACGCGAACTCACGACCGCAACGGGGACGACATCACCACTAAAGAGCCTTGGGTATTCTCGGAGTGAAACCCAAAGGGTGGTCTTTGGTGAATTTGGTAGAGGCATGAGGAACACGAATCGTGTAAGCAATAAGCAAGTGAGAGGGAGAAAGTCACTATCACATAGCAGAAATGCTTATTATTTAGTAGAAGCTACAGAATCGTGTAGTATTTACTGAATGATCTTTTAGAAAAAGGTATACGATCATTTAGTAAAATTGGCACACTATACGATCGTTTAGAGAAGCTATCCGATCGTATAGGAAATAGCGTGCGATCGTGTACGTGAGGTGGACGATTGTTTAGGCGGAGAAGAGCTATTGTACAGTCTCTCGATTTTCTTAAGCAATCACTTAGAATTCTCCAATGCGCGCTTCACGAATTCTTTGGACAATTGAACTCCGAGCAAAAATGAAAACATTTTTCATTTTAACTCATCGGTTACAATAACAGACGTTCCCCCACTAACCTACGTCCAAATGTGAAAATTGGCTTAATTATCATATAATTAACAAATTAATTAATTAATAAATATAATCATATTATATTTTTATCCTATAGTTTGATATTACATATCCACTATAGTATTTTCTCCACTACTTGATATAAATCATATATATATCTAATTTCCTCCAAAATAATGTATCTCATACATTTAGCGAATTATATCATATATAATTAACCAGTCCAATTATATCAATATATAATCAAACTTCTCTTGTCAATTTGAACATTTCAAATTAACCCAAATACTAGTTCTCGACTTTATCCAAGCTACCCAGGGGACCTATGGACCTATGGCTCAAAGCTCTAATGATTTGTGAATAACTGACTAAACTCTTTAACCATGACATCCACCATCCGTTAATTGTCAGGCATTCCACAAAAGACAAACAGCTGAACTCTTCTTACCACAGATATATTTCTATGTCGATCGGATATAACCAATCATGAGTACGATGACCCTTCACCGATGCTCATAAGTACAGCTAGGCCGAATTACCATATTGCCCCTGTAGTTACTTCTCACTCTTTAAGTACCACTAATTCCTCTAATGAACAATACAACATAGTCCAACTATGTGTGAACACCTCTCGAGCCAAGAGAAGGTGTGTGGCGCCACATCGTTCAAGCCTCAGAATCAGCCCTTAAGAGAGTTATCTATCTACTTACCCTTGCCTCGGGAAGGAGTGAATTCCATCTTATGTAGCTGAGTTTCCAATCCTAAATCAAACAAATCCTCAAAATGGTAGGTTTGAATCGGCGACCTTGCCACTCGCACCCATACAAATCAAAGGACCACCCTCAATGGCAGGAGTTCCTAACTCACTCAGGATTGAGTCCTGTTACCTATGGTTATATAATGAGACGTTAACACTTCGTGATTAGGTCATATACAAACTCTTTCTATAGGACACCCTCGCTCGCATGTCCCCAACGCAAATGATTAGGATCTGATCATCTGTGACAAGTCACAACACTTGTGACCATTCCACAAAGTGGGCCGCATCCGTAGCATTACCAAGATAAGGTTTCCCTCCTATATCCATATACTATAGACCATTTTGGTTATCACTCAAGACATGAGCCACTTGTATGTCACCACATACATGCCTGAGTCACATACAGATAACCAGGGATTTTATGTTTATTGGTTTTTGGTAAAGCAAATAAAACAAGTAATTGAACAAAAATACAATATGTGAAGTAAATATCATATATTAACAACACAAGCTTTCGTACAAACTTTTTACAAACTACAGGACATGAGACCTTAGGGCATCAACCCCAACAGTTAGTTGGGCTCTTAAGGAAGCCAAGTGTGGCCGAGTGAGGAGAAGCCATGTGTTACATGTGCACGCCAAGAGGAGCCATGTTGAGCGCAAGCAACCCTATGCGTGGACAAAGCATGCGGCAACCAAGTCTCATGAGGTTAGTATGCATGCGGCAGGAGAATGTTGAGTGTTGCCAAAGAGAGGATGCCCAACTGATGGGGTTGTGGTGTTGGCACAGGACTGAGCATTCAGTCTAGCACATGCACGCGAAGGGAAGTGATGACAAGGTTGTGCATTGAGGTTTAGCGTGCAGACAAGGTCGTAGAGGTTAGCGTGCGATAGGGGTTGCGACAAGACAAGCCTCGGGCGTTCAAGCAAGCAATGGCTTGGGCGATGGCTGGGTGTGCGATGATTAAGCTTGGCATGTGATGAGTAGAGCTTGCATTGTTCAGGCTTTGCAAAGCTGAAAGGGCTGGAGTTACGATGATGATTGAAGCCAAAAGGAGGCCAAGGCACAAAGCACATGCATTAGAGTAGGTTCGCATGAGAACTATGGTGTACGTTCAACCTAGCTGAAGACATGTATTGATAGTAGGTGAAATAATCAGTCTTAAACCACCGATTAGGGGTACCAACTGTCCTAATCTCCTGAACTAAGCCCACTTGAGGTGGAGGTGTCATGCTAAGCATTTATAATAATCCGTGGAGGGTAGTATAAAAGAGAGGATGAACTTCAAAAGGTCAGTTGAACAATTCCTTCGTGCAAATTAAGAGTTCTTGGTGTTGTTGGAAAGCTCTATAAGTCTATTTTCATGGTAGTGCTTCCAGAAGAAGATCTCACCAGAATAATGCCAGAGAAGGAAGAAAGTGTCAAGAGGTTCAGCTCACGGGTGAAACTGGGCCATCGATGAAAAATTGATGCTCCAGGAAAAAACACATAGATTTTTAAGCTGAAATTGTAAGGTAAGCTTTCTAAGAGATTATAAACAAGTTTGTAAAAGAAAAATGTCTTGAGATGAGCTTTAGAATTTGCATTAAAAATGATGTAAGTCGAATCTATAATTCTATGAACAAGTAGGCAACTTCTTGGATGGAGTATGCTGGTAGCTCACAGTAGGCACACGGTCAGACGAAGGGTTGAGCACCCTATGCGTTTAACCTGATGTTTGGGCTGAGAAGACTTGCGTTGGGGACTAGGACGCATAGGTGCTTATGTGAATGACCATGTGCGGATGAAGGAATACTTAGAGCAAGTGTTGGTTGCATAGTGGGAATACGTTTGTGAGGTGTGTTGCCGCATAGAAAGAACCTAAATCTCAAGGAAATTTCTAAGAAAGGCTAGGTATGCATTTGAGTGAAGGCCTTCTAAGAAAGGCTAAAAGCAAGCTTAAGTAAGATTTAGGCTAAAAAGGGAGACCATTGCTAGTAGCTAAATATATGTTGTTGTGTCCACAGGATTGACACCATTGCTAGAAGCATATCAACCTTTAAGGAGTAGCACTAAAGTTGTGAGTGACTAAGTATTTATAATGTTTTTAAGAATCCATGATTTTAAGAAATATTATTCTTATGCTAGCTATTTTACAAAGTAGTTTTTCCAAGCAAACTATGAGTTTATGTTTTCCAAATGCATGCCATGTATGAAAGAATGTTGTAAAACTATTTATGTGTGTTCATATGCACAAAGCATGTGTTAGAGCCTTTAAAGACATGTTACTATGCGTTTAGGTATACATGCTTTAAAGAGTAAGTTTTATTATGACTAATGTTACTTCAAGTTCAATACTGAAGGACTTGGAGAAGGTAATCGAGCTATAGTACCTAAGGTATGATGGTACTTAGTTATAACCACGTACACGTAGGTAGTTAGACATCAAGGGATTGAGAAAAAGGGTTCTCTCTTAACTAAGGCTTGACGTTGGGATTAAACCATAGCAGCGCTACTCTCAACTAAGGGCCAATTTAATGTTTTATGATGATAACAGCTTTACATGTTTAATGCTTGGAAAGTTTACATTTCAATACAAGGCTACTATAAAGGCTTATGTTTCAGTATGATCTCTTTATTGAGACTTAAGCATGAGAATCTGTTTTTTTTCTTAAGTCACTCACTGGGCTAGTAGCTCACCCCGTCTTTAAATATTTTCTTTCCCCAGGTAGCGGTCAAATCCTCTGAAGATAGCTCTGCATCTACTCTACCACATAAAATCAGGAGTTCTAGTAACCTATCAGCTAGGTGATTCCTGTAAATATTTGTACACATGTTGTAGTTGTTGCATGTAGGGACTAAGTTTTGAGAGTTGAGACTTGTGAGACTTGTATTGTAAATTCTGTAAATGTTTTGTGTTTAATGGTTAATGTTTGTTTGGCTTTAGTGGCAAGCCGCAGTGGTTGAGATTGCATGTTGTTATCAGATTACTTAGATTTAGTAGGCAGTAAGTGTCATAAAAGGATTGATAACTGCTGTAGTCATATCCTTGCCTGCGCTAAGAGAGTAGTCTAGGAGGGGTGTGACATATCGCTATTTTCGCATGAGCCCTAACTAGACACGATGAAGGTAGCTCCTTTCATCTCTATCCATGCACACACATACATGTTAGTGATAGTTATGTTAATTCTACAAATTTGGTTTTTTTTTTATATATGCTAGCAATTTTTTTTAGAAGGCCCTATTAATTTCTCTTTGTCTAGACTTGCTTCTCTAACAAGATGGTTGTTCTTAGACCAAAGGTTGTCCTACGGGGTAACAAAGAAGATTATGTAGATATGAAATTTTTAAAAGTTTTAAGATTCTAAATAAATCTAAAAAGCTAAGTATTTTATTTTTTTTTTATGAAATTAAAAGAAAAGGATTTTTTTTTTTTTTTTGAAAAAATGAGTTCAAAATTTTGTTAGAAAGTTTTAGGAGGTCTAAAATTTTTTTTCTATCCTTACTTGAAAGAGTGTGTCATCAGAGTTTCAGTGATAAGAATCGAGAGATTATGTAAATCAAATGATGCATAAAACAAAGTGAATGTCATTCTTTTATTATGTGTTTTCATGCATTCAATCATTCATGCATTTATTGCATTCAAAGTGTTCAAACCTCTTTCCGATGTCGTTTCATTCCCAAAAAGGACTACAAAACAAAAGAAAATTTGTAAATACTGAACTGCTCTTATTACTACAACAATGTAGCAATGGTGGTAAGTGCGGGGTCGAACCACAGAGAAGAGAAGAACTAAATTTCTTTTGAATTAAATTTAACTATGGAAAAACAGTAAAAACTGGGTTTTGATTTTTGGTTGAAATTGGAACATGCAAGAAAAATAGATTGCAAGGGGTAGAAGAAACGGTAATTGGTTTATCTAGTTCTCGAATCAAATGGTGATTCAATGTAATTTAAATCATCGTTTTTTGCCAATGAATATGTCACCGAATATGCATGCATAGCTACCCAATTGATGCGAATTAACTAATCTCTACAAAGACCAACAATCAATTAATTCAAAACCAATCAAGCATCCTAATTAATAATTAAGGTTGGAAAGCATGCTCCAAGATTCAATTGGGTCCTTAGCGGCCATAAAGAACTAGAAATACATGCATTAAGATTTAGGATTCAACTATGTCGATAAACTATCAGAAAATGGCATATTCAATTAACTAAATATTCTTCAAACCTAAATTAAACATGCAATGCAAAGATTTAAGTTCAGCCTGAAAACCTAAACATACACATTCAATCGATGCTACCAGGGTAAACTCAAAGCATAGACGAACTACTGGGATATGTGCGAGCTTGAGATTAACTAGTGATAGAATTGAAATCATGATAGGGGCGTCAATCCAACATACAAATGCAAATTGAAATCAAGCATGATTAAAAAAGAACACAATTTCAAATTAAAACACAAAGGGTAGAAAACTCAATAATTTACATGAATGCTCAATCCAAGAACTAAAGAATTACCTCATTGATTCATAAGACAAACCAATCCAATACACGTTCATCATCCAAAATCAAACTAAAAATTATCCTAAGGATACTAAAAATAAAGAGGGAAAGGAAGAAAATAAGGCCTCTCCTTGGCCTCCATCAAAATTCAACACATCCCCATTAATTTTTGGCATCCTTTTACCTAAATCGGAAAATTAAATTTATAGAAAAAGGGGCAGCATCGCGACGCTATGTGGAGCATTGCAATGCTAGTGTGGTTGGATCTGAGCATCAAGGACAAAAGCACAACGCTAGGGTCGACGCTTACTTGCACGCGCGCTGGGCAATCTCCATCTCAACATCGTAGCATTGCAATGTTAAGGGTGAGTGTTGCAACGCTATCCATTCTGTCTTATAGTGTTGGGAGAGCATTAGGCCAAGGCAAATCATGAGTGTTGCAACGCTGAAATAGGGGCATTTTGGTCTTTTTGACTCCTTTGAAGCCCTAACGCTCAAATCACTTCAAAATTGCTTCAAATTAACCTCGTTCAGCTCCAAATCGCCAATTCTTTGTAATCAGTCTAACTAATCAAAAATCTATTAACCCGAGCTCAGATGCTCAAGGGTTCCAGACATGCCTTTATGTGCAAAAAATTTTCAATAAGGCTCATTTTTAAAACTAATCAAAGAATCCTAAAATGAATACCAAAAACATCCAATGTTCCCCACCCCCAACTTAAAGATGGAATATTGTCCTTAATGTTTAAAATAAGCAAATGAGTTCAAGAAACAAAAAGTAAGGGATGTAGAGAGAAACTTCCCTTTCTTTTATCATTTATTTGCTTGAGAGAGAATTCCTTGATTTTCTTTTGTTTTTCTTTGAAAGCTTATTATTTTTTTAATTTATTGATAACGTATAAAGAAAAGAAAAAAAAATCAATTATTCTTCTTATTAGTAAAATAAAATGCAAAAATAGAAAGAAATAAAGAAAAATGAAAAAATGAAAAAGAAAAGAAGAAAATTTGTCTTGTCTTTGTAAATTTTTAGCATTGTTTGCTCAACGTTGATGAAAAGGGGTGTCATGTGTATAAGGGATTAATCAAGCACAAGTCCAATTGGATTTGGTTTATATGCCCTTCATTGTAGATTTTGAGTCTGTGCCATAAGAGAAAACATTAGTAATTTCAAAAGGACCTAACAATTTGGACTTGAGTTTTCAAGGCATCAATTGTAATCTAGAATTGTAAAGCAAAACATTTTGTCCAATTTTGAAGTCCTTTCTTGCCTTTGTCATGAAAAATTTTGGTTTTCTCTTTATACATTTTTTAATTTTCATAAGCATCTTGTCTTAATTCTTCTAATTTTTGTAACTCTAGGAATCTTTCCTTTCCGGCTTGGGCTACATTCAAATTACATTGTTTTATCGACAATATGCTCTGTATTCAACCTATACTGGAAGATGGCATGCCTTGCCATATACAATTCTTACAATTCTATACGGGGTTGTTCCTATGGGCATCTTAAAAGTGGTTCTATAAGCCCAAAGTGCATCATTAAGTTTAAAGCTCCAATCTTTTCTTTTCAGGTCTACAATATTTTCTAAAAAAAATTTCACTTCTTTATTGGAAATTTCTGCTTGGCCATTTGTTTGAGGATGATATGGGGTTGCAACACGATGGTGAACTCCATATTTTCTCAATAATGTCTCTATGGTCCTATTGCAAAGTTGTATTCCTTGGTCGCTTATGATGGCTCTATGAATTCCAAATCTAGAAAATATGTTTTTTCTAAGAAATTTTGAAACAATAAAAGAATCATTTTTTTTAGTGGGATTGCCTCAACCCACTTGGAAACATAATCTACTCCAAGCAAAATGTATAGATAACCAAACGAAGAAGGAAATGGACCCATGAAATCTAAGCCCCACACGTCAAATGTTTCACAGACAATAATGGAATTGAGAGGCATTTCATTTCTTTTATACAAAGATCTAGATTTTTGGCACTTTTCACAAGAGTTGAAATATGCATACGAATCGGCAGAAAGAGAATTTCAAAATAATCCTGAATCTAAAATTTTTTAGCAGTTCGTTTTTTACTAAAATGATCTCCACATGCATGCTCATGACAAAACGACAAAACAGACTCAAATTCTTCATTAGGTACACATCTTCAAATGATTTGATCTGAAAAAAATTTCCATAAATAAGAAGGATCCCATACAAAGTATTTAGAGTCACATTTTAGTTTAGACCTTCTAGATGAAGACATGTTAATGGAAAACTTACCAGCTACAAGGTAATTTACCATGTCGGCGTACCACGATAGGAAAGCAGTTACCTTGAAATGGTGTTCATCAGGAAAGTCTTCTCTAATTGAAATTAACTCTTCTTCTTATATGATTCGACTTAGATGGTCGACCACTGAATTCTCGGATTCTTTTCTATCTTTGATAATCAAGTTGAACTCTTGCAAAAGAAAGATCCATCTTACAAGTCTAGGCTTGGATTCTTTCTTCATTATGAGGTACCTAAGAGCAGTGTGGTCAGTGTAAACAATTATTTGAAAATCGAGAATGTAAGATCTAAATTTATCTAAAGCAAAAATAATGAAAATAAATTTTTTTTTCTATGGTCGAATAATTGATTTTAGATTAATTGAGAGTTCTAGATGTGAAACAGATCATATGGCACTTCTTGTCAACTATTTGTCCTAATATTGCCCCTACTACTAGGTTGCTAGCATTGCACATGATCTCAAATTGCAAGTCCCATCGGGGTGGTTGAAGGATTGGAGTTGATGTTAACTTTCTTTGAGTGTGTCAAAGGCTTCCTTGCATTCCTTATTGAATTAAAATGTGGCATCTTTTTGAAGTAGGCTTGACAAAGGAAATTCAATTTTTGAAAAGTTTTTAATGAACCTCATGTAGAATCTTGCACTGCCAAGAAAAGAGCACACATCCTTAATGTTTCTAGGGTAGGGAAGGTTAGCAATTGAAGGAACTCTTATCAAAGAGAACCCATGCGTGAAAGAAAGATCTTTCCAAGCCCATTGTTACAGAATTAAATGCATTCACAAACATACAGAACATTTATGCATCTTAGAACAAATTACAACATGCTTTAGTAATTAAGTAGAAAAGAAATTAGAGACTTGCCTTTGAAGAACTCTTCTCCAGTGAAACTCTCGCTCTCGTGAAGACTTGGACGACGACCTCTTGCTCTCGTTCAGATCGCCTAGTGATCAAGAACAGTCTTTTCCACGAACAAGCACCCTTAGACACCACCTCTCGGTAGCCTTCGTATTCTCAGATTGAGAATCCAAGAGGTGTGGGCTCTTTTGGATTTGGTAGAGGGATGAAGGAAGGCAACGATCGAACTATACGTTCAAGCAAGTGGGAGAATGTATTGTCTATCGCATAGCCTGTGTATGCTTGATCATTTAGTAAAACTCAAAGGTACACGATTGTTTAGTAAAACACACTAAATCGTTTACACTATCGTTTAGTAAAAGGCGCTTAACACGCAATCGTTTAGAAAATCACTTTGCACACTCGTTTAGTAAATCGCTAGTACACGATTGGTTAGAAACTCGCTTGAAGGCTATCGTGTAGTCTCTCATGAGCTAAATGATTAGTAAAGCACACAATGAAGTGATCTCTTGACAAAATGAAAACTCTTCATTTTATCCTTCAGTTACGAAAACTGAACATAACCTCCCACTTTTATGGTTTATGGAGAAAATTACCAACCACAATTATCTCATAATTGTTTTAATTATAAATAAATATAATAACTAACTTATCATATTTTTATCCTATAGTTTTAATATCACATCATATGTAATATGTAAACCATAGTTTCTTTCTCCTTTATTCAATATAAATCATATTTATATCAAATTCCTCCAATTAATGTATCTCATACATCATATCAATTATATCACATATAATTGAACCAACTTAATTATATCATATATAATCAAACTCACTCTTGTTAATTTGAACACTTCAAACTAACCCAAAAACTTATTCTCAACTTGAATCCATTGAGCTACCAAGAGAACCTTTTGGACCTGTAGCTTGAAGCTCCAACGGTACGTGAATAACTGACTAAACTATTTAATTACGAGATGCACCATCCGTTAACTACCGAACACTCCACTAAAGACCGACAGTTGCACTCTTCTCACTACAAATATATTTCTATGTTCATTAGATATAGCCAATCAACAGTACGATAACCCTTCATAGAACGCTCGTAAGTACAGTTGGGCCAATTTATCGTTTTGCTCCTGTAGTTACATCTAACTCCTTAAGTACCACTGATTTCTCTAATGAACAATACATCATAGTCCTATTATGAGTGAACACCTCTCAAGCCATGAGAAAGTGTGTGGCACCACATCGTTCAAGCCCCAAAATCAGCCTTTAAGGGAGCAATCTATGTGCTTACCCCTGCTTCGGAGAAAGAGTAAATTCTATCTTGTGTAACTGAGTTCCCAGCTCCCTAATTAGACGAATCCCCAAAGTGGTAGGTTTTGAGTCAGCAATCTAGCCACTCGCACCCATGCAAATCAAAGGACTGCCCTCATAGGTAGGAGTTCTCAACTCACTCCAGATTAAGGTCATGTTACCTATGGTCATCCTAGTGAAATGAAAGTCTTTGTCATGAACAATGTTATATAACAAGGCTAAACACTTCGTGGTCCGGTCTTATACAAACTCCTTTGTATAGGATACCCCTACTCGCATTTTTCCACATGAATGATCAGGATTAGACAATCTGTAGCACTTTACAACACTTGTAACATCTACAAAGCGGGTCGTATCCATAGTGTCACCAGGATAAGGTTTTCCTACTTTATCCATATACTACAGACCATTTAAGTTATAACTTATGGCATGATTCACTTGTACGACAAACAGGGATCTTAGTTTATTAGTTTGTGGTAAATGTGTTGAGTTTATGTCCTAAAAACTCGCAGTTTGTAAAATAATAAACATCTTCTATAATCAATATACTTGTTATTGATTTCATAAATTGTATGAAAGTCTAAATTCAATAAACTAAGACCCATGACTATTGTATGAGTACTGGAGACATAAGAGTGGATCAGGTTCGAGTAAATAGTCAAAATGATCTATGGTACATGAATGAGGTTGGGTAACTTATTCTAGCAACAGCATTGGATGCGGCCTACTCTGTAGTTGTTACAAAGAGTTGTAAAGTGCTACATACGATGTGATCCTAATTCGTACATGTTACGACAAGAGGAGTGGGGGCGTCCTATGCAATGAGTTCGCATAAGATCAGGACCAAGAAATAAGTCACTCATTCTTTATAACGCTGTTTACTGTTTAAGACTGATTATTTCACCTAGATGACCTAGATAACTCGATCTTAATCCTAAGCTAACTATGAACTCCTGTTTATTCGAGATTGCCCTTAGATTTGCGTAGATGAGGGTTGGCTCAATAGCACTGGCTTAGTAAGACTCCCATTTCAGGGGTAAGACCGAATAGATAGTTGGGGACATAGGGTCCAAGACGAAGTTCACACCTACCCGATTTAGGAATAGGAGAAAGGTTGTTCTCTCAAGCACTGAATTCAGGTCTTAAACAAGAGGCCCCACCCTCTTACTGGGCTGAGAGAGTTTGGTTTAGTGATTGGATCACAACCCAGTTGTTAATTAGAGGATCAGTAAGGACTTGAGAAATAAGACGTAATCTAGGGGGTAAAACAGATATTTGACCCAGCCGTTAATACGAACCTGTGAAGGGTCGACTTGTTGATTATGGTTAAATCAGGTGGACATAATATATCTACAGTGAGGGAAGTGCAACTATGGGCTTTAGTGAAGTGACCCATTGGTTAACGAATGAGGATTAATTTGGTCTAATGAGTTTAGCCAATTAATCTCGAATCGTTGGAGCCCATGATCTGTAAGTCTACGAGGTTCCCCTACTAACTCGTAATGGACTAGCTCTAGAATAGCGTGATAAATTAATTTGAAACGTTCAAATTAGAATTAAGGGAATTAGTAGTTATATGAAATATAATTACGTGTTTAATTTAAGAATTAAATGGAATAGGAGAATTTATATATTTAAATATGATTTAAATATATAAAGATGAATATGTGTTCAAATTAATCTAATATTTGATATTAAATTAATTAAGTTTTATTTAATAATTCATTTATGAAATTAATTATTTTTTCTTTTTTAAAATCAAAATAGATTTTTTAAAATCAAATTTTGATTTTGTGATAAAATTGGAAAAAGCAAAAAAGAAAAACAATAAAATGGAAATCCATCTTTGAAGTAGCTCACACATAATACATCTTCTTGGCCTTGTCTTCTCCAAGAATGAGTTGCGATTCATGCAACTCACTCCTTTGCATGTTGATTTGCAATATAGTGATGAGATTGGAGTGAAAATCAGGCATGCAATATATAGAAATTTTGAGAGAAAATTTAGTTTGAAGAAAGAGTTCTTCAACTGGTTTTCTGCAATGAGCATTTCTCCTTCTACCCTTGATTCAAGCTTGTTTTAATATAGAGCACCAAAAGAATAGTGGGGAAGATCTTGAGGTGGTCTACAACAAGATTTGGAGAAGATAGCAGCTGATGAAGGAGCTTTGAAGAAGTTCTACAAGACGTATGTCTTGAAACTCACTTGTTTCTCTTCAAGTGTTGAATGAAATGTGGACTAAAGTGGATTTATTATGATTTTGGCATTGTTTTCTTTAAATTTCTTATGGAAACTTCTAATTGCTCACATGTTTATGAGTGTCAATGTGTGAAAAAGGGTCTGTAAATTTGTTGGAGTCATCAGAGTTGAAATTAGGCTATAATTGCTTGATTCCGAGAGAGAGGACAACAGCAAAATTGAAGAAATTTTGATCGCAGACCCAAATTCAGCCACCAGACTCAAGACAAGCTCCTAGACTCGACCCAGCCCGAGATCCAACTCGGTTCAGAGTAGCCCCGCGCGCCCGTCAACTGTCGACAAGTTTTTGACCCGTTCCGCGCTTCGACCTAGCTCATGACCCGCGCGCCCGTGCGCCCACTTGTTCACGACCCGCGTGTTTCGTTGACCCGAGCCGCCCAGCGCCTCCATTGACTACGTCACCGCCCATTGACCAGCCGGTCTAGATGATCTGGATCGGTCCATTTGACCTAGTTGAGCCGTTTTGACCGATTCAATTTGGTTTTTGGTGTTTTTGGGCCGATTCAAGTGGTTTTCTGAGCGGTTCCAAATGGTTCAAAGTGTTTGAAGCCGGTTCCGGGAAGCTGGTTGCTGCTTTTTGTAATAAATTAGTTATTGTTTTGTTTTTAATGCCAAAATCGGTCCACTTTAGTGTTGTTTACCTATTATGCCATATGATGTATATGTTGGAATCAATATGACAACCCTAGAGGGGGTGAATAGGGTTTAATTAAACTTTTTTTAAAAAATTAACCCAATTAAACTAATTAATACTCTTTTTATAAATAATAAGAAAATTTCAATTTATGCAACAAATAAGATGACAAAAAGTGTGATAATTTAATTGTCCACACCTTGCCCCAGACTAATCTCTAAGCCCGAGAGAGGGCGTGACTACAGTAGTGATCAACCCTTTAGCTGACACATACTGCCTAATAACTCTTGCGGAATTAATTCTAATACCAAAATATAACTTATATGCAGTGGAAGTCTTTAGGCCAAAAATTTATTAATTCAGAACATATTTAGAGTCATTACAACACTAGACTCACAAGTCCCAAAACCGAAAAATCCTAGTCCCTATATGAACAACAGTAACATGTGTACAATATTAACAGTAACCACCTAAATAGACGGGTTACAAATCTCTTTATCCTTTAGTGGCAGAGCAGATATAGAGCTATCTTCAGAGGATTTGACCGCTACCTGTGGGGGGGGGAAAGAAAACATTTGAAAACGGGGTGAGCTTACGCCCAGTGAGTGACTTAGGAAAGATAATTGATTCTCATGCAAATCTCAATAAAGAGTTCAACTGAAATATAAGCTTCTACAATACTTGTACTGCAGTATAAACCTTTTCCAAGCATAAAACATATAAAGCCATTTTAATCATAAAACAGTAAAACTGTTTCTCGGTTGAGAATAACCTTACTATGGGTAAAAACAATCCCAACACCAACTGCTAGTCAAGAGAGAACCCTTTTGCTCAATCTCTGACTTTAATTATCTATGTGCACGTGGCCATATTAAGTATCGTCATACCTTAGGTGCTTCTGTTAAGATACCTTCTTAAACGTCCTTCAGTATCTGGTTGGTTTGGTACCTTCTCAAATGTCCTTCAGTACCAATAGATACCTTTTCAAATGTCCTTCGGTATCTAGTTGGGCGGATACCTTCTCAAATGTCCTTCGGTATCGCGTCTTAAATAAAACTAGTCATAAATGACTTTCTCTTTAAAGCATGTAAAGTATAACACATATAAAAACATAGCTTTAAAGGTACTAACGCATGTTGAGTATATTTAACACATATAAATAGTTTTTCAACAATTTCTCACACATGCATGCGTTTAAAACATAACTCATGTTTTGCTTGGAAATCACTTTGTAAAACTAGCTAGCATGAGAATAATCTTCTTTAAAACATGCTTTCTATAACACGTTGTAATCAAACGTTTTAAGCAAATGTTTTAGTCAAAACGCTTTAGCCACTCACCTTGATTGCTTAGGAGCTTTTCACTCTAGTAGCTCTCTTTTCTACCTCGGGCTCCCTTTTCAACCCTAGAATCTAGATTCAAATTGCAGCTCAAATTACTCATAGATATAAACTTTATTTTGAGATACTTCCTTCTACAAACATATTCTAAAATATCTCAGAAAGCTTACCCTAAATTTTGAGCTTAGAACCTCTCATGGTTTGGCCGGGATCACAGAATCTTTAAGACTGGCCCAAGCTTATTCGACAGCCAGACCCTTCTGTCTTCTTCTCAGTTTCCAGCCCGATCCCTTTGAGCGTTTCCTTCGATAGCCCTACCCTAAAAACTATACTTTCAGTGCTTTCAAGTGGCTTTGGAATCACTCCAAATGCACGAGTAAATTGGGAGAGCTTCTTGTCCCAAGTTGATGCTGCTTTCTAGACTTCACTGTCCAATGCGTCCTCTTTGAAATACTACGACCAACGCATGGATTTTGGCTCCAACGCAAGGTTTGCTCAACTTTCTCACTCTTTTTATGGTATTTTTGAATTTTGATCTAAAAATGAAGTCTCTTGGCTCTATTTATAGGCGTCCAAACCTTCTCTAGAGTTGACACCATCTACTTGGCTACATGGCCAAGTGTTTCTCCCACACACTATCAACACATCATTTTGATCAGCGCAACCTAAGTGTCTTCCTCCTGTGTAGCCAACGCATGGGCTTCCAATCTGATGCCACCACCTCAAATTCTTAAGGCTTACGACTTTCCTCCCAAGAAGACACATGGTTTAATGACGTTTCCCAGGTGATCTCATCCTTCGTATGCGTCCAACTCTTGGATGTTCAACGCATAGTCCATGCTCAATGCCTAGCCATCTCCAATGCATATGGTGACCGTCCATGCTCGACACATGGCTCACTAGGCAGCATTGCACAGCTTTCTTGGCATGGGCGCATGGTGCTGGCCACTGACGCATGGGCGTGCTGCACAGGCTAGCCGCTCAACGTATGGGTGTGCTGCATCGACGCATGGACGTGCGGTGTGTGCTGGTCATCACTCACTCGCTCGGCCGCGGCTAGGGCGACAAGCATGGCGTTTTGGCCGCATGGGTTGCACACGGTGCTTTTGATGCTTGGGGTAGGTGCTTCGGCGCCATGGCATGGCCGCTCGGTAGGGGCTCAACGCATAGGCGTGGCCGCTCGATGCATGGCGGGGCGTCTGCCCGAGGCTGCTCGATGCATGGGTAGGGCATCTGGCCGAGGTGCTCGACGCATGGCTGGGGCACTTGGTTGGCCGCTCGAAGTATTGGGCAAGGGCATTGGTCGAGGGCTGCTTGACGCGGGCTGCCTTCCAACGCATCATCTCCATTTTCCTTCTTCAGCCGCATGCCCTCACCAACAATCTTCCCAACAGCATCAACACCACCCTTCCAACGCATCATCACACTTAATTTCCATACTTAGCCAAATTTTCAAGTTTTTCCCCAACAGTTAAACTTTCAAATTTCCTCTTTTTCTTCAAATCTCCACTCTTTTCTCTACCATTACACACTAGTTTCACATCAACCTACTCATCGCACTAGTCTTAGTAGGGAAACCTACTCAAGTAGAGAAATTAGGATTCGGGGTTCACATTAATTCTATCAAATTTTAGTAAATACTCATAAGAACAAAACTAAAACATACAATAAATTGCTTAAATTAATTGTAAAAATAAAAAGGAAAGAGTTAGAAAAGAAGACACCATAATTTTTATAGTGGTTCGGTCAAACTCGGACCTACTTCCACTCCCCATAGCACCTCTTGGGAATATTGAATAAAATATTTCCAAACTCTTTCCACGGATTAGAGCCCAATCGTTACACCCACCGCTCCTTTACGGGTTCAAGAGCAAACCCGATCCTTTTCCACAGTTTAGGATATAAACGTTACAAATGTTTGGAAATTTTTGAAGAACACAATATAACTTTCACTAGAGTGGATTACAAGTTTAAGCACTCAACAAAATTTATCGTTCACATACAATAACACTCTCTCAGAATAAGATGAAAAGAAAAAAATTGGGAAGCTTAGAGGAGGCAACAATGGAAAAACTTTCTGAGTTTGGAGGATTTATGAAAATGTAAAATTTGTTAGTTCAAAAGTGAGAGGAAGATGGTTTAGATTTGAGATTGGAGAAAAATTTTAGAAACTACAATTTAATTTGGACATGGATTTTGAAAAGAAAAATCAATGTGTGAAGATTTTAAACTAAACTAATCGTTGATACAAACAAAATATAATTATTAAATTTCTTTTTCTTTGAAATCATTTTTTTTTGAAAATTAAATCCAAAAAATAAAAAACATTGATTATGTGTCAAAAACTAGCCGTTAGACACAAACATAAAATAAATATTAAATTCATTATTCTTAATTCATTTTCTTTTAATTCATTTCTTTTTTAAAGTCAATTCCGAAAAAAGTTTAAAAAAAAAAAAAAAAAACATACATGTGTAAAAAACTAAGCCGTTAGACAAACATAAAATGAATATTAAATTCATTTTCCTTTTAATTCATTCTCTTTTTAAATTCATTCTTTTTAAATCAATCCAAAAATCAAAAGTTCATCATATGTTAATCTCTTAATGATTCATTATTCAACCAATATGCTGCCATATGTCTACATGCAAATGGTCTGGTTATGCCACGTCATGCACCACGATATTTTCTCTATAGATTTATTTTGGTCATATTGTTTTCGTTTTAGCTTCGATTTGAATGATTCAAGAGGTGTTGGAATCGTTATTCCGAACTCTACGCTATGAACATATTAAAACACTAAAATTTTTAGTAATTAAAAATTGAGTTTGTTATCATCAAAACATTGATTAATTAATTAATTAAATTAAATTAATTTGAGATTAAGGGTCAAAAAGCCAACAGTATGATGTTGTTTGATTATGTGTACATATAGTATGTCATATCATTTTAAAACCCCACCATAGGAAAAGCATGTGACATGCATTTGTCATATCTTATAAGTGTTATAAAATATATACTATGCATGCTTAGTTTTAATATAAGTGTTATATTAAAGCATGTTTGATTGACGGAAGCATGTTATAGATGAATGCTCTAGGGTTATAATTGTTATAAAATAACCTAGACTTCTAAAATCTATAACAAAGAAAAGATGCATGCTCACTTAGGGTTAACCATCGAGCAATCCCAATTTTCATAGAAAATATGTCGATATCTTGTAAAACCGAAGTTACAAGAAAACTCACCCAGCAAGATCTTGGCAAAAAGTCAGATAAGATGACTAAGGTTGAAGGTTTTTAAGTTGACGGTTCACGAAACTTGAGCTGGCGTCTGAGTTAGGTTAAACTGATTTTATGAGCATGCGTGAGTGGTGTGAGGTAATAAAATTTGTTTATCACCTAGACATCGTAGGTTAAAAAATCCAGTATAAAAGTTATACTCATATGTATCACCTAGGCTTAGGATATGTTTAGTTAGTCGAAATATATTGCTAGGTATTTTATACCCTAACCGTCTAGAACACTTCAGCTGGAGAGAAGTAATGTACTTTTAGCTCTAGCGTCCCTAAGAGTTCATACCGTAAGATTCATGCTTGGCTTTGGGCCGCCCTGGGAGCGACTCCATTCGGAGAGTGTTTGCATGAGTCAATACCAAGGTGAATAGGGGAAGTTGTTCATAGTAAGTGGGAGAAGGAAGTGTGTCAACACATCCTACGGTCTCTTCCATTAGGTCGCACCGTGAGATTCCTATAATGCGCCTGTATGTCTGCCCTAGAGCAACCTTACCAATCGGAGGGTTGTATTATAGGATTCGAAACTCCGCGAACTCTAGAAATTAATAGGGTCTCTCAGGTTTGTTTTCATTCTTGTCTTTCCAACTTTGGGAGCATAATGATTCTGATCTTTGAGGTCTAAAAATGGAGGGTCACACTTACGAGAATTACTAAGTGTTAGTAAATTCTTGACCAAATTAGCGATAACTAAGTTACTATAGAAATAAGAGTTATTCTAATGATAGTATCTAGTCAAGATAGTCTTGGTTCAACGGAGGAATAGTCGATCACCCCTCGGGGAAGGTTATTCTAAACCATTGAAATATCATTGCAAAATATAATAAGGAAGGGTACATTATTTGCTTTTTTTTTTTTTTTTTTTTTTTTTTTTTTTTTTTTTTTTTTTTTTTTTTTTTTTTTTTTTTTTGCTAAGCTTGATTGGATTTAAGAGATTAATGTTTTTTTTACTAAAAAGGATATGTTTTTCTTTTCAGCATGACTAGCTCTTTAGATCAACTATTAGCTTCTAAAAAACTTAACGGTGACAGCTACTCAACGTGGAAAACAAATCTGAATTCAACACTAGTAATGGATAACCTGAGATTTGTTTTAACTGAGGAATGTCCTCAAGCCCCTACCTCGAAAGAAGCACAAGGTAAATATGATTTACTAGTTGCTGAAACATGTTTAGTGGAGTATGATACATCAACCTGGATATTGGATTCAAGAGCCACTAATCATATTTTCTTCTCTTTTCAGGAAACTAGTTCCTTAAAAAAGCTTGAAGAAGGCGAGATCACCCTCAAGGTTGGAACAAGAGAGGTCGTCTCGGAAGAAGCAGTGGGAGAATTGAAGTTGTTTTTCAACGATAGATATATCATACTTAAAGATGTTTTATATGCTTCTAAAATGAGACAGAATTTAATATCTATCACATGTATATTGGAACAAATGTACAAACTATATTTTGAAGTTAATGAAGCATTCATTTTCAGAAAAGGTATTCAAATTTGTTCTGCTATACTTGAAAACAACTTATATAAGTTAAGACCAATTAAAGCAAAATTAGTCTTAAATACTAAGATCCTTAGAACAGTCGAAACTCAGAATAAAAGACAAAAAGTTTCTTCTAATGTCCATCTATGGCACTTAAGACTTGGCCACATAAATCTCAAAAGGATTGAGAGATTGGTTAACAATGGACTCCTAAATCAGTTAGAAGACAATTCTTTACCTCCATGTGAGTCTTGTCTTGAAGGAAAAATTACTAAGAGATCTTTTACTTTGAAAGGTCTCAGAGCCACAATACCTTTAGAGCTCGTACATTCGGACCTCTGTAGATCGATGAATGTCAAAGCTCGAGGTGGGTATGAATATTTCATCAGTTTTATTGATAATTATTCAAGGTGTGGTCATATTTACCTAATACATCACAAGTCTAATTCTTTGAAAAGTTCAAAGAATATAAGGCTGAGGTTGAGAACCAATTAAGTAAAATAATTAAGACACTATGATTAGATCGAGGTGGGAGTACATGGATTTAAGATTCCCGGACTATATGATAAAACACGGAATCAAGTCACAACTCTCTGCACCTAATATGCCTCAGCAGAACGGTGTATCTGAAAGAAGAAACAGAATCTTGTTGGACATGGTTCGCTCAATGATGAGCTTTGCTGAGTTACCTGATTCCTTTTGGGGACATGCATTAGAGACTGCTGTATATTTTGAATAACGTTCCCTCTAAAAGTATTTCAGAAACACATTATGAGCTATGGAAAGGGCGTAAAGGTAGTTTACGTCACTTTAGGATTTGGGGATGCCTGGCACACGTGTTGGTGCAAAATCCTAAAAAATTAGAACGTCGTTCAAAACTATGCCTATTTGTAGGTTATCCAAAAGAAACAAAAGGTGGTCTATTTTATGATCCTCAATAGAATAAGGTATTTGTGTCGAAAAATTCCACATTCTTAGAGGAAGACCACATAAGAAGTCATCAACCTCGCAGTAGACTAGTATTAAATGAAATTTCCAAAGACGCTACAGATAGAGCTAGTTCATCTACTAAAGTAGTAGATAAAACTAGTATATCTTGTCAGTCACATCCTTCTCAAGAGTTGAGAATTCCTCGACATAGTGGGAGGGTTGTTTATTAGCCTAATCGTTACTTTGGTTTAACATAAACACGTCGTCATACCTGATGACGGCATAGAGGATCCATTAACCTATGAACAGGCGATGAAAAATGTGGACCGTGATCAGTGGGTCAAAGCCATGGACCTCGAAATGGAGTCTATGTACTTCAATTTTGTCTGGGAACTTGTAAATCAACCAAATGATGTAAAACCAATTTGTTATAAGTGGATCTACAAGAGAAAATGAGACCAAGTCGGTAAAGTACATAATTTTAAGGCTCGACTTGTGGCAAAGGGTTATACCCAGAGAGAGGGAGTGAACTATGAAAAAACTTTCTCTCCCGTTGCCATGCTTAAGTCGATTAGAATACTCTTATCCATTGCCACCTTTTATGACTAGAAATTTGGTAGATAGATGTCAAGACAGCCTTTCTAAATGGCGATCTTGAAGAGAGTATCTATATGGCTCAACCAGAGGGGTTTATTGCACAGGGTCAAGAACAAAAGGTTTGTAAGCTTCAAAAATCCATTTATGGGTTGAAACAAGTTTCTAGATCTTGGAATATAAGATTTGATACTGCGATCAAATCTTATGGCTTTGAACAAAATGTTGACGAGCCTTGTATTTACAAAAAGATCATCAATTCTACTATAGCGTTCTTAGTTTTATATATTGACGATATTCCACTCATTGGGAATGAAGTAGGTTACCTAACTGACATCAAGAAATGGCTAGCAACATAGTTCCAAATGAAAGATTTGGGAAATGCACAGTATGTTCTCGGGATTCAGATTATCCGAAACCACAAGAACAAAACACTAACCATGTCTCAAGCAACTTATATAGACAAAATGTTGTCTAGGTATAAGATGCAGAATTCCAAAAGAGGTCTGTTACTTACAGATATGGAATTCATTTGTCAAAGGATCAATGTCCTAAGACACTTCAAGAGGTTGAGCATATGAGATGCATTCTCTATGCTTCCGTAGTAGGGAGCCTGATGTATGCAATGTTATTTACTAGACCTGACATATGCTACATAGTAGAGATAGTCAGTAGGTATCAGTCCAATCCTGGATATGATCATTGGACTGTCATTAAAAATATCCTCAAGTATCTTAGGAGAACGAGGAACTACATGCTCGTGTATGGTACTAAGGATTTGATCCTTACTAGATACACTGACTCTGATTTTCAAACCGATAAAGATGCAAGAAAATCCACATCGGGATCAGTGTTCATTCTGAATGGAGGAGCAGTAGTGTGGAGAAGTGTAAAGCAAAACTGTATTGCAGACTCCACAATGGAAGCTGAATACGTAGCTGCATGTGAAGCAGCAAAGGAAGCAGTATGGTTGAGGAAATTCTTGACAAATTTGGAAGTTGTTCCAAATATGCATCTGCATATCACCCTATATTGTGATAATATGGTGCAGTTGCAAATTCAAGAGAACCAAGAAGCCATAAGCGTGGCAAACATATTGAGCGCAAATACCATCTGATCCAGGAGATTGTACATCGTGGAGACGTTGTAGTAACCCATATATCATTGAGCAAAACATTGCTGATCCTTTTACAAAGGCCTTCACGGCTAAAGTGTTTCAAGGTCACCTATAAAGTCTAAGTCTACGAAGTTTGTAAACTAGGACAAGTGGGAGAACTTTTGGGTATGTGCCCTAGTTTATTGTATTCATATGTTTATTGTACTCATATGTTTCTCACTTAAATTCAACATTGTGATACTCCACTAGGAGTTTTAGTCCAAGTGGGAGTTTGTTGGATTTTATGTCCTAAAACTCGTAGTTTGTAACTAAACATATTCTGTTTTGTTTTTCAATAAAGTTGTTATTGAAATTGTAATCTTGAATCCAATAAACTAAGGTCCCGAGGTTATTTAATGTAGTTTGAACTTTATGTAGTGACATAAATATGGATCAAGTTCAAATATATAGCCAAAATGGTCTATAGTATATGAATAAGATTGGGCGCCTTATTCTGGGAACACTATAGATGCAGCCCACTTTGTAGTTAGTATAAACGATGTGATCTTGAATCGTTCATGTGGAGATATGAAAGTGGGGGCATCCTATGTAAAGAGTTTACATAAGACTGAACCATGAAATAGACAATTCTTACGTTCTAAATGTCGTTTAATGTATAAAACTAACTATTTCGTTAATTGATGACCTAGGTAACTTAATCTTAATTCTGAGCTAACTATGAACTCTTGTTCACTCGAAATTATCCTTAAATCTGCATAGGTGAGTGCAGCTCATTATTGCTGGCCCAATAAGCCTCCCATTTCAGGGGTTAGATCAGGTGGATAGCTGCGAACATAGGGTGCAAGACGAAATTCGCTCCTACCCGTTATAGGGATAGTAGATAGGTTATTCCCTTTAGTATTGAATCCAGGTCTTGAATAAGGGGCCCCACCCTCTCCTTGGCTCAAAAGGGGTTCGGTTTATAGGTTGGACTTTAAACCAATTGTTCATTAAAGAATTAGTGGAACTTAAGGAACGAGATGTAGTCTCGGGGGTAAAACGTTTTTATGACCCAGCTAAGATTACAAACAACCGTTGAAGGATTAGCTTACTAATCATGGTTATATCTAATGGACACAAATATATCTATAGTGAGGGGAGTGCAACTACGTGACTATAGTGGAATGACCCGTTAGTTAACGAATGTTGATTAGCTCCTTCTAAAAGAGTTTTAGCCAGCTAATCTCAAATCATTGGAGCCCATGATCTATAGGTCCATTAGGTTCCCCTACTAGCTCATATAGAATAAACTTAAAATAGTATGATAGAATAATTCGAATTGTTTGAATTAGGTGAAGAGAGAGAAACTGACAAGTATATGTGATATAGTGGTCGGGTTTTTTCAGTTTAAAGATACAGCTTTAATATTTAAATATGATTTAAATATCAAGAATATGAATACGTTCATATTCAGAAGCTCGGAAATAATGGAAATAGTCAAAGATGTAAAAATCAAAGAGTTGACTATTGACTTTGAAAAGTCAAACTTTGACCAACCTTATATTCAAATGTGATTTGAATTTTGAGAAAATGAATTGAATTCATGCTTGGGAGGTCAAAATTAGTCAACATGGAAAAAATTATAAAAAGTCAAAATGCTGACTTTTTGGTCAAAGTTTGACTTTGACCAAATGACTATTTTGCCCTTTGACTAAAGTTAGTGAGAAAATCCAAATTTTTGTTGGATAATTCCACTAACAAAATAGTGGGCTAGGTGTTGGCTTATAGTGGAGACATTAAGCCCACATAGATAGTAGATTCTAGGTGTTGGGTTTTTATGGATTTGTTTCATGCAAATGTTGCATGGTTTTTTTTCTATAAAATGGGCTTTCAATTATGAATGAAAGACTTTTGGCCATTTTTTCAAAAAAATTTTCCAAAATTGGGTTGTAAAAATAAAAAAAAAACCCCAAACCAATAGAAATTCTAGTTCTTTTCCATCTCTTTCTCTCTCTCGGTTTTCTTCATCCATCGGGTTCCACAACCCGGTTCTGAGTCCAGAGAACAGTAGGTCAACTCTAGTGGTGGTCCGGAAGAGTTCGGATCGAGATTCAGCGAGGAAAAGTGGTTTTCGGGAACTTTAAAGGTAATTTTAGTTTACTGTTTTTTCCTTCAAATTGCATGCTAATTTCCTTTTAATTAAAAGCAACTAGAATGTAGTTAGATCCTTAATCCACTGCGTATGTCTCGTGTTCCATCACTTAGATCCATGCACGATCATGTAGTCCCTTCTTCTCCGAAGATACTTGAGGATGTTCTTTACGGAGGTCCATTAACCCTGGCTTGGATTAGACTAATATCTACTGACTATTCCTACAGTGTAATAGATGTCAGGTCGAGTACATAACATTGCATATATCAAACTGCCAACAGCATATGCATAGGAGACCCGTCTCATCTCCTCAATCTCCTGAGGTGTCTTAGGACACTGTACCTTAGACAATGTAACTCCATGTCGAAAAGGCAGTAGTCCCTTTTTGGAGTTCTACATCGAGTACTTGAGCAATATCTTATCAATGTATGATGCTTGAGACAACACTAGCACTTTATTCCTTCGATCCCAAAAGATCTGAATACCAAGCTCCCAAATCTTTCATTCGAAATTGGTTCGCTGGCCAATTCTTAACTGAATTCAGTAAACCTATATCATTCCCAATGAGTAGGATATCGTCTACATACAACACTAGGAAAACTACTGAACTATTGGTGACTTTCTTATAGACACAAGGCTCATGTTTTGATCATAGCCATAAGATTCCCTGAAGATTACACCTATCACCAACAGAAGAAGCTCAAGCATGAAAGCAGACATTATTATTGGGATGAGCAAAATCTGTATAGGAGAGGTGCAGACCAGATTATTCGGTTATGTGTACCAAATGCTGCTCAACAACGCATATTGTCACAATGCCACGACTCACCGTATGGTGGGCACTTTAGAGGGAACTGAACCGCAGCCAAAGTTTTGCAAAGTGGATTCTTTTGGCCTACATTATTCAAGGATACGGTTGACTATGCAATGAAATGTAATCGGTGCCAATGCACAGGCAACATTTCATGGAAGAATGCAATGCCAATGAACACTATCTTGGAGCTGGAATTATTTGACGTATGGGGGATTGATTTCATGGGACCATTCCCTCCTTCGAAGGGTAAACACTATATTTTATTAGCCCTCGATTATGTCTCCAAGTGAGTAGAGGCAACAACATACGCCAAAAGTGATGCGGTAGTATTCTCCTATTCTTGAAGAAATATATTTTCACTCATTTTGGCACTCCTCGTGCCATCATAAGTAATGAAGGATCCCACTTTATCAATCACAATATCAAGAAGTTGCTGCGCAGTACAATATCCTCCACAAAGTGGCCACCACATACCATCCGCAAACGAATGGTCGGGCTGAAGTGTCCAATCGAGAAATTAAGTCGATACTTGAGAAGGTAGTAAAGCCTTCATGGAAAGACTAGGCAACAAAGCTTGACGATGCGTTGTGGGCATACCAGACCGCATTTAAAACACCCAAAGGTATGTCCCCCTATACATTGGTATTTGGTAAGGCGTGTCACTTGCCTTTGGAGTTGAAGTATAAGGCATTGTGGGCGGTAAAGAAGCTGAATTTTGATTTGAAGAAGGCAGGGGAAGCGCGAAAAATGCAACTGGTCGAGCTAGAAGAATGGAGGAACAACGCATATGAAAATGCGAAGATTTATAAAGAGCGCACCAAGCGCTGACACGATCAACGCATATGCGGTAAGAACCTCCAAGTCGGGCAAAAGGTCTTGCTTTTCAACTCACGTCTGTGACTCTTCCAGGGAAAACTAAAGTCACATTGCTCCGGACCGTTCATAATTGACAAGTATTTCCGCATGGCGCGATCGAACTATCAAATGATGACGGAACCAACATATTCTAATTCAATAGGCAATGAGTAAAGGCATATCATGGAGAAGGCTGGCATCGCCAAGTCGACTCCATGGAACTAAAGAACTTTGAATGAAGAAGGAAGTAGGTGGTCCCTACGTTATCAAATGATCGCAACTCATCAGGGACGCAAGTTTTGGGAAACATCAATTCTTCAACTCTTCTCCATTACTCGAAATTTTTACTATATCTTTTCAATCCTGATCTATCCTTATTTTACTATCACTATCTTTATTTCTAAAAAAAAAAAATACGATAACGAGTTTTATTTTGTTTAAAATAATTTGATTTGACCCTTCCTTTGCTTTTCTTGCAACGATCGAGGCGCTGGATTTCGGAGATGTTACGCGACGAAGTACTTATCTTACTCCATCATCGCAATCAAAGAAGAAAGATCGCCACAAAGATGATGCGCCAATACAATGCGGGCAACAACGCAAAATTTGGGGGTGTACTCTTCCTTATCTTTATTTCAAATTTTGCGCTATCACATTGCATTTTAATTTTCAAAGTTCTATTACCACATCCTCTTTGATCACCGCAATCATTTGACATAGATAAATTTAGTAGTTTACTGCATTCTGTCTCTTTGCTAATTATGATTTCAATGATGAAAAATATGCTTCTATTTCTTTCGTATATATTAGAGTCTACTTAGTCTTTAAAATAGTCACCTCATGAAATATTTCTTGAAGTTAGAAGGTTGCTAGATTTCTTTCAAACTCTAGTTACAACGCATTCTATGACCATCGCATGACTTATTTTAATCTTTTGGCATTGAGGACATTGCCGCATTTTAAATTTGAGGGCGAGCTATTTATTTTCGACCTTGCTATTTTCTAAAAAAAAAAAAAAGAATTTTGAGAATAACAACTCCACTATCAACGCAATGGGAAACCCATGTTGATAAGAGTTAAGTTGTGAAAGGCACTTACCCGTAGTTGGATGTCCGCATGACACACGTGGGGGCAAGCCAAAACAAAAGTAAGTCACCAGGATCAACGTATAAATCAATGACCGCAACTCTACTGCCAAATCGGTATGAGTCTAGTCTGAGAAAGAGTGCATTGCTCGTAGTTTGATGTCCGCATGACACCCGTGGGGACAAGCCAAAACGAAGGCAAGACAGTCGAATCAACACAAGGTCAGAAAAAAAAATAGCAATGAAGAAAATTTTTGTACAAGGATAAAGTCATTTGACACCCTGGAAGAAAATTTTCTTTTTTAAATAAATCATGAGATGTTCCAGAATTTAGTAAAGTCCTTTTGAAAGGTAAGCTTGCAGTCCCCAGGTCTTAGAAATATTTTAGAAAGAGACTTGAATAAGACTTAAGGAAATTCTGGCATATAAGACTTGAACGAAGTATTCTTGAGAAATCTAGGAAAAGAACTTTGCAGTTGACTTGCTAAAGGAATCTTTAGCTTATGCTTGAGGACAAGCATTGTTTAAATTTTGATTGTGTTAATGAAATATGTTAAATTGTATCCATTAAGCATAAATTCTATAATATTGCGGTCACATGCGTTCAGTGCATTAGAACAGTTGATCTTTGTATTTTTGTGCAGAATATGCGTCAATGCAATGCATGATTGCGATCATAGAAAATCATTGGTCGAGCGCAACTTCACCGCAAGGCTTTGCGTTGATCGTGCTTGCAAACATTCGCCTAGGAAGGATTGCCGCAGCTTGGTCAGTGCAACATGGTGGGCGCATCCGGGTGAAAGGATAATTAAGGGCGATGGGACAGAAAGCTGATGACAGTCGAATCCAAATTAAGTTGATAGTCGATAACGGTCACAAAGTACATTTAGCTTTATCAGTGACAATTATCCGACGCATCAGTCAGGAATTAAAGTTGTCCCATATGTACAACAAGGAGAGAGAAGCTGCCTTTCACCATGGATGCTCTATAAATACCAAGGGCATTCTTCAGAGAAGGGGTGAACCTGTTGATCAGCTCACCGTTTAGTTCATGCTTCTGTCCATAGTTTTCCTTTCCATTTTAAGGTGGAGCAAGAGAAGAGTGGTGGCGCCGGAGATCGCTCAGGGCAACTCGAGAGAGAACCTTGAGGCATAAGAGCAGAGAGGGGCCAACTCTCGTGAGAGTGAGATTATCTTTAGAACACGAGTAGAAACAGTGTAAACGCCTGGTAGCAAGAGATTGTTACCAGGCTCTTTATTATATACTTGCATTGTTATTTTGTACTTCATCTTCATATCTATTCAATGGAAGTTCTATTTCTACTTCTGTTCACTCTCTTAATACGCATGGTAGTTAAACTAGTCAAATGGGTTGAGAAGAACTAAGCTAACATGACCTAGGAAGTTCAATACTTGTGATTGTCTTGTTTTATGCTGTACAAAATACCCTTTAGAGTTACTCGAGAGAGAGTCTAAAGAAAAAACCTAATATCCCGAGAGAGATAAGTTAGAATCTGAACTCGAAAGAGCAAGATTAGACTTGCATAAACAAGATATAGGGACTTAGAGATAAGCTTTATTTGTCAACTTGCATCGCATGCATCCTAGAGATAGGAATGATATTATGTGGTCGCCTTATTTGTGTGCGTGTTATCCTGTCATCGCATAAATAAGAATAGAGGCTTATGTGTAGGTCCTATAGACTTAGCACATATATCACATGCGTTCTAGCATTAGAAGCTGTAGCATTGACATCGAGAGATGGTTTACTATTGTATGCATATTGTATGATCGCAAAGCATGAACGCATTCTAGGGAGTTTTAGCCGAAACCCTTCTCAACTCGTTCACCGCATATTCATCGCATCTCCCATTTACTGACTCTTTCAAACTCCGCTGCATTTGTTATTTATTTTTCATCAATGCAGATAACAAACCCAACACTTTATTTATTTAATCGGTTACCGCAAAGTCTTTATAAAAATCACCAACACAACCTATTTTCACAAGTCCCTGTGTTCGA
>NC_052351.1:73386850-73446153 GCF_009727055.1 Benincasa hispida | reverse complement strand
GACGAAGGAAACTTATTACTAATTTTGAACAAGATATAAATGAATCGCTCAGCGATGCTTGGGCAAGGTTTAAAAGGTTGGTCTGGGACTGTACACATAATTAGTTATCAGACTGCCTTCAAATGGAGATTTTCTATCATGGTTTGAATCCCGCTTCGCAGATCGCTGCCAATTTGGTAGCTTCTGGTGGTCTGCTCGACAAAACATATGATGTGGCAAAGAATATCCTAGATTGCATCTCCAAGAACCATGAAGACTGGAAAGAGAGTGACCAGAGATTGAGACTTAAAGATTCTGACACAAACAACGGTGCTATTTTTTCATTACAAAACCAATTGACCGCAATTATGAATTTAATCCAAGGAATGGCGATTATCAGCCTAACATCGCAAGGTGGGCAAATCAACGCAATCAGTCAAAACACCGCAAGGTGTGTGACTTGCGGTGATGGGCATGTGATGGAAGATTGCCCGCAAAATCCACAATCTGTATACTTTGTGAAAAATAATCCCTTTTCAAACACCTATAACCTCGGGTGGAGGAATCACCCCAATTTTGCTTGGAAGAATCAACAACAAAATTTTCAACCTGTGACGCCAAAAGAAGGGCCACCAGGATTCTTCCAACGCAACAACGATCAACCGAGCAATCAAGCAAGTAGCTCACAACAACCACTGCAATCCTCTTCTCTGGAGACCCTATTGAAGCAATACATAGAGAAAAACAAGACAGTGATTCAAAGTTAGGCTACGTCCATCCGCAACCTCGAATTGCAAATGGGCCAGATTGCGAATGAGTTGAAATGCAAGGGGCATTGCCAAGTTCAACCAAACTTCCATGCAACCCGGGGGGATCATGTAAGGAGCAATGTCAGGTTGTGATATTGTGCAGTGAGAAGACTGTGGAGGGAAAAAAGAAGGAGCATAGTAGAACCATTTCCATTGTAGCTGAACCTGAGATTGCGGTAACGCAAGAAGGAGAAAGAGAAAACAAAGCAGTAGAACCTAAGGTTGCGTCGACCTCAAAGCCAAACAAAATGGGAACCGTGAAAGTTCAGTTACCCCTTTTCCCTCAGGGACTAAAGAAGAAGAAAAATGAAGAGGTACAGTACTAATGCTTCTTATCTATGTTAAAACAATTACATGTTAACATTCATTTCAGTGAAGCGATTGAGGAAATGCTTGCCTATGCCAAGTTTCTGAAGGACATGGTAAATAAGAAGAGGGGCGTTGGGAAATTTGCCACGGTGGCATTAATGCAAAGTTCCAAATCCATAATCCCACCGAAGATGAGCGATCCTGGGAGCTTTACCATTAATTGCTCAATAAGAGGACTCTATATTGGGCAAGCCCTATGTAACTTGGGGGCCAGCATAAATTTGATGCCTTTATCAATTTTCAGATAGCTAAATGTGGGGCAACTTGTGCCCACACCAGTGACTCTCTATCTGGCCGACAAATCTCTGGTCCATCCAGAAGGTAAGGTGAAGGATGTGCTGATAACAATAGATAAATTTATCCTGCTACCTGACTTCATCATTTTAGAATAAGAGGTCGAAAAAGATGTGCCCATCATTTTGGGGCGACCTTTTCTATCAACGGGTCGTGCTCAAATTGATGTGCATAAAGGAGAAATCACTCTGAGAATCAACGGACAGAAGCTCAAGTTTAATATAATTCGTGCCATGAAGTTTTCGGATGAAGAAGACCTACACGATTCTGATGATGACTAAATTTGATTGAAAAAGAAAAGTCTAATGAAGAATATGAAGAAGAGGATGCCAGCGCATCTGTTGCTGCCTGCAATGCGATCACAACAAAAACAAACAAAAGGACAAAGAAATGATCACAAAACAAGAAGTAGAGCCAAAAGAAGAATGAAAAATAACGCAACCTTCCCTAATGGAACCACCAACACGTGAATTGAAGACCCTACCAACCCATTTGAAGTACGCATTTTTGGGGTAGAATGAGAAGCTGCCAGTTATAATTTCCTCTGTGCTCAACGAAGATCAGAAGAATGCGTTGATGAGCATTCTTAGGAAACATATGCGAGCAATTGGCTGGACGCTTGCCGACATTAGAGGAATTAGTTCTGCGTACTGCATGTACCGCATTTGTCTTGAAGATGACCACAAAGCAACAATTGAACATCAATGTAGACTCAACCCTGCGATGAAGAAGGTCGTCAAGAAGAAGATTATCAAATGGCTGGATGCAGGCATTATCTATCCCATAGCAGATAGCACGTGGGTTAGCCCTGTGCAATGTGTGCTGAAGAAGGGCGGAATGACAGTGTCCCAAATGAGAACAACGAATTAATACCACAAAAGACCATCACTGGATGGCACATATACATGGACTACCGCAAGTTGAATGCGGCCACAAAGAAAGATCATTTCCCTTTGCCATTTATTGATCAAATGCTGGACCGACTAGCAGGGAATGATTTTTACTGCTTCTTGGATGGGTATGCAAGATACAATCAAATCATGATAGCTCCTGAAGATCAAGACAAGACCACATTCACCTGCCCATATGGGACATTTTCTTTTCACCGCATGCTGTTTGGCCTCTACAATGTGCCAAGCACGTTCCAAAGTTGCATGATGGCGATCTTTTCAGATTATCTCGAGGATTCTGTGGAAATAATTTTGGATGACTTCTCCGTTTATGGGAACACTTATGAAGTCTGCCTAGCCAACTTAGAGAAAATTCTAAAGAGATGTGAAGAGACAAACCTAGTGCTCAACTGGGAAAAATGTCATTTCATGGTCAAGGAGATATAGTGTTGGGACATAAGGTCTCTTGGGATGGGTTGGAGGTGGACAAAGCAAAGATCGAAGAAATTGAAAAGCTTCCACCTCCAACCAACATGAAGGTTGTGCGAAGCTTCTTAGGGCACGCTAGATTTTACAGACGATTCGTCAAAGATTTTTCTAAGATAGCATGACCACTAAGTGCGTTGTTAGAGGCAGACAGAAAATTTGAGTTTCATGAAATTTGCCTCAACGTATTCAGAGTTCTAAAAGATACCGCACCTGTACTAATTGCGTCAGATTGGACACTGCCATTCGATATCATGTGCGACGCAAGCGGGTATGCGATGGGTGCAGTTTTAGTGCATAAGAGAAAAAAAAATTTGCATCCCATAGCATATGCTAGTAAAACTTTAAACCCTGCTCAAATAAATTATACCACCATAGAGAAAGAACTCCTGCTTGTGATTTTTGCGTTGGAGAAATTTAGGGCATATCTGTGGGGAACCAAGGTACTCATCCGCACTCATCACTCTGTAATCAAATACTTAATGACAAAGAAGGACGCAAAGCCAAGGTTGATCAGATGGGTTCTTCTCTTCAAGAGTTTGATAAAGAAATAATTGATCGAAAGGGGAAAGAGAATCAAGTTGCGGATCACTTGTCTAGACTAAAGAATCCTAAGGTTGACCGCAATGAATCTGAGGTAAGTGTCATATTCCCGGATGAGCAGCTGTTCCACATAGAACAATTGCCCAGGTATGCGAACATCATCAATTATTTGGTTTGTGAACAATTCCCTGAAGATTACACCTATCACCAATAGAAGAAACTCAAGTATGAAAGCAGACATTATTATTGGGATGATTCGAATCTGTATAGGAGTGGTGCAGACCAGATTATTTGGTTATGCGTACCAAATGCTGCTCAACAACGCATATTGTCACCGTGCCACGACTCACCGTATGGTGGGCACTTTGGAGGGCTGCGCACCACAGCCAAAATTTTGCAAAGTGATTCTTTTGGCCTAAATTATTCAAGGATGCGGCTGACTATGCAATGAAATGTGATCGGTGCCAACGCACAGGCAACATTTCATAGAAGAACACAATGCCAATGAACACTATCTTGGAGCTGGAATTATTTGACGTATGGGGGATTGATTGCATGGGACCATTCCCTTCTTCGAACGGTAAACACTATATTTTATTAACTATCGATTATGTCTCCAAGTGGGTAGATGCAATAGCATGCGCTGCAAGTGATACGGCGGTAATCTCCCAGTTCTTGAAGAAATATACTTTCACTTGTTTTGGCACTCCTCGTGCCATCATAAGTGATGAAAGATCCCACTTTATATCCTCCACAAAGTGGCCACCAATACCATCCGCAAACGAATGGTCAGGCTAAAGTATCCATTCGAGAAATTAAGTCGATACTTGGGAAGGTAGTAAAGCCTTCACGAAAAGACAGGGCAACAAAGCTTGACGAGGCGTGGTGGGCATTCAGACCTCATTTAAAACACACATAGGTATGTCCCCCTATGCGTTGGTATTTTCTAAGGCATGTCACTTGCCTTTGGAGTTGGAGTATAAGGCATTTTGATTTGAATTTTGATTTGAAGAAGGCAGGGGAGGCACGAAAAATATAACTGGTCGAGCTAGAAGAATGGAGGAACAATGCATATGAAAATGTGAAGATTTATAAAGAGCGCACCAAGCGCTGGCATGATCAACGCATATGCAGTAAGAACCTCCAAGTCGGGCAAAAGGTCTTGCTTTTCAACTCACGTCTGCGAATCTTCCCGGGAAAACTAAAGTCACGTTGGTCTGGATCGTTCATAATTAGACAAGTATGTCTGTATGGCGCGGTCGAAGTATCAAATGATGACGGAAACAACATATTCAATGTCAATGGGCAACAAGTAAAGGCATATCATGGAGAAGGCTGGCATCGCCAAGTCGACTCCATGGAACTAAAGAACTTTGAATGAAGAAGGAAGTAGGTGGTCCCTGCGTTATCAAATGATCGCAACTCATCAGGGACGGAAGTTTTGGGAAACATCAATTCTTAAACTCTTCTCCACTACTCGAAATTTTTACTATATCTTTTCAATCCTGATCTATCCTTATTTTACTATCACTAACTTCATTTCTAAAGAAAAAAAATGCGATAACGAGTTTTATTTTGTATAAAATAATTTGATTTGACCTCTGTTTTCTTTTCTTGCAACAATTGAGGCGCTGGATTGCAGAGATGTTACGCGACGAAATACTTATCTTACTCTATCACCGCAATCCAAAGAAGAAAGATCGTCGCAAAAATGGATGCGCCAATACAATGCGGGCAATAGTGCAAAATTTGGGGGTGTACTCTTATCTTTATTTCAAATTTTGCACTATCACATTGCATTTTAGTTTTCAAAGTTCTATCACCGCATCCTCTTTGATCACCGCAATCATTTGACATAGATAAATTTAGTGATTTACCGCATTCTATCTCTTTGCCAAGTATGATTTCAATGATGAAAAATATGCTTCTATTTCTTTCATATATATTAGAGTCTACTTAGTTTTAAGGTAGTCATCTCATGAAATATTTCTCGAAGTTAGGGGGTTGCTAGCTTTCTTTCAAACTCTCGTTACAATGCATTCTATGACCATCGCATGACTTATTTTAATCTTTTGACAATGAGGACACTGCCGCGTTTTAAATTTTGGTGTGAGGTATTTATTTTCGACCTTGCTATTTTCTTTAAAAAAAAAAAAGTATTTTGAGAATAACAACTCCACTATCAACGTAATGGGAAACCCATGTTGATAAGAGTTAAGTTGTGAAAGGCACTTATCCATAGTTGGATGTTCGCATGACACACGTGGGGGCAAGTCAAAACGAAAGTAAGTCACCAGGATCAATGCATAAATCAATTACTGCAACTCCACTACCAAATCGGTATGAGTCTAGTCTGAGAAAGAGTGCATTGCTCATAGTTGGATGTTGGCTTGATACTCGTGGGGGCAAGCCAAAACGAAGGCAAGGCACTTGGATCAGTGCTAGGTCAGAAAAAAAAAATAGCAATGAAGAAAAATTTTGTGCAAGGATAAAGTCATTTGACACCCCAGTAGAAAATTTTCTTTTGAAATAAATCATGCGATGTTCCGGAATTTAGTAAAGTCCTTTTGAAAGGTAAGCTTGCAGTCTCCAAGTCTTAGAAATATTTTAGGAAGAGACTCGAATAAGATATAAGGAAATTCTGGCATATAGAACTTGAACGAAGTATTCTTGAGAAATCTAGGAAAAGAACTTTGTGGTTGACTTGCTAAAGGAATCTTTAGCTTATGCATTAAAGCAAACATTGTTTAAATTTGGGGGTGTGATAACGGGCAGAAATGCACATTATCGTAGTGCTAAGTTCTTAAACAATGTTGGATTGCGTTAATGAAATATGTTAAATTGCATCCATTAAGCATAAATTCTATAATATTGTGGTCGCATGTGTTCAGCGCATTAGAACAGTTGATCTTTGTATTTTTGTACAGAATATGCATTAACACATTGCAAGATTGCGATCATAGGAAATCATTGGTCGAGCGCAACTTCATCGCAAGGTTTTGCGTTGATAGTGCTACCAAACATTCGCCTAAGAAGGATCGCCACAACTTGGTCAGCGCAACATGGTGGGCGCATCCAGGTGAAAGGATAATTAAGAACGATGGGATAGAAAGAAGATGACAGTCGAATCCAAATTAAGTTGACAGCCGATAACGGTCACAAAGTACATTCAGCTTTATCGGTGACAATCATCCGGCGCATCAGTCAGGAATTAAAGTTGTCCCATATGTACAACCAGGAGAGAGAAGCTGCCTTTCACCATGGATGCTCTATAAATACCAAGGGCATTCTTCAGAGAAGGGGTGAACCTGTTGATCAGTTCACCGTTTAGTGCACGCTTCTGTCCATAGTTTCCTTTCCATTTTAAGGTAGAGCAAGAGAAGAGTGGTGGCACTGGAGATCGTTCAGGGCAACTCGAGAGAGAACCTTGGGGTGTAAGAGCAGAGAGCGGGCCGACTCTCGTTAGAGCGAGATTATCTTTAGAGCACGAGTAGAAACATTGTAAACACCTGGTAGCAAGAGATTGTTACCAAGCTCTTTATTATATACTTGCATTGTTATTTTGTACTTCATCTTCATATCTATTCAATGGAAGTTCTATTTCTACATCTGTTCATTCTCTTAATACGCATGTGTAGTTAAACTAGTCAAATGGGTTGAGAAGAACTAAGCTAACATGACCTAGGAAGTTCAATGCTTGTGATTGTCTTGTTTTATGTTGTACAAAATACCCTTTAGAGTTACTCGAGAGAGAGTCCTCGAGAGAGCTAGGTTAGAATCTGAACTCTAAAGAGGAAGATTATACTTACATAAACAAGAGATAGGGACTTAGAGATAAGCTCTGTTTGTCAACCTGCATCGCATGCATCCTAAAGATAGGAATGATATTATGTGGTCACCTTATTTGTGTACATGTTATCATGTCATCGCATAAATAAGAATAGAGGCTTATGTGTAGGTCCTATAGACTTAGCACATATATTGCATGCGTTCTAGCATTAGAAGCTGTAGCATTCACATCAAGCGATGGTTTACTATTGTATGCATGTTGCATGATCGCAAAGCATGAACACATTCTAGGGAGTGTTAGCCGAAACCTTTCTCAACTCGTTCACCGCATATTCATCGCATCTCCCATTTATCGTCTCATTCAAACTCTGCCGTATTTGTTATTTATTTTTCATCAACGCAAATAACAAACCCAACACTTTATTTATTTAATCGGTTACCGCAAAGTCTTTATAAAAATCACCAACACAACCTATTTTCACAAGTCCCTGTGTTCGACCTTGGACTAATTAGGAAACTTAGAGAAATTTACACTTGGATTCTGCTGGGAAAACTTGAGTGCACAACGCAATTCCATCAACGCATAGTATCCATATTTCCACTTCATTAAATACAAGCATCAATCGCTCCCGCCCAAAAAGAATCTGTGAAAGAGCAATCGCGAGAGCCTACACGATAGAAGCTCATTCGTCTAAACGATCGTATACATCTTTTCTAAACAATCATTCAGTTTTTCCTAAACAATCGTGTTTCTCTACTATACGATAAGCATTTCCGTTATCCGATAGCAGAGCTCATCTCCCACTTGTTTATCGTCTACACGACGTCTTCTCTTCCATCCTCTACCAAACTCACCAGAGCCCACTCTTTGGGTTTTTGACGCCAAGGATACCCGGGTTTCTCTTGTGATGGTGTCGTACCCGCGACATTGTTCGCGTACGCTCGGATCATGTTGTTGCAGTCAACAGACTCGTCGGGTGCTGGTAGATCGGTGGGAGTTTTTCCGCTGATTTGGGTTCAGTCGTTCGAAGACTGTCTTCATCTGGTATGAACCCTTTTCCTTGTGTTTTATTGTATTCTGAGCATGTAATGAGTTTAATATGCATAACTATATGTATAGAATGTATATCGTTTGAGTTTCGGTCACTGTGAAATCAGAGCGATCTAAGCCCTCTCATGGAACTCTCGGTATGAGATCCTTCAATTAGTATCAGGGCCAGGTTTCTGATACTCCAATTTCAGTTGTTGCAACGAAATAACGTTTACATTCATGGTGGGTGCATTTCTACGCTATTTTAAGTGTTAATTCTGCTATGGATGTGCCAGATTAATGGATGTTTTCAGGATGAAGGCCTCATAATCGCCTCCGTTTGTTTAATTCCTTTTACATTTGTGGTTATTTATGAAGGCCCCTATGTTTTTGGGCATAAATAATCGTAATCAAATGTATGAAAATTGGCTCAAGGAAAGGAAAGTTGAATAAGCATAACACAACATCCACATTCCATATCCATCCCAAAAACACAACATCATACAAACTCATGTGGCCACAAACTCATGCGGCTAAAGGAGAGGAAAGTTACATCGAATTATGGAAATTGGCTAAGAAATGCAAGAATTATATATTATCGTAAATACACCCACTGACACCATTGCGATGGTAGAAAAGAATATTTTAAGTCTGTTTTGTAGGAAATCAAGTCACCGCTTGCATTCATAGCTCAAAGAGAAAATGAACAACGCATCTCCGTCGCATTGTGCCCGTCAATCAATAATGAAGAGACGATCAACACAATGACAGCGCATGCGACATTCGATCCAGAGCATAATGCCAACCGCATGCAGTAATAAAAAAGAACATTGTAGCGGGCACACGATCGAAGATTCAAAAGAGTAACGCAATTGCAGAGGATTCAGACGCGTATACAGCTGACCGTTGTGCATTTCTGACAGGATTAATTACGTAACAGAAGGAATATTCATTCCACCATTTCCAGAGTTGTCTTAACAATACAGTGGGGTCCACACTGCAAAGAGTCAAAGTTGAGCCTATAATTAGCCTCTACAATTCCATTGCAAGATATACTTGATACAGGCATAATTTGATACTTGTATATTGAGAGAGAGACTGGTCTAAGTGCTGATCAGAGGTGAAAACACTTAGGAGCTTTCTGAACTGAGAAAAATGCTACTTTATGGTTGAAGAGGGAATTGTACTGGGTATAAAATATTGAAGGCAGGATTGGAAGTTGATCAGGCGAAAATCGATGCAATTTCCAAGCTACCTCCACCAGTAAATGTGAAAACACTTAGAAGCTTTCTAGGACACGCGGGGTTTTATCAAAGATTTATTCGCAACTTCTCCCAGATCGCAAGGTCCCTAAGTGCACTCTTTGAGGTTGACCGTGAGTATGATTTTGATGATGCGTGCACTGAAGAATTCTAAACACTGAAGAATGCGCTTATCACCGCACCCATTCTGATTGCGTCTGATTGGACACAACCGTTTGCATTGATGTGCGATGCTAGTGGATATGCTGTAGGTGCAGTATTGAGTCAGCGCAAGGATAAGGTATTGCATCCTATCTATTATGCGAGCAAAATGTTGAATGATGCGCAGGAGAATTATACAATCACAAAAAAAGAAATGCTCGTAGTGGTATTTTCACTGGAGAAATTTCGACAATACTTAATCGGAACAAATGTAGTGGTGTATACTGATCACTCTGTGATCAATCATCTGATGACAAAAAAGGATGCGAAACCGAGACTGATATGGTGGGTGTTGCTCCTGCAAGAATTTGACCTTGAAATCAAAGATCGGAAGGGCACCGAGAACCAAGTCGTTGATCATCTGTCAAGATTGGAAAATTGCGAGGTTCAGGAGAAAGAAAAAGACATTGAAGAACGATTCCCCAATGAGCTGCTGATGTCAGTAGGCATTAATGTTCCATGGTATGCATACATTGTGAACTTCACAGTTTACGGCCAAGTACCAGAGGACTATACTTACCAGTAGAAGAAGAAGCTAAGACATGACGTCAAATTTTATTTCTAGGACGACCCATTCCTATATCAACTTGGACCTAATCACATTTTACGTCGATGCGTTCCTGCGCATGAAGTCAAACACATGAAGTCAAGCACATTCTGGAGCTTTGTCATGAGTCCCCTTATGGAGGACATTTTAGGGGACAGCGGACTACCGCAAAAGTACTACAGAGTGGCTATTTCTGGCCAACACTGTTTAAGGATGCCAATGCCCACGTTGTTCAGTGCGATAGATGCCAGAGAACAGGGAATATGTCTAAAAGAAATGAAATGCCTTTGACATCTATCTTGGATGTTGAATTATTTGATATATGGGGAATCGACTTTATGGGCCCATTTCAACCTCAGAAGGTCATCACTACATCTTGGTCGTGGTTGATTACGTATCGAAGTGGGTTGAGGCCATCTGCCAAGAATGATGCGGCCACAGTGGTGAAGTTTCTCAAAAAGAATATCTTTGCCCGATATGGAACGCCACAGGCCTTAATCAGCGATGAGGGCTCATATTTCATCAATGCGCATAATCACCAACCTGTTGACTAAATTTAACATCAGCCATAGAGTTGCAACCGCTTATCACCACAAACTAACGGGCAGGCAGAGATTTCTAATCGAGAGATCAAAACTGTCTTGGAGAAGGTAGTCAGTACCTCCAGGAAGGATTGGTCACCCAAGCTTGATGAAGCATGGTGGGCATATAGGACTGCCTACAAAACTTCAATTGGCATGTCCCTATATGCCCTGGTCTTTGGAAAAGCTTGTCATCTGCCTCTCGAGTTGGAACACAAGGCGATGTGGGACAGCAAGAAGCTGAACTTTGATCTAGCAAGTGGTGGAAAGTCCGAAAGCTGCAACTGAACCAGCTGGTCGAGTGGCAAAGGGACGCCTACGAAAATGCCAGCTCTATATAGGAGAGAACCAAGAAGTGGCATGACGACCGCATAAACAACTAAACATCGTCGAAGGTCAACAGGTATTACTGTTTAACACACGTTTTCGATTGTTTCCAGGGAAGTTGAAGTCTCGCTGGTTTGGGCCATTCCGAATCAAGACTATCTTTCCCCACGACACAGTGGAACTGACAATGGAACGCGGAACAACGCATTTAACGTCAATGGTCAACGATTAAGCTTTACTACGGGGCGACATGGATCGACGCATGGATACTATTGACTTGGGCAAGTAGGATTAATCGCTTACGGGGATGCTATTGCGCGTAATTCTGAAAACTTTTTTTTTTCCAATTAGCATCTCTATATCTATGTTTAATTGCTTTCTTTATAGCTTTCTTTTACTGATTTTAAATTGCGTTATTTACTGCTTATTAGAATTATCCTTAATGCTTTTCTGTATTTACCTTCAATTTAATCATTAGTGTATGCCATATTTGTATGCATTAGTAGCGTGTTCTTTAAAATTTTTGTGAATGATTGGATGAAATGTTGAATACTGCAAAGTCTTTTCGACTTGCATTATTGATGAATTTAAAAAGAAAAATAAAATTGGTTTGTAACGCGATGATGGGTAAATTTTGTGATATTCAAGACACACCTTGCGTCCATTATACCCAAATGCATCGCGCTGAGGGGTGTGTTGGGTGCGTGTGTGTTCTTTGCCCGTCCTTAGCGAAAATTCACTATGTTGAGGTAGTGTTGCGTTGGTAGTAGAAATACCGTGCGCCCATCCTCCAGAAATGCGTTGAGTTAAGGGGTGTGTTGCGAGGATGCATGCGTTGTTGCCCGTCCTCTGCAAATATGCATTTGTGTTAATGGAAGCGCGGTGTTGATTTTTAATCGTGCACCCGTCTGAATCAAATTCAAAAGAGAACTTCACTTATTATTTTTCTCTATATAGAAACTAAATCCTTTGATTCTTTATACATACTCCAAAATTTGTATTGTGATATTTGTAACTATTTGTATACTTAGTTAAGTTTCAATATAATTGAATAGCAATTCTCTCTATATGCCTTTGCCTCTTCTTTATCATCCTTCGTCAATTTTTGCGATATTCTTAATCTTTTATTTTTTCGTTCTTCATTGCGCTGCCATGATGTATTATATGCATACACTTAGTAACATTTCCCACACTTTTTAATTTCTAACTAACACTTAGTTAATTCGTAGCTATAGCAATGCTTTACTTTTTACCCTTCAAAATTCTACTCAAACCTTCTTTTCGAAATTTTTTCTAAGTATTTGTCTATTCTGTCCAAACAATGCAATGAGGACCTTGTGCATCTCTAAATTTGAGGGTGGGGAAGGTCTGAGTAGATGAGATCAAGATTATGCAGTCATTAAGAAAATGCATTCAATTTTACCAAACAAAAAAAAAAACAAAAAATATATATTTTCATACAAAACTCCAATGTTAGTGCAAGGGAAAACCCAAAAACAATCCCAATCTGATAAGAGTTAGTCATGAAAGGAACCTACTCATAGTTGGATGTTCGCATGACACTCGTGGGAGCAAGCCAAAACGAAGGTGGCTTTCCAAGAACGACACATTATGAAAAGAGAAAAAAATGAGAAAAAGAAACATAAAAGAATACAAGAGACAACTCCTCTGAAAATCAAGAGTTAAAATTGAGATTGGCATATAACTGTGGTTGGATGTTCGCATGACACCCATGGGAATAAGCCAAAACGAAAGGTGTAATCATGATCAATAGTCTCTAAATAAATAACACAAGATTTGACCACCGCATCCAAACGCATCAAGTTGTTTTGACAAGAAGAGGTAAACATTCTTTTTAAAACTAGAAAGGAATTTTTTAGTTGAAATTGTATAGAAGAATAAAGTAGGGCTTTGTTATGAATTAGCAAGAATAGAAGGAAATTGCGTTGTTAAGTAATGTTGCCTAGGTGGAGCATTCAGAGCAACCAATCGACGCAAAATTTAGGATAGGAATTGAGCATTACTACCTTAATAGAAGCTATGCTTGAGGACAAGCATATATCTAAATTGGGGGGTGTGATAACTTGTAGAAATACAAGTTATTTATACTGTTTTATTTAGATATTGCGGCTAAAGAAGAGGAAAGTTGCGTCGAATGTATGGAAATTGGCTAAGAAATGCAAGAATTATAAATTATCATAAATACACCCACTGAACCATTGCGATGGCAGAAAAGAATATTTCAAGTCTGTTTTGCAGGAAATCAAGTCACCGCTTGCGTTCATGGCTCAAAGAGAAAATGAACAATGCATCTCTGTTGCATTGTGCCCGTCAATCAATAATGAAGAGACGATCAACGTAATGATGGCGCATGCGACATTTGATCCAGAGCTTAACGTCAACCGCATGCGGTAATAAAAAACAACACTGCATGCGGGCACACGATCGAAGATGCAAAAGAGCAACGCAATTGCAGAGGATTCAGACGCGTGTACAACTGACCATTGTCCATTTCTGACAGTATTGATTGCGTAACAGAAGAAATATTCATTCCACTATTTTCGGAGCTGCCTTAACAATACAGTGGTGTCCACATTACAGAGAGTCAAAGCTGAGCCTATAAATAGCCTCTGCAATTCCATTGCAAGATATACTTGATACGGGCATAATTTGATACTTGTATATTGAGAGAAAAACTGGTCTAAGTGCTGATCAGAGTAGATCCAAGAAGAATTAAGAGATAAGGCCGAGAGGTGAGTCTCAGGGCAAATCCTTTCAATCCCCGCCGTTGAAGCTCTGTACCTGTCTCTTATACACATCTAGATGTGTATAAGAGACAGGCTCTTGTCTCCATTCATTCCACACGCCGGCAAGCAATTCCACCGTCCAGATCTGTGTCAAGACATTGGCACTCTTCTGTATTTGTTTCTATCTCCTTTCATCAATTGTATTCATCTTCTTAATCTCTATCATTCACACCATGTATTAGACGCTAAATCTTAGTATTGAATGTCATGATCATTTTCATCTCCATCTTTCTGTCTATTTTCGTTCATCCGTAATTCGCTTTCTCCATGATGTTTTCCTAATCCCTTGGTAATTAGTATGAATCTAACAAGTAAATTAATCTGTGTTAAAGAAATAAATATGTTTAGCTAAAGCATGCTAGACGCATCTTCACCTGTGAGAGCAAAAATGAAGATGCCATTCCGCCTGTCGAGAGAAGGTTGGAAGAATGCGTTAACTAAAGCGAGAAGTACTTCCAGAGATGGAAGCAACCTTGCGTTCATTACGTTCATCTCTGTTTCACCACAGAGATGTGGGAACGCGGCCGATCACTGAGAGGTGTACGCCAAAGGAAAGCGAAACCTTAGTTATATCTTTAATGCAATTAATGAACTTGCGATGTTTATAGTAGTTATCCTTTCTATTTCTGACGCATACATAAAAACTTGCCACTGCATAACACGATCCTCTCTATAAACTTCACAGTCAGTCTCAAACTCAGCATCATGTATCATGTATTTTGTACCTTGTATCATAATAGCTTAGGTTTACTTTTATCGCACTTTATTTTATTATCACAATTTATGTTTATCGCACTTTAATTTCCTGTACAAACCAATCTTTCATTAATTGTAAAAACCGGTCGCATATATCACGAATGTAACACATTAACGATAAAAATCCTTGTGTTCGACCTCGGATTACTTCGAGAAACTTGCGTTCGAATTATGCTTGGTTTCAACGCAAGGAAACTTGTGACAACGCATTCCATACTACAAGCATGTCTTTAATAACGCATACATCTAAAAGTAGTACCACATAAAATATGAATAAGCATAACACAACATCCACATTCCATATCCATCCCAAGTCATCAAGTTTATGGCCACATGAGCTTGTATGATCCATCATTCATCACTACCCATATATGCTTGTTTAGAACATCAATTCTCCAGCGTTACAACGACCGCTAAGTATCATTTAATGCGCCCGCGAGCTAGACAATCGTTTAGGTCAGCAAGCTTCATCGCTTAGTAACTTACTAAACGATCGCTTAGCATCGCAAGGTAAATCATTTATCAAGTTGCACGCATTGGTTAGATGATTAGACACCCACGTATCGTTTAAAGTGCACTAGACGATCGTTTAGGTCAGCAAGCTTCATCGTTTAGTAACTGACTAAACAATCGCTTAGTAACTCAAGGTAAATCGTTACCTGTTGTCGCACTACACGATCATTTGGACAATTAGGCTTCATAGCCTCGTCATCGTCTACGTGATAGTTTGCTAAAGTTCCTATCATCTAGTATGCACTGAACAATCGTCTAGCTGTGGAATATTGCTACACGATGGAAACCTCCTACCGGTTCACCTGTGAACCGGTTTTCTCGATGAAAAATGTAATAGATAGGGTTTTTCATTCTGGTTTTTTTGTTTAAAGGCTCATCTCGATCCATTAATCTATTTGTTTAGTACATGCGATGTATGTTTTATATGTCATATAGTATGCACATATAGTAAATCCCACCTTAGGTTATGCATTGATCATGCATCATCTCTTTATTATAATTGTTATAATTTAGAGAAGCATGATTTTAATTATGTAAGAGTATGCTCATGTATCATGTAATATAAGAGTTATATTTATGCATGCATAACAAGTATTGACATGCATCATCTTATATTATAATTGTTATAGTATAATGGTGAATGATAGAATGTTTGTTTGGTTATTAAGCATTATATAAAAGTTATATAATAATGACCGGCCATTGCATGAAGCATGATACATAGGTTACTTTATAATTGTTATAAATGCCTCGTGTTGCACAATATTTTTTAGTTGTTTCTTTTTAGAGTTAAAGAGAAATTAGAACTAAAAGAAATAAGAAAGACATGCATGCTCACTTAGGTTTAATTCATGATTTTAAAATGTTTAAAACTTGGATCATATAGACCTAAGATCACGGTTCTAATATGATTAGTAACCCTAAAGCTTTAATCTTTCAATAGTTTAATAGGATTAAATTGGCTAATAAAAGGTTAAAGTGTAGCAAATCTATCTATAAGGGACCTTTTATCTAAGGCGGGTTCTATCTAGGCTGGGGTATTTAAGTTGACAGAAACGTAACACCCCTATCTGGGAACTTACCTGGAAAGGTGAATTAGATAGATTTGATGCATGCATGCAAGTTAAGGACAGTCCATTAAAGTGTTTAATTGTAACTACTTGAACTTGTTTATATTTCATAAACAAATGTTGTTTATGAGCAGACTTAAAAAAGACCACTTAGACTAAAATCAGTAGTCGGATTGTCTATGTTAATGAATCCCTAGGTGGAACATTCAGTGGGACGTACTTGGGGCATAAGATGCTTCACTTAAACCTTTCACTTTTCTCCTAAAGTCCATACCATGAGATCTCTCAGCCTCGTGGCACCTTTCGCGTGTCCCCCCAACGGATGGTGTTTCGGTAGGTCAATATCAAGGTGGATGGAGAGAATGTTCATAGTAAGTGGGAGCAGGAAGTGCATTAGCATATCCCTCGGTCTCTCTCGTTAGGATGAATAAAGTTACTACGCATCGCCTCGAGGCACCCTGGGAGTGTCCCCCTAAAGGATGGCAGTTTTGCGCGTTTCTTTATTTGATCTCCTATAAGAGGATAAGGTAACTTAGTCTTTTGTCCTAATCTGTCTTTTCCCTACAGTAAGCGCATTAGGGCGGGACTCTGGCATCGAAAATGAGGGGTTACACTTACACAGAATAGTTAAAGGTTAACGATTTTGGACCAAAAAATGGTCGTTGTTAGGTTCAGTTCCTAGAGTTGGTTCTACCCAATGGTTGAGAATGTCTCATGCCAGTGAAGGGGCAACTGATCACCTCACCGATGGCGTTTGTCCTGACTCACTGAGGCATCATTGCAAAATAGAAGTCTATCACTTAGGGTACTTGAAACTATTTTGCAAAACTAATTGGTTTAAAAGTAGTTTAGCAAAATCTAATCAAGATTTGTTCATATTTTCAGCAACTTTTTCAAATGGCTACAGCCACCTTATCGTTGTTATACGCCGAAAAATTAACTGGCGAAAATTTTTCAACATGGAAACACATGATCACGATGATCCTAATCATCAAGGATCTCATGTTCGCTATCACAGAGGCTTGTCCTCCTATTCTAGTTCCAAATGCCGCTCAAAATGTTTGGGAGGCATAGGAGCGATGGACAAGGGGGAATGAGAAGGCTCGAGTCTATATCTTGGCAAGTCTTTCTGACGTCTTGGCCAAGAAGCATGAGCCTATGGTCTCAGCCCACAAGATCATGAAGTCCCTGCGGGGGATGTTTGGACAACCATTTGAACAGCTCATGCATGAGGCTCTTAAATACATATTCAACTCCAAAATGCAAGAAGGCACCTCTGTTCATGAACATGTGCTAAACATGATGGTCCACTTCAATGTGGCAAAGTTGAATGGGTTTACCATCGATGAGGGTAGCCAGGTTAGCATAATCCTACATTCTTTGCTGGAGAGCTTCCTGCACTTTGTTAGCAATGTGATTCTTAACAAAGTGAAATATAACCTTACAAGTCTCCACAATGAGTTGTAGACATACCAATCTTTACTGAAAAGTAAAGAGAGGCAGAAGAGTGAGGCAAATGTTGCTTCATCCTCAAGGACATTCCATAGAGGTTCGACCTCAGGAACAAAGTCTGCACCTTCTACTTCTAACTCTGCAAAAGGAAAGAAGAAGAAGGGTGGTAAGGGAAAAGGGAAGGCACCTGCTAACCCACTGCCTGTCGCCCCGAGAAGGCGTCCACCAATTGCTAAGGGAAAATGTTTCCATTGCAACCAAGATGGAAATTGGAAGAGGAACTGTCCTTGGTATCTGAAGGAGAAGAAAGCAGCCAAGGCTAAGGTCAAGGTGCATAAAGGTAAATGTGATTTACTTGTGCTTGAAACTTGTTTAGTGGAGAATGATGATTCAGCCTGGATAAATGATTCAGGCGCCACTAACCATGTTTGTTCTTCTTTTCAGAGGACTAGATCTTGGCGACAACTGGAGGCTGGTGAGATGACGATGCGAGTAGGCACCGAGCATGTCACCTCAGCTGTGGCAGTGGAAGGACTCCAGTTAACTTTACATAATAGGTTTCTAATTTTAAATGATGTATATATTGTTCCTGAACTAAAAAGGAACCTTATTTCTGTAAAGTGTTTATTGCAATGTAAATACACTGTTTCTTTTAATTTGAGTAAAGCGTTTATTCATACAGATGGTGTCTTTATTTGCACAGCAAATCTGGAATCGAATTTATATGTGCTAAGGACGTTAGCCATTAATTCTCTCCATAATACTGAAATGTTTAGAACTGTCGTAACTCAATCAAAACGTCAACGAATTTCTCCAAAAGAAAATGTCCAACTTTGGCATCTACATTTAGGGCACATCAATCTCAATAGGATTGAGAGATTGGTGAAGAATGGACTTCTAAATGAGTTAGAAGAAATTTCCTTACCTGCGTGTGAATCTTGACTTGAGGGTAAGATGACTAAACGACCTTTTACTGGAAAAGGTTTTAGAGCTAAAGAGCCTCTTGAGTTAGTACATTCTGACCTTTGTGGTCCTATGAATGTGCGAGTCGGAGGTGGCTATGAGTATTTTATAAGTTTTACTAATGATTACTCCAGATACGGGTATGTTTATCTTTTGCAACGGAAGTCTGAATCCTTTGAAAAGTTCAAAGAGTTCCAGGCTGAAGTTGAAAATGCATTAAATAGACGGATTAAAACACTTCGATCAGATCGAGGTGGAGAGTTTTTGGACTCTACATTCTAGGACTATTTGTTAAAACATGGAATCGTTTTCCAACTCTCAAAGCCGGGTACACCTCAGCAGAATGGTGTAGCGGAGAGGAGAAATAGGACCTTGTTAGACATGGTTCGCTCGATGATGAGTTACGTTTCCTTATCGGACTCGTTTTGGGGTTTCGTAGTGGAGACTACGGTGTACATACTCAACTGTGTTCCCTCCAAGAGTGTTACAAGAACACCTCTGGAGTTGTGGAACGGGCGTAAAGCTAGTTTACGTCATTTCTGCATTTGGGGTTGCCCTGCACATGTACTTGTGACTAATCCCAAGAAGTTGGAACCACAGTCGAGGTTATGTCCCTTTGTAGGCTACCCCAAAGGTACACAAGGGGGTTATTTTTATGATCCAACAGAAAATAGGGTGTTTGTTTCAACAAAAGCTACTTTTCTAGAGGAGGGTCATATAAGGAAGCACAGTCCACGAAGCAAAGTCGTGTTGCGTGAGCTTTCCAATGAAACTACTGAAACTTTAACAAGAGTTGTTGAAAAGCCTGCTACATCAACAAGAGTTGTTGATGAGAGTTCATCCAGTAGGTTGGATCCACCTCAAGAGTTGAGGGAAACCTCGATGTAGTGGGAGGGTTGCCGAACCCGACCCGATGTCCAATACTTGGGTTTCACGAAATTCAACATACTTCAACTCAGTATGGGATCTTGTAGATCTGCCTGATGGGGTTCGCCCTATAGGTTGTAAATGGATCTACAAGCACAAATAGGGTGCTGATGGGAAGGTACAAATCTTCAAGGCTCGACTTGTGGCAAAGGGTTATACCCAGGTAGAGGGAGTCGACTATGAGGAGACTTTCTCGCCTGTTTCCATGTTAAAGTCAATCTACATCCTCCTGTCCATTCAGCTTATTATAATTATGAGATCTGGCAAATGGACGTCAAGACAGCCTTTCTGAATGGCAATCTTGAGGAGACCATTTATATGGTGCAGCCCGAGGGATTCATAGCCCAAGGTCAAGAGAAAAAGGTTTGCAAACTAAATTAGTCCATTTATGGAGTGAAACAGGCATCTCGATCTTGGAACATACAATTTGATGTTGCGATCAAGTCTTATGGCTTTGACCAAAACGTTGATGAACCTTGTGTCTACAAGAAGATCATCAACGCTTCAATAGTCTTCTTAGTGTTCTATGTAGACGATATCCTACTCATTGGGAATGATGTAGGTCTACTGACTGCAGTTAAGAACTGGCTAGCGACCCAATTCCAAATGAAAGATTTGGGAGAGGCTTAGTTTGTTCTAGGTATCCAGATCTTTCGGCATCGTAAGAACAAAGTGCTAGCACTGTCTGAATCATCATACATTGACAAGATGTTGCTCACGTACTCGATGCAGGAATCCAAGAGAGGCCTACTGTCGTTCATGCATGGAGTCACTTTGTCTAAGGATATGTGTCCTAAGACGCCTCAAGAGGTTGAGGAGATGAGATGGGTCCCATATGCGTCTATCGTTGGCATTTGCTACGTTGTGGGCATAGTCAGTAGGTATCATTCTAACCCAAGCCAGGGTCACTAGACCGCAGTGAAGAACATCCTCAAGTATCTTCGGAGAACGAGGGACTACATGATCGTGTATGGTTTGAGGGATTTGATCCTTATAGGATACACGGATTCTGAATTTCAGACTGATAAGAACTCTCGCAAGTCCACATCAGGGTCAGTCTTTACTCTTAACAGAGGAGCTGTAGTGTGGCGAAGCACTAAGCAGGGGTGCATCCCCGACTCTACCATGGAGGCGGAGTACGTAGCAGCTTGCGAAGCTGCTAAGGAGGCCGTCAGCCTTAGGAAGTTCTTGACAGACCTGGAAGTTGTTCCAGATATGTTTAGGCCCATTACCCTCTATTGTGATAATAATGGGGCGGTAGCGAACTCCAAAGAGCCAAGGAGTCACCGTCGCGGTAAATACATAGAGCGAAATTATCATCTAATCTGCAAGATAGTGCATCAAGGGGACATGATTATCACGCAAATCGCTTCGAAGCACAATGTTGCTGACCCGCGGCTATAGTGTTTGAGGGTCACCTACGGTGCATGGGTCGCTGAACTAGGGCAAGTGGGAGATTTTATTGTACTGGGCTTTTATGCCCTAGTTTATTGCTTTGTACTAAGTATTTTGTACAACCCACTTCGCATTAGAACAAGTGGGAGATTTTTGGGGTTGATGCCCTAAAGTCTCGTGTCCTGTAGTTTGTAAACAATATATACGAACACCTACGATTGTTAATATATTATATTTACTTCACATCTTATTGTTTTGCTCGGATATTTGTTTTGTTTACTTTACCACAAACCAATAAACATAAAATCCCTGGTTATCTGTATGTGACTCAAGCATGTATGTGGTGACATACAAGTGGATCATGTCTTATGTGATAACCAAAATGGTCTGTAGTATATGGATATAGGAGGGAAAGCTTATCCTGGTAACGCTACGGACGTGGCCTGCTTTGTGGAATGGTCACAAGTGTTGTGACTTGTCACAGATGATCTGATCCTGATTATTCGTGTTGGGGACATGCGAGCAGGGGCGTCCTATACAAAGAGTTTGTATAAGAACTGACCACGAAGTGTTAATGTCTCTTTATATACATCGTTCATGATAGAGACTTCACTTCACTAGGATGATCATAGTTAACATGACCTCAATCCTGAGTGAGTTAGGAACTCCTACCATTGAGGGCGGTTCTTTGATTTGTATGGGTGCGAGTGGCCAAGTCGCCGATTCAAACCTACCATTTTGGGGATTCGTCTGATTTGGGAGCTGGGAACTCAACTACACAAGATGGAATTCACTCCTTCCCCGAGGCAGGGGTAAGTAGATAGATGGCTCCCTTAAGGGCTAATTCCGGGGTTTGAACGATGTGGTGCCACACACCTTCTCTTGGCTCGAGAGATGTTCACACATAGTTGGACTATGTTGTATTGTTCATTAGAGGAATTAGTGGTAATTAAGGAGTGAGATGTAACTACAGGGACAAAACGGTAAATTGGTCCAACTGTACTTATGAGCATCTGTGAAGGGCCATCGTACTCATGATTGGTTATATCCGATGGATACAGAAATATATCTGTGGTAAGAAGAGTTCAGTTGTTGGTCTTTAGTGGAATCACTAACAGTTAACATATGGTGGATTGCGTGGCTAAAGAGTTTAGTCAGCTATTCACGTATCGTTGAAGCTTCGAGCCACAGGTCCATTAGGTCAACTGGGTAGCTTGGATAAAGTCGAGAACCAGTGTTTGGGTTAATTTGAAATGTTCAAATTGACAAGAGAAAGTTCAATTATATATGCTATAATTGGACTGGTTAATTATATATGATACAATTGGCTAAATGTATGAGATACATTATTTTGGAGGAAAATAGATATAAATATGATTTATATCAAGAAGAAGAGAAAATACTATAGTAAATATATGATATCAAACTATAGGATATAAATATAATATGATTATATTTATTAATTAAATTAATTGATTAATTATTTGATAATTAATCGATTAATCTATGTTCGGACGTGGGAAGTGGGGCGGCGAAGGTTATGGTAACCGGCGGGTTAAAGCAATGAAAATCATTTTCATTTTATTAATTCAATCGTGCATTTGTATCGCCTGCATGATAACTTGTAAAAATACAAGTTATTTATACTATTTTATTTTGATATTGCGGCTAAAAGAAAGAAAAGTTACGTCGATAGTATAGAAATTGGCTAAGAAATACGAGAATTATAAAATGTCGCCAATACACCCACTAACACCATTGCGATGGTAGAATAGAATGTTTCAATTCTGTTTTGCAGGAAATCAATCACCATATGTGTTCATGGCTCAAAGATAAACTGAACAACGCATCTACGTCGCATTATGCTCATCAATTGAGAATGATGATCAACACAATGATGGCGTATGCTACAATCAATCAAGAGCTAAGCGATCAATGCAATTTCAACCGCATGCGGTAATAAAAAACAACACTGCATGCGGCGATGGATCGAAGATGTAAAGAGCAACGCATTTGCGAAGGATTTTGACAAGTGTACAGCTTTCAGCTGTGCATTTCTAACGGGTTGATTGCATAACAGAAGGAATGTTCGTTTCGCCATTTCAAGAACTACCATAACTAAATAGTGGGGACCACAGATGCAAAGAGTCAAGCCTCGCCTATAAATAGCTTCTGTAAAATCACTGAAAGATATACATGTACACATACAGACGTCCATATACTGATTCTGAGAGAGAGACTGGTCTGAAGCGAATTACAGAGTAGGTCCGAGAAGAACCACGAGACAAGGCCTAGAGGTGAGTCTCCGAGCAAGGAATCCTTCCAATCCCCATAGTTAAAGCTCTGTACAAAGGTCACTTCTATCGGGAAAGCAAGCCTGAGAGAGAAGCTTTCCTCTCTATCACTTTCAAATGCTTGCAAGCAATATCTCCGTTCAGGATCTGTGTCAAGACGTTGGCACTCTTTCTATATTTGTTTCTAATCTTTCATTCACACCATGTATCAGACGCTTAATGCTAGTATTAAATGTTATGATCATCACCATTATCATCTCTCTGTTTATTTCCGTTCATCCATAATACATTTTCTCCATAATGTTTTTCTAATTCCTTGGGTAATTAGCAAGAATTAAGCGAGTGAGTTAATTTGTGTTAAGGAAATAATTAAGTTTAGCTAAAGCATGCTCGATGGCATCTTCACCTGTGAGAGCAGAAGTGAAGATGTTATTCCTTCTATCGAGAGAAGGTTGGAAGAATGCGTTAACTAAAGCGAGAAGTATTTCCAGAGATGGAAACAACCTTGCGTTCATCACGTTCATCTCTATTTCACCATAGAGATATGAGAAAGTGGTCGATCACCGAGAGGTGTATGCCAAGGGAAAGCAGAGCCTTAGTTGCATCTTTAACACAATTAACAAACTTGCGATGTTTTTACTATTTACTCTTTCTCCTTCTGCTTCGTTCTTAAAGACTTGCCATCACATACATCGATTCTTTATACAACTTCACAGTCAGTTCTTGACCTCAGTATTCATATATCATGTATCTTGTATCTTGTATCATATTAGTTTAGGATTTTACTTATTAACGCAATTTCATTTTATCAACGCAATTTTATTTCATCGAAATTTATATTCCTATATAAACCAAATTGTTTATTCATTGTTAAACCAGTCACATGTATCACATTAGTAACACATTAACGAAAAAAATCCCTGTGTTCGACCTCGGATTATTCTGAGAAACTTGCGTTGGAATTATACTTGGTTTCAGTGCAAGGAAACTTGTGACACACATTACTCCATCGCATACTACGAGCATATCATTAACAATGCTTATATTTAGACGTAGTATCGCATAAATTCTCTTTAATGCATATACTTGTTCATTCATTCATATTCATATTTGTCCACATGCTTAAATATAAATACTTGAAGATATAAAAATAGTGTATCAAGTTTAATTCTTTCATCGATTCATTCTTTCATCAGTAATGTGCATAAGCGATAATACAGCATAACATTCCATTTTTATCGTTACACAACACCCAAAAAGAATCCATGAAAGAACGAACGCGAAAGCCTATATGATAGAAGATCGTTCATCTAAACGATTGTCTACTTCATGCGTTCTCTAAACGATCGTATACATCTTTTCTAAATGATCGTTCAATTTTTCCTAAACGATCGTGTAGCTCTACTATACGATAAGCATTTTTTCTACACGATAGCAGAGCTCATCTCCCATTTGCTTATCGTCTACGTAACATTTTCTCCTTCTTCCTCTACCAAACTCACCAGAGCCCACTCTTTGGGTTTACAAGGTGAAGACCTGCATACCCATCTAACCAATTTTGTGGAGGTGTGCAGTACTTTCTCCATCCCTGGCGTAACCCCATAAGGTGTCAGACTTTACCTCTTCCCATACACCTTGAGGGATGAGGCTAAGAAGTGGGCTCATTCGTTGGAGCCAAATGAAATAACATCATGGGACCAGTTGGTGGAACGGTTCATGAAGAAGTTCTTCCCTCCAGCAGTTAACGCAAGAAGACGAAAGGATGTGTTGAGCTTCGAGCAAATGGAAAATGAGACTCTAAGCACCGCCTGGGTGTGATTCAGAAGATTGATGAAAAACTGTTCGCATATCATGATACCTGATTGCGTTTTGATGGAAACGTTTTACAACAGCCTGAATAGATCAATGCAAGCCATTGTTGATGCCTCCGCAGCAGGAAAATTTATGGATAAGACCTACACAGAAGCCAAGGTCATCCTTGATCGTATTTCGTGGAACATGGATGACTGGCTGGATGACGGGTACGGGGGAAGAGGCTCCGAGAGAAGAAGAAATGATAATGCCATTGTACCTGCGAATACAATGACGACTTTGGCCGTACAAATGGCCGCGATAACCTCTTTTCTACAATCGATGGCACTTAATCAAGGTGCCCTCTCTCAAAGTTCAGCGTAATCCAATGTGCCGGCACAAGTGGCCGTAATAAGTTGCATCCAATGTAGAGGGGGCCATGCGGTAGAAATGTGCCCATCAAACCCGCAACAAGTGTGTGCTATCCAGAACAATCCATACAGCAACACTTACAATCTCGGTTAGAGGAATCAACCTAACTTCGGTTGGGGAGGAAATCACAACCAAGGTGGGCCGAGTAACCTTCAGAATAGCAACTCTGGGAATCAAGGAAATCCTCCACCTTTTCATCAAAACCAGAATCAGGGTCATCAAAGACAACCACAAAACCAACCATCCTCCTCAAACACCTCTGGAAATTCATTGGAGTCCCTGCTCAAGCAATATATTGAGAAAAACGATGTTGTCATAGTCACAGGTGTCTTCAATCAGAAACTTGGAGATCTAAGTTGGGCAGTTGGCAGCCGAACTACGCAATAGAATACCTGGAACGCTGCCAAGTAATTCTGAAGCCTCAGGATCTCACGGGAAAGAACAATGTACTTGATGGCATTGCGCAGGCAAGCTTGACCGCGTGTGGATTGCGGTAATCATGAGAATTGTCTTCCAATCCATATCTCTAAATTATATGTTTAATTGCTTTCTTAAATGCCTTCTTAATTGCTTGATGAATTTTGTTATTTATTGTTTCCTTAAACTAGCTTTTATTGTTTTATGAATTTATTTCTCATTTAATTTAATTGCGTTAATTTTCGTGCTTCGTTCAATTTCTTGACTTCTATGCATTAATTGCATTATCCCTAAATTTTCATGAATGACTAATAAGAAGAAAATGAATACTGCAAAGTCCTAGTGACTTGCGTTGATGAAAATAATAATAATAATAATAATAATAATAATAATAATAATAATAATAATAATAATAATAATAATAATGTAATAATAATAACAATCAACATCTGGTATGCATTGCGATGATGGGTGCATCTTGTGCTAACAAGATACACTTTGCATTCATCCTACCCAAATGCATTGCGCTAAGGGGTGTGTTGCACTCGTATGTATTTTTCGCCCGTCCTTAGTGAAAACGCACTATGTTGACGTAGTGTTGCGCCAGTAGAAATACAGTGCGCCCGTCCTCCAGAAATGCATTGAGTTGAGGGGTGTGTTGTGCTGATACATGCATTGTTGCCCGTCCTCTGCAAAGATACATTTATGTTGATGGAGGCATTGTGTTAATTCTTAACCTTGCGCCCATCTGAATAAAACACAAAAGAAAAATTCTTTTTGCAAAGAGAGTAGTCCAATGTTTAGGCTTCCAAGGAAATGATGATTTAGCAGATGAAAGGACGTACTTCTCTGCTGATTCATAAATGTGAAGAGCGCGACGGCAGGCTTTTTAAGTACCTCGAGGCCTGCCACTGTAGAATTTGCGTTGGGCCCATCAAGGCCCAACCCATAGATTCCCACTTCCTTCGTCTGAGAGAGCCTATTTGAGTCTTTTGCAAACAGAAACCCTAGCAGAGCCTTTGCATACCCAGACTTCAACTTTCTTCCTAAAACCCTAAGAGCTTCCCAGCTTTTTCACTCAACCATGGCCGATCAGTCTTCCCATTCATCTTCTTTACCCTCATCACCCTCACAAGCCAAATCACTACAAGAGAGGTGGAAATCCTCACAGCAAGCCGTCGTCTCGCCGCCCAGCCAAAACCCATCCCTCGGGTCGCTAGAAAACTTCAACGAAAGCCTTTAGCAGTCAGACCACTCCAAATTAGAAGGGGGCAAGCTCAAAGAGTGCCCCACTCCCAACACTGTCTTCTGAAAGTAAGAAGAAGAGAAGAGACGATAAAGAGGTGTTTAGGAGCATACTAAGTAACATGGAGAAGGAAGGAGGGCTGCTCGAAGCTGGGGTTGTGAACCAGCCACTACCTTCGGAGGAGGAGATAGAGGAAGCTTCGAGAAGAAGCGCTCTGGCAATATCGGATCCTAAGGAAACTCTCAACAGAATCCTATGAGGGACCCAGCGGGGTTGCTCTAGAGGAAGTGGTGGCGGAGAAGCAACCTGAAATGGCTGAGGAGAAGAAGAAGAAGAAGATCAAGGAGAAGAGGGCTAAAGGAGATGAAGAAGCCTATCTAATCAAGAAGAAAGAAAGAAAAACGAATGAAAAGAGGGAAAGCAGGCGGGAGGAGAAGCGCCTGAAGAAGAAGGAAGAGAAGAGAAAGAGGGTTGAGAGCCCAAAAATCGACGAAGAATCCACCTCCACAAGGGTGGATGAGAGGGAGTCAGCGCAAAAAAGAGAATCAACACAAAAAAAAGAATCAACGCAACTTGAGGAGGAAACAACGCAAATAAGAACGGTTGCGATGATGATGGAGAAGATTCAGACATTACCCCTCTTATGCAGCGTCGCAAGGAGAATGCGCCACAAAGGTCAACAATTTATCTACAAATTTTGCGAAGTGCAGTAGAGCAAAGGAGAGAAGAAGAAGAGAGAAGGAAGAAAAGCAAGAGAAGATGTTGCGGGCACAACAAATCATCATAGAAAGCGATTTAAAAAGGAAATTACACGATGAACAGTTGCACCACAACAATGCAATCTCGACAGAAGAGGAAAGAATAAGGCTTAAGGAAGAACAGTGCATATTGCTGGCCTTTTGCTCAATTTGAAAGAGAGTTTGAAAGAGAGATGAGAGAAGAAGAAGAGGAAGAAAAGAAGAAGAAGAGAAGGAGAAGAGGCGCAGAGCACATGTTCAGCACATAAGAGAAAAGAAAGGCAAAGAAATTGCAGAGTGGGAGAAGGAAGAACAACGTAGGGAAAGGGAAAGGAAACAAAAAAAATATCCCACCTTGCGTTGACAAAAGAGAAGGGCAAAGCAGTAGCGGAAAGCAGTGAGCCTACGTTGGCCAAGGGACGTCCATCAAAGAAGAAAGAAAATGACGACATGATGATGGAGATGGGATTCTTCCCTACGCCAACGCCACTACCAGACTTAATCACAAGTGTTGTATTGGAAAATGGATGGGAAACATTTTGCCAGTGCCCATCCATCGTCATCCTAACGGTAGTGCAAGACTTCTATAATGGACGACTCCATGGCACCAAAGATGCAGTGACTATGAAAGGGGAAGTAGTGTCTTTCAGCGTAAAAGACATCAATGAATTATATCTGATGAAGGACATCCCAGATGCGCCGGGTAATAAAATCATTGATGATCCCACAGAAGAACAAATGGAAGATGCGCTGAAGATATTAATGCAATCGGGCACTCAGTGGTCAGTCTCCTTAAAAGGCATCAGAACCCTTGCGTCCAAGAAACTGCTTCTAGAGGTGCGACTTTGGGTATATTTGATGAAACGGCAACTCATCCCAACTTCTCATCACAAAATAGTTTTGAGGGATAGAGTCATCGCCGCATATTGCATCGCACGCAGCATTCCAATCAATGTGGGCCAGTTGATCGCAAGATAGATTCGAGGTTTTGTGGGGTGTATAAGAGGCCAGTATTTCTTCCCTTGGATAGTTTCAAGCTTATGCCTATCATTGGGTGTAGGTATTGAAGAAGAACCAATGCCTTAAGTTCATGGCCTCATAAACATCAAGATTTTGAGAATGCTTCTCAAAGATTCCCCGCATTGCCCTAAGCTTCCATTGAAGAGGCCCATCATCGATTTAAATGTGCCGCAACAACCAAAGCCTAAGAAATAGCGCAAGGTTGACAAGGGAAAGGAAAAAGTCCAAGAATCATCATAGCAAGATCAAGAACCCTTAGACCCTTTACCTTTGGTGATTCGCCCTCCAAGCCCTCCTGCAGAACCTCCTTCCCCACTTCCAGAACATGTTACCAACCTTCTCTTTGCTTTTGATTCACCCAATGCATATCCAGCTGTCTCTTATACACATCTAGATGTGTATAAGAGACAGATGTATATCTAGTAGCTCCATCCTCCCCTTCATCTTCGCCATAATTTTCCCCTCCACCGCTGCATGTTGATGACCCACACTATTTAAGTGAAGGCACTTCTGCCCAACCCCAAAACGCTGATGGTGAAACGTCGCAGGCGCAGCCCACTATTGCCACCTTAGCTGCTCAACTTGCTGATATGCATTCTCTCTTCTCTCAGCAACATGACTTTTTCTGCCAGTGAATAATGGAGGTATACGAGCGGCAAGTAGAATTGCAACGTAGTGTTACTACAACAAGGTAGGTGTTAATCAATATTCAACGCAATATCTATACGATACATCTAAACCAAAGGCAAGTAGCAGAGAGCAACCATGAATACTTCAACTTTTTGACAACATATCTACATGGTCCCATGGTCCCAGATGCGATTAAGTGGATGCGTTCATTAAGAAAATGCATTCATTACCATTAAAAAAATTATTTTCATACAAACTTCAATGTCAGAGCAAGGGAAATTCAGAAACAATCCCAACCTAATAAGAGTTAAGTCGTGAAAGGAACCTGCTCGTAGTTGGATGTTCGCATGACACACATGGGAGCAAGCCAAAACAAAGGTGGGTTCCCAAGAACGACGCAATATGAAAAGAGAAAAAAATGAGAGAGAAAAATAAGAAAATAAGAGACAACTCCTCTAGCCAACAAAAGTTAAACTTAACTGAAAATCAAGAGTTGAAGTTAAGATTGGCATACAACTGTAGGTGGATGTTCGCATGACACCCGTGGGAACAAGTCAAGACGAAGGGTGTAGCCATGATCAACAGTCTCTAATAAATGGCGCAAATAGACCACCGCATCTGAACGCACCAAATTGTTTTTACAAGAAGAGGTGAACATTCTTTTCAAAACAAGAAAGGAATTTTTAAGTAGAGATTTGTCGTATAAAAGAATAAAGTAGGGTGTTTATGAATTATTAAAGGATAGAAGAAAAATGTGTTGTTAAGTAATGTTGCCTAGGTGAAGCATTCGAAGCAACCAATCGACGCAAAATTTTAGATAGGAATTGAACAATATTGCCTTAGTGAAGATATGCTTGAGGACAAGCATATGTCTAAATTTAGGGGTGTGATAACTTGTAGAAATACAAGTTATTTATACTGTTTTATTTAGATACTGCGGCTAAAACAAAGAAAAGTTGCGTCGATAGTATAGAAATTGGCTAAGAAATACGAGAATTATAAAATGTCGTCAATACACCCACTAACACCATTGCGATGGTAGAATAGAATGTTTCAATTCTGTTTTGCAGGAAATCAGTCACCACATGCATTCATGGCTCAAAGATAAACTGAACAACGCGTCTACATCGTATTGCGCCCATCAATCGAGAATGAAGAAATGATTAACGCAATGACAGTGCATGCGACAATCAATCAAGAGCTAAGCGATCAACGCAATTTCAACCGCATGCGGTAATAAAAAATAACACTACATGCGATGATGGATCAAAGATGTAAAGAGCAACGCATTTGCGGAGGATTTTGACAAGTGTACAGCTTTCAGTTGTGCATTTCTATCGGGTTGATTGCGTAACAGAAGGAATTTTTATTCCGCCATTTCAGGAACTACCATAACTAAATAGTGGGGACCATAGATGCAAAGAGTCAAGCCTCGCCTATAAATAGCTTCTGCAAAATCACTGAAAGATATACATGTATACATACAGACGTGCATATACTGATTCTGAGAGTGAGACTGGTCTGAAGCGACTTACAGAGTAGATCCGGGAAGAACCACGAGACAAGGTCGAGATGTGAGTCTCCGAGCAAGGAATCCTTCCAATCCCCGTAGTTGAAGCTCTATACGAAGGTCACTTCTACTAGGAAAGCAAGCTTGAAAGGGAAGCTTTCCTCTCCACCACTTTCAAACGCCGGTAAGCAATATCTCCGTTCAGGATCTGTGTCAAGACATTGACACTCTTTTTGTATTTGTTTCTAATCTCTATTTCATCATCTGTATTCATCTTCTCTAATCTTTCTTTCACACCATGTATCAGATGCTTAATGCTAGTATTAAATGTTATGATTATCACCATTATCATCTCTCTGTCTATTTCCATTCATCCATAATCCATTTTCTCCATGATGTTTTCCTAATTCCTTAAGTAATTAGCAAGAATTAAGCGAGTGAGTTAATTTGTGTTAAGGAAATAATTAAGTTTAGCTAAAGTATGCTAGATGGCATCTTCACCTGTGAGAGCAGAAGTGAAGATGTTATTCCTCCTATCGAGAGAAGGTTGGAAGAATGCGTTAACTAAAACAAGAAGTATTTTCAGAGATGGAAACAACCTTGTGTTCATCACGTTCATCCCTGTTTCACCATAGAGATATGAGAACGATCACCGAGAGGTGTACGCCAAGGGAAAGTGGAACCTTAGTTGCATCTTTAACGCAATTAACAAACTTGCGATGTTTTTACTATTTACTCTTTCTCCTTCTGCTTCGTTCATAAAGACTTGCCATCATATACAACGATTCTTTGTACAACTTCACAGTCAGTTCTTGACCTCAGTATTCATGTATCATATATCTTGTATCTTGTATCATATTAGTTTAGGATTTTACTTATTAACACAATTTCATTTTATCAACGCAATTTTATTTCATCGCAGTTTATATTCCCGTATAAACCAAATTCTTTGTTCATTGTTAAACTGGTCGCATGTATCACATTAGTAAGGCATTAATGAAAAAAATCTCTGTGTTCGACCTCGGATTATTCTAAGAAACTTGCGTTGGAATTATACTTGGTTTCAGTGCAAGGAAACTTGTGACACGCATTACTCCATCGCATACTACGAGCATATCATTAACAACGCTTATATTTAGACGTAGTATCACATAAATTCTCTTTAACGCATATACTTGTTCATTCATTCATATTCATATTTTTCCACAAGCTTAAAGATAAAGACTTGAAGATATAAAAATAGTGTATCAAATTTATGGCAACATGAGCTTGTATGATTCATTCTTTCATCAGTAATGTGCATAAGCGATAACACAGCATAACATTCCATTTTTATCGTTACACAGCACCCAAAAAGAATCCGTGAAAGAGCGATCGCGAGAGCCTATACGATAGAAGCTCGTTCGTCTAAACGATCGTCTACTTCATACGTTATCTAAACGATCGTATACATCTTTTCTAAATGATCATTCAGTTTTTCCTAAATGATCATGTAGCTCTACTATACGATAAGCATTTCCGCTATACGACAGTAGAGCTCATCTCCCACTTGCTTATCGTCTACATGACGTCTTCTCCTTCGTCCTCTACCAAACTCACCAGAGCCCAGTCTTTGGGTTTTTTATGCCGAGGATACCCAGTTTCTCTTATGGTGGTTTCGTCCCCATGGCATTGTTCGTGTACGCTCGGATCGTGCTGTTACAGTCGACAGACTCATCGGGTGCTGGTAGATCGGTAAGAGGTTTTCTGCTACTTTAGGTTCAGTCGTTCGAAGAGTGTCTGGTATAAACCCTTTCCTTGTGTTTTATTTTATTATGAGCATGCCGATAATGAGTTTAATATGCATAACTGTATGTATGGAATGTATATCGTTTGAGTTTCGGTCACTGTGAAATCGGAGCGATCTAAGCCCGCTCATGGAACTCTCAGTATGAGATCCTTCAAATGCAACTATGGGTTTTAGTGGAGTGACCCATTAGTTAACGAATGGAGATTAATTTAGTTTAATGAGTTTAGCCAATTAATCTCGGATCGTTGGAGCCCATGACTGTAGGTCCGCAAGGTCCCCCTACTAGATCATAACGAACTAGCTCTAGAATAGCGTGATAAGTTAATTTGAAACGTTCAAATTAGAATTAAGAGAACTAGTAATTATATAAGATATAGTTATGTTTAATTTTAGAATTAAACAGAATAGGAGAATTTATATATTTAAATATGACTTAAATATATAAAGATGGATATGTGTTAAAATTAATTTAATATTTGATATTAAATTAATTAAGTTTTATTTAATAATTAATTTATGAAATTAATTCATTTTTCATTTTTAAAATCAAATAGATTTTTAAGTCTTTGATTTTTAGATAAAATTGGAAAAAATTGGAAAACAAAAATACAAAATGGAAAAATGGATTTTTCCATTATCCAACACCAAGTAGCTCACACATATTGCATTGTCTTGGCCTTGTCTTCTCCAAGCATGAGCTGTAACTCATGCAGCTCTTCTCTTTGCATGTTGATCTACAATATAATGAAAAGATTGGAGTGAAAATCGGGCATGCAATCTATAGAATTTTGAGAGAAAAATCGGTTTGAAGAAAGGTTCTTCAACATAGGTTACTGCAGTGAGCTTTTCTCCTTCATCCCTTGATTCAAGCTTGTTTTGAGTCCCACAATTCAATCTAGAGCACCAAAAGAATAGTGGGGAAGATCTTGAGGTGGTCTACAACAAGATATGGGGAAGATTGCAGCTGGAGAAAAAGCTTTGAAGAAGTTCTACAAGAGGTATGTCTTGAAACCCATTTTTCTGTAGAAGCATGCTTTATATTATGCCCAAATTAGTGAATTTGAATGCTTAGATGATCCTTGTGCTTCCACTGCTGTTGATACAATCCTACAAACTGTGCTTAGACACTTCGTAAAACTACACTGATCTACGAGAGGAGCTGATGGATGAATAAGCATCCTCTTTCAATTCACGAAATGTGATTTGGGACACAATGGGAGTTTGCATGCCTCGGTAGGAAAAAGATCTTTAGAATGTAGCACAAAATCGCCTTTTCTTGTTGCCATGGGGTTGACCTGTAAACAAGGTAAACCCAATGGGAACCAAAAAAAAAAAAAAAATCACCTACTTGGCAAGCTCTGCACTCGTTATCCTTACTATTCTCTCTGCTGGGGCCCCCCATGGCTTTAACCAGTAAGCTATGGCAGCTCCAGCTCGCAACCACAGGGGCTCAGCGGCCAGGTTCGCCCCACTTTGAATTACGTTAAGAGATCTTTCGTTTTTGCTAGATTTAGATAGATACTATGTGTCCTCCGTCCCAGATTCCATCGCCGCAGCCATTTGGTTCACTGGTACTATCAAAAAGTCTCATGCTTACTGTTACTTATGGTTTTATTATCTTGGACCCCGATCGTGCTTCTAGTTTCCATTCCCATCATCATGTTGATATAAATCAGGATAAGGTAACCTTTGGCATTTACCTATCTCCCAAAAGCTGAAACAAGGTACGTTTGTGTCATAGGATATATAATATTGATGAGACTATTGTTGAGCGTTAGATTGTATTGCTGTTATCTCTCCTCATTTGACTAGAAAAGTGAAATTTGTTCATCGGTCAGATGATATGAATGTAATTGTTGATTCTCCAAATCATTGTTTTAGTTGTGTAACCTTTAGGCGGGGTAGTCATAAGAATATGATTCCAGGATGTGGAGAAAGAAAGCATGAATGACATATCTAAACCACTATGGTATCCACATGAAGTGAGAGTCTCATTAAGCTAAAAGACATTAAACTTAGCGCTTCTTGGGAGGCAATATAAGTTTTGTTGCTTTTTTTTTTTTTTTTTACTTTTGTTTTAGTTTTTTTATTTAAAAAATGGAGTCACTCTTTTTTTTGCTTATATTTCAGGATCATTGCTCAACACAAAATATTCATTTCACCAGCCTGTTTGGTGGACTGCACACGCCTAGGCTTGTATCACTATCTTTGAGTGAATGCTTTATTCTTTTTCATGCATTAGGGACAATGCGTCATGTGGGAGGCATACTGGGTAATTATGTGTTTTCCTATCTTGATATGCATGTTAATGAGCACTTATGGTCATATGCATGTTAATTGAAAATTATAGTAGATTTTTTTAGATTTTGAATGCAAAAAAAGTCTATTTACATACTTTTGATGATGATCGTCTATGACGTACTTCGAATATGCATGTTAGATAATCTACTATGGAAATAGGATAGCATACTCTTGAGTTATGTTCTATTTAAGTCCCCCTTAGAGTCTCCCATATTTTGAGCATATAGTCACCTTAATTTAGAATCATTAACTAAATGAAGAGTTAATTTGAGTCAATTTGGTTGTCACCTCAAAAGTACCATAGGTTAGAGAGTGTCTTTCATGATGGTTGGTAATGTTATACTAAGGGAGAAGAAAAGCAGTTTTATACGCCTATTGAAAAAAAAATGAGTGAACACAAATGAGCCAAAAAGAACATCAAAAGAATGAAAATTTGAAAAAAAAAAAAAAAAAAAACTTGTAATGTGCATACATAGATAGGGTAAAAAGAGCTACCTTTGTTGTGATCAATTAGGATGCCTGGAATTGACTAGATACGAGTTCTTGCGGTGAATGTGTGAAAGCTATTGCCCCTAGGTAAAAAACATGCAAGTTTAGGATGCCCTTGAGTGTGTATTTTAGGTACCTTAGTTGAAATATTACCTTCTTGAGTTTTTTTGGATGCTTGATATTTGGTGCATGAGATAGAGTAGGAGGAAACTGGTGAAACTTTGTTATCTCTAAAAGTCAGTTCTTGAGTTTTGAATTGAATGTGATTAGCGCACACACACATGGGGATAAAAAGATTTAATCTTGAAATTTCACAATAAAAGATATGCTTAAGCGTTCTACTAATGCATCTATCATGTTATTCTTACTATTAGGCATGAATTAATTGCATGTGTATTTAGAATCTTCCTTACGGTCTTATTTTATTTTGCTTGGGACTAGTAAAATTCTAGGTTACAGGTGATGAAATGCACTTGAAATAGGCATTAATTGCTCTTGATTTAGGATAGTTTTTGCATAATGTGAAAGAATGTGTAAAAATATCAATGGAACAAAATACTTAGCTTGGGTAGTTCTAGTTTTTCATTCCTTTTCAATTTTATCATAGACTATTCAAAAGATATGTGAAAAAATTAAATTACAACTTAGCCTACTCATTTAGATTCCTAATCGGTAATCCATAAAATCAAGTTAATTAAAGGAAAAGCGGAAATTCTCAACTAATCAATCAATCAACATGCATTAAGATCTAAGACAAAACTAAGTCAAACTATTGATTTCCATCATCTAACCAATTATTTGAGTGAGAATTATCTAAGCTAGAAAGTAATGCTTATTAATTGGAATCCCAATTTAACTTCACAAACTTACTTAACTCTTGCTTCTAAGTGGTGACTACCCAATGATTACAAATTAGGGTCAATCAAAGCAATCAATTATACATGCATAGCTAATTTGTCAGAATATCCCATACAAGACAATTGAATAATAATCTCAAGATAAATTCTCATAAAATTTAGACAAGTCTCACAAAATTATATAACGAAGTCTCAAGAACAAATTGGAATGAAAGTAAACTACGAAACCCAAGCTAAGTTCTTACTATTTAGCCACAAATTACCTTCTAATTCAATATAATGCAAAAAGGGAACAAGATTCAAAGTTTTGGTCAAAATAGAGACAAAAACCCGAGTAGAAACAGAGTGGCGGTCGAGTATTCAAGTGTGTGTAACTTAGGTTCGAAATGATGGGTTATTTATAGAATCTGTCGCAACGTTGCAACGCTAGGGATAGTGTTACGATGTTGTCTTGCTTCCGCACGTTGCTCCAAGTCGTAGCTTTTCAAACGTTACATGTAGTATCGCAACGCTGCTCTGTTCTTCGATCGTCTGCTTCGAGTCATAGCGTTGCAACACTACATATAGCATCGCAACGCTACCCTGTTCTTCGCGGAATAGGTAGGTACTGTCTTATAGCATTGCGCAGCGCTCAAATTAAGCGTAGTGAAGCTCCGGCTAGGCAGAAATTTTCAATTCTTAGCCTTCTTTCTTGATTTGTTCAATTTGGCTCCTTATCTTGACCATCTTAATGTATTTTTGTCTCAAACGCTTCATTCATCTACTTGTACACTCGAGCCCTACAAAACAATTGATTTAAACATATTAAGTAGTTTAACAATCTGAATTAAGTAGAGGGAGATAGCACTTCTTTTTATTCTTTTTCCGTGTATGGATGCTTGATTTTTGTTGTTTATAAATTAATAGGTAAGACTAAGTTTTGTAAGATTAATTATGTTTTAGGAATCATGACGAGCAGTTCTATTGATGATGTTATTCAAATTGGTGGATCTAAATATGATGCATCGTGGTCTTTCAGATATGATACAAATTTCATAGATTTGATGGAGGAGGAAGTTGTGAAAGGAAATCGTCCAACCACAACTTTTACGAAAACTAGTTGGTATCACATGAAGGAGCAACTACTTGCTAAGACAAGAAATAGTTATACACATGATTAACTAAAAAATAAATACAATAACCTTCGACAACTTTATAAGGATTTCAAAAGTTTGTTGAATGATATTACTAGAAAAGGTTGAGATCCTGTGTTGGAGACCATTACACTAGAAGAAGAGCAATGGAGCAACCTTATTAAGGTATTACACTTTATATTAATTTTTTGATATTACTATTATTATTTGTTACTAATTAATAATGGAGTGTTAAATTTAATAGGTTAACAAGAGAGCTAAAAAGTTTAAAAGGAGTGGTTGTCCACATTATGAGAAGTTGATGAGGATTTACGGAGATACAATGGCAACAGGATCTTATGCTCATCCATCGACAAAAGTTCCATATGCTCATCCATCGACAAAAGTTCCATCTTATAATTCTGAAGATGAAACTAAAACTATGAGTGATGCTCCTACAAACAGTGAAGGTTTGGTCAAAGTAGCATGAGCAAGAAGTCTAAAAAAAAGGAGCATTGAGTGATACAATGACATCTTTTATAGATGCTTATGTTGAGAATTCAAAGAAAAGGAATAATATTCTTGAGAAAGACTTCTTGGATCTTCATCAGGCGATGCTAGTGAAACTTCATCCAAGCCAAAAGCGTTGATGAAGAGTTAGATAAATGCTTAGAAATCTTAAATAACATGAAGAATATTGATGATGAAGCTTACACCAAAGTATTGAAGCATTTAATTAAGAACAAATCTTGGAAACTAGCATTCCGACGTATTCTTGAATCTAGGAGGCGAGGATTTATCAATTACCTTTAGCTGAAGTTATATCATTTGTAAGGATAATATTTTGTGTGAGCAAAGACTTAGTTTGTTGCTGTTGTCAAGTTAATATGATGTTTGTCATATTTTGTGTAAGTAAAGATGTTTAGTTTGTTATTTGACTAATTGATATGTTGTTGTTGATACGATTATTACATATACTTTGTGTATGAAAGATTTTAGTTGTTTTATTAGTTCTTTTATGTTATTTGAACATGTTAAACAAATGGTATCGATTATGGATTTATGTTACAATTATTCGGAAGATTGCTTGCTTTTTGATAATGATATGGTGAATTTTCTTGAAAAAGATGAATATAAGGATGAAGATATCTTGATATTTTTTTGTTTATCAAGGGAAGGATTGCTTAAAGCACAAATGCTTAGACAACCGTATAGAAATTCTACACTTAGAGGTCTTGACTGCGTGATTGAATTGTTAAATGCCAACGATAAAAGATGCTTTGATTGTTTTAGGGTGAAAAGAGATGCGTTTGTAGCATTTTGTGAAGAGTCAAAAAATACCATGGATCTAAAAGCTTCTAGATGCTTGACTATTCAAGAACAAGTTGCCATATTTTTACTTACTATATCACATAATGAAAGGAATCAACTAGTAGCAGAAAGATTCCAACATTCAGGTTAAACAGTGTCACGATACTTTAATCACATTCTAAAAAAATTTTGTCAGCTTGGAACTAATATTATTTGTTCTTCGAAATTTGACATTGTTCCTTCGGAGATAATGTTCATATCTAAATACTACCCCTTTTAAGGTAATTTTATTGACTAGCTATTATTTTATATGTTATTGCAATGAAGATTTGCGTGAAATAAATAGTTTTTTTTTATAGGATTTTTGTTGGTGCAATAATTGGAACTCACATTAGTGCATCTATTCCATAAGATGAGCAAATTCCATATCGTGGTAGAAAAACAAGCCCCACATGGAATATAATGTGTGTTTGCTTTTTCAATATGCAATTTAAATATTTGATGTCTGGTTGAGAAGGAATAGCAAATTATTCTTGAATATTTCTTGAATGTATTAGAGATCCTGCAAATAAATTTTCAATGCCCACAGGAGATATGTAACATTATAGTTTTTTTTATAAGTATTATCTTCTTGATTCTGGTTACACTAATATGCTTGGATTTTTATCACCCTATCGTGGAGAGAGATATCATTTGTGTGATTTTGGAGATGACAGACATCAACTACGAGGTAAAGAAGAGTTGTTCAACTATCGTCATTTATCACTTCGCAATTTGATCGAGAGGTGCTTTGGGGTATTAAAGTCTCGATTTCCTATTTTGAAGCAAATGCCTCCATATCCTTTATCCACACAAAAATCTATACTCATAGCATGTTGTACCATTCATAATTTTATCAAATTGCATGATAGTAGTGTTGAGCTTTTTAGTGAATAGAATGGAGACTCAATGATCATTGAAGAAGAAAACATGCAGAATGGAAGAGACATGTCGAAAACCCCTATTGAGATAAATGTGAGTCAAAATCAACTTAGGCATATGGCTTTGGTGAGAGATCGAATTGTTGATCAACTTTGGATGGCAACTCAAGCTCGACGTTGATTGTTATTTTTGCAAATTTTGTGTTTTAATTTTGTTAAATATTATGAATATTTATGTTATTTTTTTAATTTTCAATTTATTTTCTATTTGTGCCTCTTAGATATGGTTCTTCTATTATTTGTCCTTTAATTGATTAGTGAAAAGTATATGAAATATTTTTATTTTAGTTGATAGATGATTACAATGAAAAAACTTGAACGAGTTCTGACCCTTACATATAATTAGATGAAATAATATTATAAAATTAGTTTACTATTCATTATATAGAAACAAAAATAAAAAGTGGTTGTCAAATCATTCTTTTCTTAATAAAAATAAAACTGAAGCAAAAACAATTACCAAACAAGTTGTGGTTTTTTGTTTTTCAAAAACAAAAAATAAAAATCAGTTACCAAACATATATGATTTTTATGTTTACAAAACAGAAATTAAAAAATAGAAAAATCAAAAACATGGAATGGTTAACAAATGGCGCCTTAGTTTTTTTTCTTTCTCCTTTTTTAAATTTAGCTTTATGCACAAGCATGCGGAAAAAAGGCATAAAGGTGGGGAAGATCCCTGGAAAAATGAACAAAAATTAACAAGTTGGAAAAGATTAATTCATTTTTGTTTCGTGGTTACTGACTTGTTTTTGGAGATTCCAAAGGAAATAATGAAAGCAATTCTGGTTGGGCATAGGCAGGCATTGACCTTGGAGATGGATGCAAATAGAATCTCCTTTCTTTGATTGCCTTCTCTTCTTCCATATTATTCAGCTGATCTTTCTCTTCGTCCCCAATCGATAGCTTCGACAAGATCTTCGACGGTGTCCCAACCGGGCTCGTAATATAGCTAGGGTGTTCAGTTGTAGGCTTGAAATGGGAAGGACATGGTTTCACAATTTGCAGCTTTGGTCTTGTTAAGTGCCTCCTTTCATGGAGTTTGGAGGCTGTGGTTGGCCTCTTTGATCCAAATGCCTTTGGTTGCATCGTGTGGCTTTCTGATGGACCTGTCAAACGTTGTACGACCTCCCGAAATGTTGTCGTGTCAGTTTGTACGAATGTCGTCAAAGGTTTACACCCAACATGACTTTGGCTTCCTCCCTTCTCCATCACAATGCTACCTTATTTATTCTTTGGAAAAGGTAGCTAGTTCTAGTCATCCCAAAAGAAAGAAAAAAATGAAAATTGAAAGAGAGAAGAAGAAAGAAATGGCAAAAAGGAAAAGAACTTCCTCTCATTTTACATTACAACTCATAGACGGTTGGGACAAAGAAACTGTGGAATGAAAACTCCATTGAAGGCATCCATTGTCTTGCCACATCATATGTGTTTGTTTCTTTGTGAATTTTCAAAAGAGAGTGAGAGGACAAAATCGATTTAAAAAGTAAAAATTGTTTCCTTCCCAAGGAAATGCTATTTTTGACCAAAAGAGAGACTGGGTCAACATCACAACAGTAGACCATTATCAACAGGAAAAAAAAATGAGATGCTGGCTATGTGAGGGTTTGAGGTTGCACAAAATCATAGTCCTTATCAATAATATCTCAAAATTACATGTTGTTAATAAAATTGACGATGGATACAATGTCAAATTAATGTATAGCTTAACCAAATATTGTCGTCTTAAATTCATAAAAATTTGTATAAAATTCTTTTATCAAAAAAGATTTTTTTTTTTTTTTTTCATCTTTTAAAATAAGTGATAGCAAGAACTTGTCAAAGATTCTTACGATTAAATAATATTTAGAACTACCTATCAATACAACGCCTAATACTAGGTAGAATTAGCAGAATAGGTTGGTTTGCAGGGAAACGTGATAATTGTTTCACTAAGCTAATTTCCTAATCAAAGCGTTAAATCAGGGAAGGTTTGTCGTGGATAAAGAAAATATATAAAAATAATGAACATGAAAGTAACGATAACAGGTAAATATAGTATTAATTGAATTATCTAGTCTAAGAGCAAGTGATAATTTAATGCAATTCGATCACTAAATCTCAAAACATACATTTTATTAGGAAGCACATAGTCGATTCTCTCAACTTAACCAACACGTTCGAACTGCAAACTCATTGGAAAAGATGAGCAAGCATCCTAACTATTAATTAAGACTATTGCCCTAATTAAACTAAATGACATCATCCTACTGGGTTCGATATAGTATCCATATAGTTACAACATTTTCATTAGTATCAAGGTTTTAATTGTGACAATTAACAACTTGGATAGCCTAAGTTAAATGATTGATTTCTTTTTTAACCTAAATTAAGCTTACATAAAAGATTCAGGGATAGTCTATATCTCAAACATACATGGATTCAAGCAAGATTTATAGCCCGTGACAGTATAGAGCCTCATGATGAGTTTCTCATGAAAATGAGACTTAATTAGACAGAGCTATTCTCAGACATGTAGACCCTAAGAAAGATATCATAGTCGGCGCTTCTAAAGTAGAAGTAGTTTTCAATTGATCAGTTTGTTTTGTTACTATCTTCAAATGACGCATTATAATATGACCAGTTTCTCCACTGCATGTATGAAGATTTCCATGTGATAGTATGGTAGGCTCATATATATGTAGTGGATAAGATTTTCTTAAGCTCACAATGGTTTTCACGGTTCTCAGCGTGAACGTGTTAAAGTGTTGTTGATTTTCAGCATCTTAAGTTTCATAGTTATATATGGAAGGGGTTGACCTCTTTTGGTACTAGTTTTAGTTATGTCAAACGCGACCCACATTTTACATCCATTTTTGGAAGAGTCTCCTAGAAGGTGTTAGATACCCAGTCATATTTTATTACAGTTTTTCACCCACAGACTAATGGTCAAACAGAGCGTTTGAACCAAAAATTGGAGAATATGTCATGTGTTTGTGGGTGGAAGTTTTCGAGGAGCTGGGACTCTCATTTGCATCTTATGAAGTTTGCTTACATTAACAGTCACCAGACTAGTATTGGCACGTTGCCATTTGAGGCTCTATATAGGAAGAGTTGCAGGTTTCCTGTATGTGGGATGAGGTTGGTGAATGGAAGTTGCTAGGACCTAAGTTAGTGCAGACAACAAATGAGGAAATACAAAAGATCCGACACATGCAAACACCTTAGAGCAGACAAAAAAGTTACGCCGATGTTAGGCGTAAAGACCTAGAATTTGAAACTGGTGATAAGGTATTTTTGAAATTAGCACCTATGAAAGGCATTCTAAGGTTTGGTAGGAAGGGAAAACAAAGTCCACGATTTATTGGACCTTTCGAGGTATTGGAGTATATTGGCCATGTAGTTTATAGGTTGGCATTGCCATCATCTCTCTCCACAATTCACAATATTTTTCATGTTTCGCTATTGTGGAAGGATGTGACAAATCCATTTCATGTGGTTGTTGGGTTTCATGTCCTAAAACTTGTGGTTTGTAAATAATAAACTTATTCTATTAATCGATATAGATGATATTGAAGTTTGATTCAATAAAGTTGTTGTTGAATATTTGAATTGATCATTTCATTTTAGAAGTAACCTAAATCCAATAAACTAAGATCCATGACTATTACATGAGTACTTGAACTTTATGTGGAGACATAAGAGTGGATCAATTTCGAGTAAAAAGCCAAAATGATCTATAATATACGAATAAGGTTGGGTACCTTATTCCGGGGACACTATCAGATGTTATCCACTTTGTAGATGTTATAATTATTTTAAAGTACTACAAATGAAGTAATGCGTTCATGTGGAGACGTTCGAGTGGCGGCATTCTATGGAAAGAGTTTCTATAAGATCAGACCAAGAAATTAGTCACTCTTACTTTATAACGTTGTTTACTCTTTAAGATGGACTATTTCAAAGCGATGACCTAGGTAACTTGACCTTAATTCTGAACTAACTATGAACTCCTGTTTATCTGGGATTATTCTTAGATTTGCATGGGTGAGGGTTGGCTCAATAGCGCCAGCTCAATAAGCCTCCAATTTCAGGGGTAAGACTGGGTAAATAACTGGGGACATAGGGTGCAAAATAGAACTCACTCCTAGCCGCTTTTAGGGATAGTGGAGAGGTTGTTCCCTTAAGTGCTGACTTCGGGTCTTGAACATAGAGCCTCCCCTCTTATTGGCCCGAGAGGGACTAGGTTTAGTGACTGGATCACAAACCAATTATTCATTAGAGGATCAGTGGGACTTAAGGAACAAGATGTAATCTCGAGGGTAAAACAGCTATTGACCCAGCCATTATTACGAACAACCTGTGAAAGGTTAACTAATTATGGTTTTATTGAGTAGACACAATTATAATTATATTTACGGTGAGAGGATTGCAATTACTGGACTTTAGTGGAGTGACCTGATAGTTAATGAATGTTGGCTAATTAGGTTAAAGAGTTTATCCAGTTAATCTCGGATTGTTGGAGCCCATGATCTGTAGGTCCATTAGGTCCCCCTACTAGCTCAAAAACAGATTAAACCCTAGAATAGAGTGATAAGAGAATTTAAAACGTTCAAATTCAAACTGAGAGAATTAGTAATTATATACAATATAATTACACGTTTAATTATCGAATTAAACAACATTGGAGAATCGAATAATATTTAAATATGATTTAAATATTAACATTATATGAATGGGGATTCATGTTTGTGAAATTAGTGGTGTAAATAATTTAATATTAGATATTAAATTATATTAATTAATTAAATGGTTTTTATTTAAAATTAATAATTTGAATTAATTTTTGTTTCAATTTGAATTTTTGAATTTTGTGAAAATTCAAAATATTTACAATCAATTTTGTTTTTCATTTGATTTTTAGAAAATTAAAATTGAATACAAAATTAATTTTAATTCAAATTTCAATTTTAAAAAATAAATTAGATTTAATTGGAAACGTCCAATTTTAGTGGATTTTTCCCACTTTCAAACTCACCATTCTGTCCAAATCCACTAAGATGTTCAAGTAGGAGCTGTCCATTTCTTATGTAATCTGATTGCATGTAAGAAGTGGACAAAACAGTGTAGTTGAGTTGAATATCCATTGATGCATGTAGAATTTTGCTGGTTGTTCATTGTTGAAGAAGTGTTCTTCAACATTAAGAAGAACCAGCCTTTTTCCTAAAAATTCTCTTCAATTAACAACTCATTTTATCCCACAATTCAATTGAAGTCCAAGAGAATAGTAAGGAAGATCCATTAGTGGTCTATAAGCTTTTGGAGTCAAATTTGAAGTTGATTTCGTGGATTAAAGGAGTTCTATAAAGGTATACTTCAAACCCTCTTTTTCTATTATGAACATGCTTTCATAAATGCTAAAATTGATGCATTAGAGTGCTTAATGATCCTGAATTTTTCTGCTGATTACTTGTTAAATTCAATAATTGGTATCAGAGTATGACTTAAACACTTAATTCATGGTAATTTTAGCTTGGTGGGTGTTTTTCATAGGTTGTATGAAAATGGTGACTGATATGGATATTTTCAGTTTTTGCATTAAAATTCTCTTCAATTAAGTGTTAATTGTTGTAATTGGCTCTTTGTTTATAGGCTTTAATGTGTGATTAAGAGTTTTTAAATTTGCTAGAGTCAATAGAGTTATAATTATGTTGTAATTCAAGAAAGAAACAAGAGAGGTCAGCAGCAGAAAACTTAGTTTCAAGCTACTATCAGGCAGTGTTGCAACGCTGCTCATCATTCAGCCCAGAAAATGAAGAACAGCCCAAAGCGTTGCAATGTCGTGCTCGATCCTATCTGGAAACACGCGCGCGCAGCTCAACCGATTCGAGGGTGAACCGTTTTAGGTGGTCCAGTTCATTATGGTCTAGTTCAGCTCGATTTTGGTCGGTTAAACCCCTTTTGGTGTTTTGAAGGTCTGGTTCAAACGGTTCGAGTTGGTTCGTGAAGACCATAAGCAATTTGAGAGTTTTTATTATTATTATTGTAATAATTTAGGTTAACTTGAAATGCCAAAACTGGTCCATATCAGTATATGTTTAATTATTTATGCATTATGAATGTATGTTATAATTAAGTAAATCTTGTATGTGCATATAGTATGCCATATATGATGGAATGAACACATGTGCAGCGGAAGAAAAACAGATCTAAAGTACTCTAATTAGGTTAATTACAAAGGATAAACATGCAGTTAAAAACAAATAAAATGGGAAGAAAAAATACAACCTTTGTAGTGCCAAAGCTTCTCCAATTTAGCTTCAATCTCCTCATGAACAGTTCGTAGACCACCATGAGAGTCTGTTCGACTATTCTTAGGACTTAGAACGGGATGGTGGAATCCGTTGAGTGACTAATTTGGAGAGGAAAAGGTTAAGTCTTTGAGAGAAAATTGTAATGAGATTATCACATAATCTCATCAATTTTCACTTTAGCCAAGAAGTTTAAAAATTATTGAACTCTTTCTTTTAAATACCATTACATGCAAAACATGCAACTTTGAGTTTGATGAGAATATGACACTAAAAAATCAACTAACTCAAAGTGGGATTTAGATGGGCAAGTGTCTTCAAATGAAGACAACACTTAGAAATGTAAAAATTGGCATTTCCCACTCACAAATGTTGGATTTTTCCACTGACTTGGTCAATGATCAAAATTTGACTCTCAAAGTCTAAAGACAAAATTGTCTTTTTGACTTTCAAAGTCAAAAGTTAACAATTTGACTTTCATTGCATTTTTTACCTAGTCAACAATTTGACTTTTAATGCAATTTTGACTAATTCAATTTAATTTCAAAATTAGTGCTAATAATCAATCTTAAAATGAAATTAATATTAAATAATTAATTAAAAATTTTAATTAATTTAGTTTAATATTAAATCCAACACTAATCAAAATCAGTATGAATCCCTATTCATAATCTTGATATTTAAATCTTATTTAAATATCTCCTATTTTCTATCTCTTTATGCTTAATTCACAATTAAACATTATGGTAAATATATCGTATATATTTAACACTTTGTTCCAAAAATCGAATTTGAAGTTCGTCACGTTGTTCTAATGTTTAGTCTGATATGAGCTAGTAGAGAGACCTCATGGACCTACAAATCATGGGCTCCAACGATCCGAGATTAACCGGCTAAACTCTTTAACCTAATTAACCACCATTCGTTAACTACTGGGTCACTCCACTAAAGTTCAGTAGTTGCACTCCCCTCACTGTAGATATATTATGTTCACTCGATATAACCATGATTAGTAAGTTCACCCTTCAAAGGTTGTTCGTAATAACGGTTGGGTCAAAAGTTGTTTTACCTCCGAGATTACATTTTGCTCCTTAAGTCCCATTAATCCTCTAATGAACAATTGGTTTGTAATCCAATCACTAAATCAAGTCCATCTTGGGCCATAGAGGGTGGGGGCCCCTTTTTCAAGACCCATAGTCAACACTTAAGGGAACAACCTCTCTACTATCCCTAAAATCAGGTAGGAGTGAATTCCGTCTTGCATCCTATGTCCTCAGCTATCTACTCGATCTTACCCCCAAAAATGGGAGGCTTATTGAGTCAGCATTGTTGAGCCAACCATCGTCCATGCAAATCTAAGGATAATCATGAATAAACAGGAGTTCATAGTTAGCTCAGGATTAAGGTCAAGTTACCTAGGTCATCGCTTTGAAATAGTCAATCTTAAACAGTAAAAGACGTTATAAAGTAAGAGTGACTTAATTCTTGGTCTGATCTTATGCAAACTCATTGCATAGGACGCCCTTGCTTCTCATGTCAATACATGAACGAATCAGGATCACTTCGTTTGTAGTAGTTTATAACAAATCGTAACAACTACGGAGTGGGTCACATCCGATAACGTTACCAGAATAAGATACCCAGCTTTATTCGTATACTATAGACCATTTTGGCTATTTATTGAACTTGATCCACTCTTATATCTCCACATAAAGTTCATGTACTCATATAATAGTAATGGATCTTTAGTTTATTGGATTTAGTCTTCACAACTGCAATTCACATATTCAACAACAGTTTTATTGAATAAACGTCAACAACATCTTTATTGATAATAGAACATGCTTAACATTACAAACTGCGAGTTTTAGGACATACATGTTAGGTTGTATGTCCTAAAACTCACAGTTTGTAAAGTTAAATATATTCTATTATCAATAAAGATGTTATTCGACATTACTTCAATAAAGTTATTAAATCTATAAATTGCACTTATAAAGTCTAAATCCAATAAACTAAGATTCATGGCTATTATATGAATACTTGAACTTTATGTGGAGACATAAAAGTGGATCAGATTCGAGAAAATAGTCAAAATGATCTACAATATATGAATAAGGTTGGGTGCCTTATTCTAATAACACTATTGGATGTGGACCACTCTATAGTTATTACAATTTGTTGTAAAGTGCTACAAACAAAGAGATCTTGATTCGTTCATGTATTGACATGAGGAGTAGGGGTGTTCTATGCAATGAATTTGCGTAAGATCGAACCAAGAAATAAGTCACTCTTACTTTATAACGTTGTTTACTGTTTAAGACTGACTATTTCGCCTAGATAACCTAGGTAACTCGATCTTAATCCTGGACTAATTATGAACTCCTGTTTATTTGGGATTATTCTTAAATTTACATAGATGAGGATTGGCTCAACAACGCTGGCTCAATACATCTCCCATTTTAGGGGTAAGACCGGATAGATAGCTAGGGATATAGGGTGTAATAAGGAACTCACACCTACCCGATTTAGGGATAGAAGAAAGGTTGTTCTCTTAAGTACTGAATCCAGGTCTTGAATAAGGGACCCCACCCTACAATGAATTATTACTATTTTTCCTTTTATCTCACATTTACCATAAACCGTGTTTAACCAACCACTAAGTCGGTTATTCGAGAAAAAGAATTACCAATTATTTCATAATTAATAAATTATAAATAAATACAATAAGTAACTTATCATATTATATTTATAATCTATAGTTTTAATATTGCATCATATGCAACATGTAAACCATAGTTTTTTTTCTATTTTTATGGCATTTAATACAAATCATATTTATATTAATTCCTCCAATCAAATAATAATGTATCAAATACATTATATCAATTATTTCATATATAATTGAATTAATTTAATTATATTGTATATAATCAAATTTCCTCTTGTTAATTTGAACATTTCAAACTAACCCAAAAACTGATTCTCAACTTGAATCCATTGAGCTACCAAGGGGATCTTATGGACCTGTAGCTTGAAGCTTCAACAGTACGTGAATAACTGACTAAACTCTTTAATCACAATATCCACCACTTGTTAACTGCCAGGCACTCTACTAAATACCGATAGCTGCACTCTTCACACTACAGATATATTTCTATGTCCATTGGATATAACCAATCAATAGTACGATGACCCTTCACAAATCGCTTGTAGGTACAGCTAGGCCAATTTGTCGTTTTGTCCTTGTAGTTCCATCTAACTTCTTAAGTACCACTGATTCCTCTAATGAATAATAGATCATAGTCTCACTATGACTAAACCCTTTTCAAGCTAAGAGAAGATGTGGCGCCAGGAAAAGACAGAATGGTCAAGCTCTTGGATAAGCTTGAGCCAGTCTTAATGATTTGAGGATTATGGCCAAACCACGAGGAGTTCTAAGCTAAGATTTTAAGGTAAGCTTCCTGAGACAATTTAGAACATATTTATAGAAGGAAGTATCTTAAAATAAGGTCTGGAACTATGAGTAACCTAAGCTTGTAGCTAAATCTAGAATTTAGGGTCCAAAAAGGGAAACCAAGGAAACCTAAGGAACTTCGGAGAGGAAAGTTCCTAACCAACCAAGGTGAATGGTTATTCTATTGTTTGTATGATTGATTACTATGTATATATGTGATTGATTACTATGTATATTTGAAATATTGGCATGATCGGGAAATGTGTTTTGCCTGAATTTGATTGTTGATGTGTTGTTGTCATAATATGTGTGTTATTGTGTTGCAACGGTATTTGTACTCGGGATACTGTTAGCATGCCTTATGGATGCTTGGTTGGGATTGTCAAGGTACCTGACTGGAATTGTCAACATACTCAAGCATGTCTAGCAGGAACTAATAATATACTCGGCGGACTATAGGTTTGTGTCCAAGTTGGTCATCGCGAGTTATTCGCGGAGAATACCGAGGGAAGATACATGATCATGCCAAAGTTGTCCAACTGACAAGCTGGGGTGGTTACATTTTGTTATGTGATTGTTGTTGATTGTGGAATTATATTCCCAAAAATGAATTTCTGAAATCAAACCTATGTTTGTACAAAACCGCCACTCACTGAGCTTTGTAGCTCACGTTTTCCATGTTTTATCTTCCCACCCCCACCCCCCAGGTAGTGAAGGTTGAGTAGTTCCAAGATGCTACTAAGGCCAAGGTCTGCCACAAGCCACAGCCACACTTTCAGCATTTAGAGTTGTTGATGTAAACTTTGTAGTTTAATCCTGAGAGTTGTATAAACATTGTGTTGTTGGTAATAAAATGAGTTAGTCAAATAATTGTTGATTACATCTTTTGCTTAACATTTATTGAGGGTAGTAAGGTTGAGATGGACAGTAGGTATCATAAAAGGGTGGTATCTGCGGTCCCTCACGCCTCTCCTCGGGCTCAAGAGGCGAGCTCGAGGCAGGGTGTGACAACTTGGTATCAGAGCATTTTTGCTAGAGTTATTAGGCAGTAAGTGTCAGTAAAAGAGTTGATAATTGTTGCAGTCATGTCCTTTCCTAGGCTCAGAGAGTAGTCTGGGAGGGGGTGTGACAATGTGCCCTAAACGTAGGTTCCAAAGTTGAGCATTTTCTTTAGGAGAAACTTTAAGTCGTTTGTTTTGAGTTACGATAGTTTTAAACATCTCTATGTTATGGAGGAAATTTGTTGCTAACAGCCTTAGCACATACAAATTTTTTTCTAGTTGAGCTAAACATATATCGACACTATCTTTTGAAATAAACACTTTATTTACTGAAAAAATCAAGGTGTATTTACATTCAAGCAACGACTTTACCGAAATTAAGTTCACTTTAACTCAGGAACTATACACACATCATTCATAATGATAAATCTATTATGTAAAGTCAATCGGAGGCCTTCCACTACCATAGTTGAGACGATGTGCCCGGTTCCGACCCGCATTGTCATCTAACCAGCCTCAAGCTGCTGCGAGGAACTAATTTCTTGAAATGAAGAACAAACATAATTAGTGGCCTCAGAGTCTATAATCTAGGTAGAATCATCATTCTCCACTAAACAAGTCTCCAAAATCATTAAATCATATTTACCTTGTTTGGCCTTCTTCTTCTCAGCCAAATAACATAGGCAGTTCTGCTTCCAGTGCCCGTCTTAATTGCAATGAAAATATTTTCCCTTGTCAATTGGCACTAGTCACCTACCCCATGGAGCGGTAGGTTGTGGGTTAGCAGGCGCCTTCTCCTTCCCCTTACTACCCTTATTCTTCTTCCACTTGCTGGTGCCGGAAGAAGAAGGTGCAGACTTAGTTCTAGAGGTCGAACCTCGATGCAACTTTTTGGAAGATGAAGCAACATTTTCCTCACCAACCTTCTTATCCTTACTTTTCAGCAATGATTGGAATGTCTGCAACTCATTCAGTAGACTTGTAAGGTTGTAATCCACCCTTTTCAGAACAGCGTTGCTTACAAAATGAAGGAAACTTTCTGGTAATGACTCTAGAATAATGCTAACCTGGCTAGCCTCATCAATGCTTGACCCGTTCATCTCTGCCACATTGAAGTGGACCATCATGTTCAGAATAGATTCACGAACAGATGTACCCACCTTCATTTTGGAGTTACAGATGAACTTTAGAGCGTCGTGCCTACGTTGTGCGGATGGTTGTCCGAACATTCCCCTTAGGGACTCCATGATCTCGCATGCAATGATCATGTGCTCATGCTTCTTGGCCAAAACGTCATTAAGGCTGGCCAAGATATATGCTTGGGCCTTCTCATTCGCCCATGTCCATTTCTCGTATGCCTCTCGAACATTTCGAGCTGTGTTGGGAGGTGGAATAGGAGGACAATCCTCCATAAGGACAAACCTCAGATCACCGATGATAAGTATCGTGTTGATTGTGTTTTTTCAACTAGTGTAGTTCTCGACAGTCAGTTTTTCAGCGGCTAAAAGAGCAAGAGTAGCGATAGCCATAATAATAAAGTTGCTGAAAAAAGAACAAACTTAATGAGTCTACTTGCATTACTACTTTTAACACTAATTTAGTTTTAGCAAAATAGTTCTATTATACCCTTAAGTGACATTTATTTTGCAATGATGTCCTAGTGAGGCAAGACAAAAGTCACCGTTGGGGTGATCAAGTGCCCCTTCACTGGGATGAGACAATCTCAACCATTAGACAGAAATAACTCCTTGTAACTGAATCTAACAGTCACCATTGTTCGGTCCAGAATTTGTTAACATCCTTAACAATTCCGTGTAAGTGTAACCCCTCATTTTAGGCCCTAGAGTCCTGCCTAATGCACCCACAGTAGGGAAAAATCATATTAGAACAAAAGACTAAAGCAACTCTATCCATTTCTATAGATTAGATAAAGAGTTGTGCAAATACAACCATCCTTTAGGGGGACACTCCCAGGGTCCTCGAGGCACTGCACGAAAACTTTATCCAACCTAATGGGAAAGACCAAGGGATATGTTATCACACATCCCACTCCCACTTACTATGAACATTCTCTTCATTCACCTTGGTATTGACCTACCCAAATGTCATCCTATAGGGGGACACTCCCAGGGTGCCTCGAGGCCGAGGAAAGATCTCAGGGTGTGAACTTTTTAGGGAGAAACGTGTAAAGGTAAAGTGAAGTATCATATACCCCAAGTACCTCCCACTGAATGTTCTACCTAGGGATTTATTAACTTAGAAAATCCGGCTACTGATTTTATCTAAGTGGGTATTTAATTTTCTCAAAAACAACTCTTGCTTTTGATGATTAAACAAGTTTGATTCTAATCTTATTAAACATTTTAATAGACTATCATCAAATTTGCATGCATGCAGCAAATCTAACTAATTCACCTTTCCAGGTAGGTTCCTAGGTAGGGGTGCGACGTTTCCATCGACTTAAGTACCCCAGCCTAGCCAGGACAAGCCTTAGCCAAAAGGTCCCTTCTAATAGATTTGGTACATATTTAATCTTTTATTAGTCAATTTAATCCTATTAAACTAAATTAAAATATTAAACTTAGGTATCTAATCTCATTAGAACCATGATCTTAGGTCTATCTCAATCAAATTTTAAAACTCTTTTAAAACATGATTAAAGCCTAAGTTTATATGCATATCTTTCTTATTTATTTTAGTTCTAACTTCATTAATTATAACACTTATAAAAAATGAAACAACTAAAATCAACCACATTGCTAACCTGGACATTCACAAGGTATTTATAACTTTTATAAATAAACCTAAGTGTCATGCTTCATGCAATGTTCATTTAATACTAAATATATCTTTTATATTTACAAGTAATGAATTAAGTATACATGCTAACATACACCCTTATACTATAACACTTATAATATAAAGATGATGCATGCATATGCTTAATGCATGCATATATTATAACTCTTACATTATATGATGCATGAGCATGCTTTAATGTAATTTAATCATGCAAACTACTATATTATAACACTTATAATATAAAGATGATGCATGAATAAATGCATAATCTATGGTGGGTTTTAAAACTATATGAAATACATTTGCCATATAATTAAACATACATCACATGTACATTCATTAAAAAATTGATTGACCGAGATAATTAGCCTCAAAACCGAAAAAATAAAGCTAACTATTATTAAAGAATCGAGTCAATTGGTTCAAACATGTGAACCAGGTCTTGAACCGCCCGAGCGAAGCCTCGTCATTTGATTGTGTAGCATTTCCTTCAGATCGTCGAGTAATGCCTATTGAGTATAAACAATCAAGTAGCATTGATCAAGTGCCTTTGGACTATGCGATTGTTGGGTTTTATGTCCTAAAACTCGTGGTTTGTAAACAATAGAACTTATTCTGAGAATTCAATAAAGTTGTTGTTGAATATATTGTTTTTAGAAATCCAATAAACCTAAGTCCCTTGACTATTATATGATTACTTGAACTTTATGTGGAGACATATAAATGGATCAGGTTCGAGTAAATAGTCAAAATGATTTATAGTATATGAATAAGGATGGGTACCTTATTCTGGTAACACTATTAGATGCGGCCTACTCTGTAGTTGTTACAAAGTGTTGTAAAGTGCTACATACGAGGTGATCCTAATTCGTGCATGTTGAGACATGAGGAGTAGGGGTGTCCTGTGCAAATGAGTTTTGTGCAAGATCGAACTATGAAACCTGTCACTCTTACTTTATAACGATGTTTACTGTTTAAGACTGACTATTTCGAAGTGATGACATAGGTAATTTAACTTAATCCTGAGCTAACTATGAACTCCTGTTTGTTCGGGATTATCCTTTGATCTGCAAATAGTGAGAGTAGACCAATTTCCTCTGCTCAATAAGCTTACCATTTTGAGGATAAGACCGAATGAATAGCTAGGAACATAGGGTACAAGAAAGAATTCACTCCTACCCGATCAGGGTTAGTAGAGAGGTTGTTCCCTTCAAGTGCTGATTCTGGGTCTTGAACAAGAGGCCTCACCCTCTCATTGGCCTGAGAGGGATTCGATTTGTTGATTGGATCACAAATCAATTGTTCATTAGGGGATCAGTGGAACTTAAGAAACAAGAGGTAATTACGGGGATAAAACAGAGATTCGACCCAACCGTTATTACGAGCAACCTGTGAAGGGTTAACTTACTAATCATGGTTATATCGAGTGGACATAATATATCTACAGTGAGGGGAGTTCAGCTATGGGCTTTAGTGGAATCACCCATTAGTTAACGAATGGGGGTTAGATCAGTCTAATGAGTTTAGCTGATTAATCTTGGATCGTTGGAGCCCATGATCTGTAGGTCCGCGAGGTCCCCCTACTAGCTCGTAAATGGGTAAGCTTTAGGGTAGCTTGAGAAATTAATTTGAAATGTTCAAATTAAATGGAACAAGAGAATAAATATTTAAATATGATTTAAATATATAAAGATGATTATTGTGCAAAAATTAATTTAATATTGATATTAAATTAATTTTTTTAAAAAGTTAATTTAAGAAATTAATTGAAGAAAATAAAATTTTAAATTAAAATGATTTAAAAGTCATTTTGTGTTTTAAAATGAAAAATGAAAAAACGTTTTGCATGGATTGCACAAAGTGAAAAAAGGGTTTTCTCCATTATCATCATCTTTATGCTCACACATAAAGCATTTTCTTCTCTATTTTGATTCTCCAAGCATGAGCTGCAAGCCATGCACTCCATCTCTTTTCATGTTCATCTTAATATATAAAGAAGATTGGAGTTGTTGGAGAATGAAGAAGGATACAGAATTTTGAGAGAAATTTTGGTGAAGAAGAGACTGTCTTCTTCAACTTGTTGCTGTGAGCTTTTCTTGTTTCTCCACATCTTCAAGTTGTTCTTGAGTCCCACAACTCTGCCTAAGGCTCCAAGAGCATAGTAGAGAAGGCTTTGAGGTGGTTCACGTTGATATCAAGTGAAGACAGCAGCTGAATAAACATTTTCTTGAAGAGTTCATCAAAGGTATGTTCTGAAAACCCATTTTTTATGAAGAGCGTGCTTTAGTGTTGCCAAAATTAGTGAATTAGAATGCTCATGGATCCTTGATACTTTTGCTGCATGTTGTTTAACTTTTATAGCAATGAGCATGAAGGCCCACGCGATCGTGCAGCGCACATCGAGTAATGCATGCTACACGATCGTGTAGACAACAACTATGCGATGAGCATGATTGTCTAAATGATCGAGGAGCAAGCGTCGAGTATTGTATACCGAGTGATTGTCTCAGTGACTATGCGATGAGCATGCTAGCCTACATGATCGTTTAGCATGCTAGCCATGCGTCAAGTATTATATACTCAGCTATCGTTTACCCCGAGCGTTTATGCGGTTGAGTAGCCAACGTAACACGATCAAGTAAACTCTTTTACTCGATCGTGTAGCATTAGCTATACGATTATTTAGCAAGTAATACATGATCGAGTAGAACTTCTCTACATGATTGCGTAGCCAAATCTAAATGATCGTTTAGCTTGGGCTACACGATGCGACCAACGATTCATCTTCTTCCTCCAAGCGAACAGCATCTCCATGCGTCTAAAGCTTCATCATGAATGACTCAAACAAAACAAAAGCTTGAATATAGACTCGTTAACAAGTTAATTATGCCCAAAAATGCAGGGGCCCTTACAAATTAACTCTTGTAAATGTAAAGAAAGCTTTAAACAGAGATAATTATCCTGTAAACATCCATCAACACATCCACAAACACATCTAACACTTAAATGCATTAAAGAATTCTTAAAACCCACCAAGACTGTAAATGAAATTCATTACAGCAATGGAATTTGGAAAATCAGAACAACCTGGCTCTGATACCAATTGAAGGAACTCCAAAACTAGAGGACCAGTGAGCAGAAGCGGATCTTCCAAACTCCATTGTGAAAGAACAGAAACATTTACAATCAAACACAAACAATTATGCATTAAAGATAAATTATAGCATACTTCATTAGTAAATACAAAGGATGAGAGAAACAATACCTTTGAAGAACACTTTCTTCAAGTGTTTACCTCGATCAATAAGAAACGCAACGAACAACATGAACGCAACGACCAACTAGAAAATCCTTGATCACCAGCGAGTTAAACTCGATCCTCGATCCTCGAACAAAACTCGACACTACCACAAGATTACCTTTGGTATTCTCAGTGTGAGAATCCAGGAATTATGGGCTCTATATGATTTTTGATATAGGGAATGAGGAAGTAGACAATCGAGTATGCGATAACCAATCGTATAAAAGAAGAAGTCTATCATATAGACTTGTCTATTCAATCATTTAGGCTCTAAGGCTATCGTGTAGTAAAACACGTTTTTACTCAACGAATGATTTGGAAAACTATTTTTCCTTTTATCTCATAATTACCATAAACCGTGTTTAACCAACCACTAAGTCGGTTATTCGAGAAAAAGAATTATCAATTATTTCATAATTAATAAATTATAAATAAATACAATAACTAACTTATCATATTATATTTATAAACTATAGTTTTAATATTGCAACATATGCAACATGTAAACCATAGTTCTTTTTCTATTTTTATGGCATTTAATACAAATCATATTTATATTAATTCCTCCAATCAAATAATAATGTATCCAATACATTATATCAATTATAACATATATAATTGAATTAATTTAATTATATCATATATAATCAAATTTCCTCTTGTTAATTTGAACATTTCAAACTAACCCAAAAACTTATTCTCAACTTGAATCCATTGAGCTACCAAGGGGACCTTATGAACCTATAGCTTGAAGCTCTAACAATACGTGAATGACTAAACTCTTTAATCACGATATCTACCATTTGTTAAATGTCGGGCACTTCACAAAATACCGACAGCTGCACTCTTTGCACTACAGATATATTTCTATGTCCATTGGATATAACCAATCAACAATATGATGACCCTTCACAAATCGCTCGTAAGTACAATTGGGCCAATTTTACGTTTTGCCCCTATAGTTACATCTAACTCCTTAAGTACCACTCATTCCTCTAATGAATAATAGATCATAGTCCCACTATGACTAAACCCTTCTCGGTGTTGAGGATGATGCTCTAAACTCTCGTTGGGTCCTGTAGTTGGTAAACACAATATTGAAAAAATGCTTGTGATGTAATAATATATGATATTTTCTTCACTTTTATCTATGGAACATTGGATGTTTTAATTACTTTACCAAAAACTAATAAACTAAGATCCTTGGTTGTCGTTTGTAACTTAAGTATGTATGTGGAGACATACAGATGGATCATGTCTTAAGTGATAACCAAAATGGTCTGTAGTATATGGATATAGGAGGGATACCTTATCCTGGTAATGCTACGGATGCGGCCCGCTTTGTAGAATAGTTACAAGTGTTGTGACTTGGTATAAATGGTCTGATCCTGATCATTCATATAGAGACATGTGAGCGGGGGCGTCCTATACAAAGGAGTTTATATAAGACCGAACCACGAAGTGTTATGGTCTCGTTATATAATGTCATTCATAACAGAGACTTCACTTCACTAGGATGACCATAGGTAACATGATCTCAATCCTGAGTGAGTTAGGAACTCCTGCCTTTGAGGGCGATCTTTTGAACGATGTGGTGCCACACATCTTCTTATGGCTCGAGAGGTGTCCACACATAGTAGGACTATATTGTATTGTTCATTAAAGGGACAGTGGTACGTAAGGAGTTAGATGTAACTATAGGGGCAAAACGGTAAATTGGCCCAGCTGTACTTACGAGCATCTGTGAAGGGTTATCGTTCTGTTGATTGGTTATATCAAATGGATACAAAAATATATATGTGTTGAGAAGAGGGTAGCTGTCGATCTTTTGTGGAATGCCTGGCAGTTAACGGATGGTGGATCTCGTGGCTAAAGAGTTTAGTCAGCTATTCGCGTACTGTTAGAGTTTCGAGCCATAGGTTCATAAGGTCCCCTTGGTAGCTCAATTGATTTAACTTGAGAATCAGTTTTTGGGTCAGTTTGAAGTGTTCAAATTGACAAGAGGGAGTTCGATTATATATCATATGATTGAACTGATCAATTATATTATATATTTGACATGATGTATGAGATACATTTAATTGAGAGGAAAATGATATAAATATGTTATATATCTAAGTGGAGGAGAAAAGACTATGGTTAATGTATTGCAATATGATATGCATATTAACCATAGGTTATAAATAATAATAGGATTAATTTTTTTATGTGTATTTTAGACGAATTATGGTGATAATTGTGTGTTTTTTATCTTCGTAACCGAATGAGTTAGTGGAAGGTTTCATTTTATTTGTAACTGAAGGATAAAATGAAAATTGTTTTCATTTTTGGCAAAGCCATCAAACATATCACTCAACCGACATTGTATACTACTTGCCTATTCAATAGCAACTAGAAAGCATACACAAATAGATCTAACATTTTTCTAATAAATTGTATAACCGCATGCAGGTTACTAAAATATCACATTAAGGTTTTACTAAAACGACATCGTCTAAGCTATTTTCCTACACGGAGCGTCACACACCCAAAGCATTACTAAATGA
>NC_052351.1:73284386-73386502 GCF_009727055.1 Benincasa hispida | reverse complement strand
CCGAGCGAGACCGCAGAGCTGCAGTCCGTGACAAGAGCGAAGATTATTAAGAGTTTGCCCATGTTAAGGGATTCTTTAATTAGTTTGGTATCTTTCTCTCTTTATTTTAATTGTTCAAAGCCATGCCTGGTAAATTTGTTGTTGAATGCATATCATATTACCTGTTTGATGTGAAAAATGGATGGTAATTCTTATCACAATGACTTTGGAACGAATCTTGCTTCTTTGCTCCAAAAAGGTTACTCTTTGATAAGATTCCTTCACTCGGGCCAAGAGAAGTGTGGCACCACATTCTTCAAGCCCCCGGAATCAACCCTTAAGGAAGCAATTTATCTATTTACCCTGCTTCGAGGAAGGGGCGAATTCCATCTTGTGTAGCTGAGTTCCCAGCTCCCTAATCAGACGAATTCCCAAAGTGGTAGGTTTGAGTCGACGATGTGGCCACTCTCACCCATGAAAATCAAAGGACCACCCTCAAAAGTAAGAGTTCCCAACTCACTTAGGATTGAGATTGTCACACCCCGCCCCAGCCTACTCTTCGAGCCTGAGAAAGAGCGTCTGACAGCAGTTATCAATCCTTTTGTTGACACTTACTACCTAATAACTCTTGCGGGAATAACTCCGATACCAATTAAAGAATTCAATAATCAACTAATTAAGTAGGCCCATTTAATTACAACAATGTAACGTTTATACAACTCCAAGACTTAATAACAAAGTTTACAAGAACAACTGTAAAACCCTCTGGAAGTATAACTGTGGCTTGTGGCAAACCTTGACCTTAGTAGCACCCTGGAACTCCTCACCTTTCGCTACCTGAGGAGGGGGGGTGAAACATAAAACATGGAAAACATGAGCTATAAAGCCCAGTTAGTGGTGCCTTTAGATAAACAAATAACTTTGTCAACAAAAATATACTTTTGGGAAAGCAATGCATAGTCAACAAGAACATTACCACAAGTTCAATATTCTTTTCCAGCCAAACCGTTCATCGACTATTTTCCCGCTAACTATACTTAGGTAACTTGACTATATTTCTCGTCGGTCGTCACCGACTATCATATCCCGCCGACTGAAGCCGACTATATTTTTTCTCCAAGTACCCTTTTCAAGCATGCTAACTATATATCCCGGGTACAATTTAAGTCTCCAAAACAAACATACAAGCAATATTTTAACAAGCATAGTAATCAAATAAACATATATCCCTGATCATGCAATTTAACATTATCCCCTATATATATTTACCTATATATTGAAATTACATCAACAATACAACACACAATAACCACTCACCTTGGTTGGTTAGGAACTTTCCTTTCCGAAGTTCCCTAAGTTTCCTTGGTTTCCCTTTTGAACCCTAAATTCAAGATTCAAATATCAGCTTAGATTACTCATAGTTCCAGACCTTATTTTAAAATACTTCCTTCTGCAAACATGTTCTAAAATGTCTCAGGAAGCTTACCATAAAATCTTAGCTCATAAATCTTCGTGGTTTGGCCGAAAACATTGAAAAATCAAGACTAGCCCATCTTACCCGATAGCTTGACCCCTTTGTGTTCTCCTCATTCTCCAGCCCGATTCCTTGGAACTTCTTCTCTGAAAGCCCTATCTGAAAAATAGACTCTTTTAGCTTTCATATGGCTTTGGAATCACTTTAAACGCATGAGTATTCTGGGAGAACTCCTCGTTCCAAGTTGATGCTACTTCCTGTCTTTTCTGCCCAACAACATCTCCCTTCTTGGAACTTCTTGACCAACGCATGGTCTTGCTACCAACGCATAGCCTCCTCCTAATACACTCTTCTTTATGTCCTTTGAAGAGAATTTGAGTTCTCATCTGAAGTCCTTGGCCTCTATTTATAGGCGTCCAAGATTGCTCCACGGCCGACACCTCCTACTTGGCTGTATGTCCAAGTGTCTTTTCTTCACACCATCAACACAGTCTTACATCAGCGCAAAGCCAAAGGTGTTCTTCTTCTCCTTTCACCAACGCATAGCCACTCAACTTGCATGTCTTCTTATGCGTCAACCTCTTTTAACTTACTTAAGAATTCCTCCTAACAAGCCACATGTCCGATGACTCCTCATGGAGCTCATCCTTCATATGCGTCCAACAAACCCTTGAGATTTCAACGCATAGTAACCTTGGTTCCACTTGGTTTCAAACTCAGCACCATCGCAACCCAACTACTTAGTCACCGCAAGCCTTAAATATCGCAAGAGCCAACACCCTATGTGTCCAACCTAGCCCATCGCATGGCCTATGTCCAACGTTATCCATCGTGCATGCCATTGTCAAACCTCCAAATGCATCAGCAAGGTCGCACGGCACCCACGTATGGCCCGCTCGGACCGCATCAAATGCATTAGGGCGCTGGCATGGGTGCTATGGCCTCCAAACGCCCATGGGTTGTTTGGCATGGGCACTAGCATCGACGCATGCCACCCCCCTAATACCCCTGCTTGCCCCGCGTCCTAGCTTACCTACATCACCCTCGCATGTTCCCGCTGTGCTATTGATGAGCAGTGCACACACTTGAATCAATACATTCACGCCGTGCAGTGCAAGCCAAATCACAATCACCGACTTGCGTCAACTTGGGAAGCCAGCCAGCCTCGGCTGCCTTCCTTCAACTGCATACCACCCTCCAACGCATCCATTGAGCCTAATGTGTTGGTCTAACCTCCAAGGCATGCGTCACTCCCACTTCAACTTCTCCTTTGGCCCAAGTAAACTCTCCAAGATCTTATGGCAAATGCATGGCAATGCCTAGTCTAACACTTAGTCAATTTTCATCAATTTAAGCTTAACTCAAAACTATTCAAGGAAAATCTATTTAACACTTATTAATTTCCTTCTCTTCCACATAGGATTTAACTTTCACTTAGTTAATTTCCTTAACCACTTACTTAAGTAGGGAAAATGGAAATCCGGGTTTCACATTTACTTCCCCCTTAAGAAAATTTTGTCCTCGAAATTTACTCGAACTAACTCTGGTTTAAGGTTTCACAACAACCACTGTTGTAACCTCTTATAACCTTGTCTATTACCATGCTTCCACTGCACTAAGCTAGATGTTGAACCACTGTTCTTAGTTTGTCCAATGATACCTTACCTAGCCATCTCTAAGCTAGATGTTGAACCAAACTATCCACAACATAATCATTATTTTTTAACATAGAATTTAACTTTCACTTAGTTAATTTCCTTAACCACCTGCTTAAGTAGGGAAAATGGAAATTCGGGTTTCACAGAGATCATGTTACCTATGGCGTTATATAACGAGACTAAACATTTCATGGTCTGGTCTTACACAAACTCCTTTGTATAGAGTATCCTCGCTCGCATATCTAATACACGAATGATTAGGATCAGATCATTTGTAGCACTTTACAACATTTGTAACACCTACAAAGCAGGCACTCGTAGTGTCACAAGGATAAGGTATCCCTCCTTTATCCATATACTACAGACCATTTAGGTTATCACTTAAAGCACGATCCACTTGTATGTCTTCACATACATGCTTAAGTTACAACGATAACCAAGGATCTTAGTTTATTGGTTTGTGGTTAATGCAACTAAAATATCTCATATTTCATAGACTGGAGTGAATAAAATATCATACATTATAAATCACAAAACGTTTGTTCATATAAGCGTTTACAAACTACAGGACCTTATGAGATTTAGGGCATTAACCCCAACAATTTATACTCATGTTTATTTCGGCTAATTAAACAACTCTAAGTCTATGTCATTTATCCAATTATAATGCTTATAAATGGATTTTAACCTACGATGTCTAGGTGATAAACCATTTTATTACCTCACACCGCTCATGTAAGTTTATAAAATCGGTTAACAATGCTCATTTATTCGACTATAATCCCCAGGTAGGATTTGGTGTGGGTTTGAGATAGAAAAAAAATTCTGTAGAAAATCTCTATTTTCAGTAGTCATCACCTTCAATCCGCTCAAACTGGATCTTTTATATATCTTATCCATGCAGCCACTTGAAGAATTCAGCTGAAGCCACTTCAATTTGAACCTAGAAGTGGGCTAGGTGTTGACATTTTGATAATACACATCAAACATCCAAAGAAATTGGATTTTTCCACTAAGTCAAATTTCTTTATTTAATTAAATTTACAATTAAATTGAATTAAAAAATCAATTTCCAAAGTTGATCAATTTAAATAATTAATTAACCAAATTTAATTTATTTATTTATTAAATTAATTGAACACCTACTTTTAAACATGAATCTTATTCATGTAATTTAATATTTAAATCAATATTTAAATATTATAAACTCTCCAATTTCGTTTAATTTTGATAAATTAAACGTTAATTATATCAAATATAATTATTCAAACCTTAATTACAATTTGAACACTTCAAACTGAAAATCCTAAATTCAGTTTGAACATTTTAAATTGAAATTCAATTTGAACACTTTAAATTGAAATCATTTTAAATTCACTCAATTTACTAATCCAAGGTGTTCATGTTTTACGAGCTAGTAGAGGGACCTTATGAACCTATAGATCACGAACTCCAACGATTTGAGATTAATTGGCTAAAACTCTTTAGACCGAATTAATCAATATTCGTTAACTATCGAGTCACACCACTATAGCTCGATAGTTGCACTATCCTCACTGTAGATATATTTATGTCCACTTGATTTAACCATAATCAATAAGTTGGCCCTTCACAGGTTGTTCGTAATAACGGTTGGGCCAAATGTTGTTTTACCCCCAAAATTACATCTTACTCCTTCACTCCACTGATCCTCTAATGAACAATCGATTTGTGATCCAATCACTAAATTGGATCCCTCTCAGGCAATTGAAAGGGTGGGGCCCCTTGTTCAAGATCTGGATTCAACACTTAAGAGAACAACCTTCCTCCTATCCCTAAATCGAGTAGGCGTGAATTCCATCTTGCGCCCTGTATCCAGCTATCTACTCGGTCTTACCCCTGAAATGGGAGGCTTATTGAGTCAGCACTGTTGAGCCAACCCTCACCTATGCAAATCTAAGGATAATCTCAAATAAACAGGAGTTCATAGTTAGCTCAGGATTAAGATCGAGTTACCTAGGTCATCTAAGCGAAGTAGTCAGTCTTAAATGGTAAACAGTGTTATAAAGTAAAAGTGACTTATTTGTTAGTTCAATCTTATGCAAACTCATTGCATAAGACACCCCCACTTCTCATGTCAATACATGAATGAATCAGGATCACTTCATTTGTAGCACCTTACAACAAATTGTAATAACTATAAAGTAGGTTGTATCTAATAGTGTTACCAGAATAAGATACCCTACCTTATTCGTATACTATAGACTATTTAGGCTATTTACTCGAACTTGATCCATCTTTATGTCTCCACATAAAGTTAAGTATTCATATAAGAGCCATGGATCTTAGTTTATTGGATTTAGTCTTTACAAATGAAATTTACAAATTCAATAACTTTATTGAATAAATGTTGAATAACATCTTAATCTATAACATAAAATGTTTAACTTTACAAACTACAAGTTTTAGGACATATAACCCAACAGAAGAAGTGTTCTTCAACATTGAAGAAGAACCAACCCTTCTCCGCAAAATTCTCTTCAATTAACACACATTTTGAATCCCACAATTCAATTTAAGGTTGAAGAGAATAGTAGGAAAGATCCATTGGTGGTCCACAAGCTTTTAGAGTCAAATTTGAAGCTGATTTCATGGATTAAAGGAGTTCTACAAAGGTATACTTTAAACCCTCTTTTTCTTTTATGAACATGCTTTCATAAATGATAAAGTTGATGAATTAGAGTATTTACTGTGAAGGGACCATGTTAGGCTTTTAAAGGATGTATATTTTCTATGTTAATTCCCTGAAATTGTGTTGATTATTTGCTTTAATTGCTAATTTTGTAGGACTATACGATCCTCGAAGAATTTTGGAGTCATTACTATAAAATTGTGCCAAAAAGATAAAAATGACCAAGAAAATCAACAAATTGGAGAGAATCGAGTAAACACTCAGGAGAGCATCGAGTAAGGCTATTGAAGCATCAGCCATCAAGTATTTAGTAGAATACTGTCAAAAAGCATCAAGTAAAGACTATCGAGTATTCAACAATCTTCTATCGAGTCATCAAGTTTCATTTGATTCATTTTCCATCGAGTTAAGGCAATCAAGTAAAGAGCATCCTGAGCGTCGAGGATCGAGTATTGATCGTCGAGTGTCGAGGAGCGGGTATTAAACAGAAAAACTCAAAGCGCTCATTCTTCTTTCCGGATTTTGACGCGATCTAGCCATGCGCTTCGCGATGATTTCCTGTTGGTATAAATAAGTTCAATTCTTCAAAAGACGAAAGGAGAGATATCATTTTTCATAAAATCTATCATTCTCTAAAGAGAAAAACTTAGAAGAAGAAAATTCCATTTTTTTAGAGAGAGATTTCAATTTCCAAGAGCGATTCTTGTTATTTTCTGTGAGATTGAGTCGATTTGTACTCTGACTTGTATCAATATGCAATTATCAATGGAATGCTTAAAGGACTTCATCCTCCATGAGTAGGTAAATCTTTTTCTTGGGGTACTATGTAATTAGGCATTTTCTTGAGACTTTTTTTAATTTTCTTTCATGTAATTACTTTATTTTAAATGTTCTTGCTGAGATTTAGAATAAAATTGATTGAGATTGAATTCCAAGATTAATTAATTTTTGTATGTAAAAATTACATGGTTCTATAACAAAATTGTAATTGTAGTTGCAAGAATTAGTAGTCTTGATAGAAAATGTGGTCTTCTTTTCCTTTTTTCTTTAAAGAACTATTAATTCAGAACATATGATGTAATCAATCTTGAATTTTCAGCCTTTAAATTTCAAGATTGGAATAGTTAAGAAAACCCACAAGTTCAATGTAATTTAGGGATAGTTGTGAAATGTCTTTAGGAAGCAATTAAGACCTAGATTAAGGTTAATTGTGAAATTAGCTAATTAGGGCATTAAGAACTTATTCTTAATGTACTATTGAATAATCTAATTGCATAATTTCTTATTATGTCAACGATAGAATTACCTAGTTATATAAAATCCCCGATTTCATTTCCATTGAATTTTATCTCACAATCTCTTTCTTATTTCTCTCATTAATAAATTTCCTATATCAATTCTTGTCTTTTGTTTAGTTAGTTTCTTTTAGTTCTTAAAACAAACAACCCCCCCCCCCCCACCTCATTTAATCTTTTCCAATTAGGAATTCAAATAGTCAATGTTTAGGCCAATTATTTACGGTTCTCTTGATATCTACCTCTTACTTCTACTATTACTATGTGTTAGTTCTAGTTGTAGTTAGAGTTTCAATAAATTTCATTTGTTTTGGGTAGATAGAATTAATGACACCTACTTTACACCAAACAGACCATAAGCAAAAGCGGATCGTCCCAATTCCCAAAATTTCACATAACATATATTTTACAGAGAATAGAACAAAAAGTATGCATTTAACAAATAATACAGCATGCTTTTAACAATTTATAGGAAAAATAAAATGGATTTGAAACCCTTACCTATGAAGAACGATTCTTCAATTGAACAAATCCCTCGAACTCCAAATGGCACCATCGTGAAGGAAACCTAGGTATTCTCTAGATGAGAATCCAGAAGGATGTGGGGCTCTGACTATTTTGGATTTTGAGAGGGAAAGGATTGAGAGAGGAGATGATGGATCAAGTAAAAACACTCAAAACTCTTCTGTGATAAATTGTGATTGATTCACTATGAAAACCAAGGAAGTGAAGGGAAACTCAACATGAGGAGTTCCTTGAGCAGAAGCGGATCGTTCAAATTCCATTTCGATTGAAGTATAAATTTTCAATACAATAAACAGATTATGCAATCAAAGTAAATTACAGCATGCTTTTCAAATAAAATACATAGTTCAAGGGAAATCACCTTTGAAGAACACTTCATCTTGTATCCCTCGAATGGTCACGAACTTCCTGATCAAATAGCAAAAAAACAAACTTGAAGACCTTCTTCAAGTGAATCACGAACCAAATGGGAAGAGAACACTACCACTCGGATTCCTTGGTATGCTCGGGGTGAGAATCCAGGAGTGGTGGGCTCTGACTATTTTGGTTAAGAAGGTATTTGTGAGTTTGGAGGAGGAAGACGATCGACGAAGAAGCACTATCGCATAGTAAGCTTCTCGATCGTTTAGGCTATTGCATAGCAAAACCATCCTATCACAAAGACTATCGCATAGACAAAAGGCTTATTGCATATGCTCTCTATTTGTCGTGTAGATTATCGCATAGTCTATTCCTTGCGATCTTGTTGTTCTCTTTGGTATATCTGTTTTCTTGGAAATCTCAGAAGAAAAGAAAAAAACAAATTTTCCTTTTATTTCATTTGTCATAAAATTGCATAATCACCCACTAAGGTAGTTTTTTAAGAAAAAATGGATAAAAAATAATATAAATAAATATGATAACCAACTTATCATATTATATTTATAACCTATAGTTTTAATATTGCATCACATACAATATAAACTATAGTTCTTTTTCTTTATTTTATGGGATTTAATATAAATCATATTTATTTTAAATTAACAACTATTTGAATCTCATTCAAATATTTATTCTTCCAAATAATGTATCAAATACAATATATCAATTATATCATATATATAATTGAATTAATTGAATTATATCATATATAATTAAATTCTCTATTATTAATTTAAACAATTCATATTAACCTAAAAACTGATTCTGAATATAATCCTTTTGAGCAACCAAGAGGACCTTATGGACCTGTAGCTTGAAGCTCCAACGGTATGTGAATAGTTAATTAAACTTTTTAATTACATCATCAACCATCCGTTAACTGTCGGGCACTCCACTAAAGACCAACAGTTGCACTCTTCGCACTATAGATATATTTCTATGTCTATTGGATATAACTAATCCACAATGTGATGACCCTTCACAAAATTGCTCGTAAGTACAGTTGGGCCAAATTACCATTTTACCCTGTAGTTACATCTAACTTCTTAAGTACCACTAATTTCTCTAATGAACAATAAGTCATAGTCCCACTATGACTAAGTCCTCTATGTTCAAGACCTAGAATCAGCCCTTAAGGGAGCAATTTACCTACTTACCCCTACATTAGGGAAGGAGTGAAGTTCGTCTTGTGTGGCTGAGTTCCCAGCTCCACAATCAGACGAATCCCCAAAATGGTAGGCTTATTGAGTTGGCAATCTAACCACTCTCACCCATACAAATCAAAGGATCGCCTTCATAGGTAGGAGTTCACAACTCACTCAGGATTCAGGTCATGTCATCTATGGTCATCCTAATGAAATGTAAGTCTCTATTATCAATGGTGCTATATAAAGAGACTAATCGTTTCATGGTCCGGTCTTATACAAACTCTTTGTATAGGATACCCTCGCTTGAATCTTTGAGTTGCAATCTTGGAGTTCACTAAAGACCAACAGTTGCACTCTTTGTATAGTTTATGTATATATTTGAATCTTTGAGTGAAGTTTGGAATAAATTTGGAGTAAACAAAGCATTTGAGACATTAATTCAAGTTTTTGTTGGAGGTTGGTTTCTTGGATTAATTTTTTAATTTCAATTCAAGGTAAGTAATCTTACTACTGGCACCGCCTATGTGTCAGGTGATAAATTTAAGATTAATTTTGAGAATTTTAAGACTGCTTACATTGAGATGCATACGGATAAATAAGTTGACCTTGGTTATGTTTTGAAGCATGTTACTGTTGGGTTGTATGTCCTAAAACTCGCAGTTTGTAAAGTTAAACATATTCTATTATCAATAAAAGATGTTATTCGACATTATTTTAATAAAATTGTTATTGAATCTATAAATTATACTTATAAAGTCTAAATCCAGTAACTAAGATCCATGGCTATTATATGAATACTTGAACTTTATGTAGAGACATAAAGATGGATCAAGTTCGAGTAAATAACTAAAACGATCTATAGTATACGAATAAGGTTGGGTGCCTTATTCTGGTAACACTATTGGATGCGGCCCACTCTGTAGTTGTTGCAATTTGTTGTAAAGGTGCTACAAATGAAGTGATCCTGATTCGTTCATATATTGACATGATGAGTGGATGTGTCCTATGCAATGAGTTTGCATAAGATCCGACCAAGAAATAAGTCACTCTTACTTTATAACATTGTTTACTATTTAAGACTAACTATTTCACTTAGATGACCTAGGTAACTCGATCTTAATCCTGAGCTAACTATAAACTCCTGTCTATTTGGAATTATTCTTAGATTTGTATAAGTGAGGGTTGCCTCAACAGCGTCGGCTCAATAAGCCTCCTATTTTAGGGGTAAGACCGGGTAGATAACTGGGGACCTAGGGTGTAATAAGGATTCACGCCTACCCGATTTAGGGATAAGAGAAAGGTTGTACTCTTAAATATTGAATCCAGGTCTTGAACAAGGGGCCTCACCCTCTCATTGACCCGAGAGGGATCCAGTTTAGTGATTGGATCACAAACCAATTGTTCATTAGAGGATCAATGAAACTTAAGGAGCAAGATGTAATATCAGGGGTAAAACAACATATTAACCTAGCCGTTATTACAAACAACTTGTGAAGGGTCGACTTACTGATTATGGTTAAACCAAGTGGACACAAATATATTTATAGTAAGGAGAATGCAACTATCGAGCTATAGTGGTATGACTTGATAGTTAATGAATACTGATTAATTTGGAATTTGGTCTAAAGAGATTTAGCTAATTAATCTTAAATCGTTGGAGCTCATGATCTGTAGGTCTATAACGTCCCTTTACTAGCTCGTAAAACATGAACACCTTGAATTAATAAAGTGAGTGAATTTGGAATGATATCAATTTGAATTGTTCAAATTGAATTTCAATTTGAAAATGTTCAAATTGAAATCAGGGTTTGATTTTGAATAATTTCAAATTCAAATTAGGGTTTGTATAATTATATTTGATATAATTAACGTTTAATTTATTGAAATTAAACGAAATTTGAGAGTTTATAATATTTAAATAATGATTTAAATATTAATTACATGAATAAGATTCATGATTAAAATTGGGTGTGTGATTAATTTAATATTTGATATTAAATTATTTAATTAATTAAACATGTTTAATTAATAAATAAATCAAATTAATTTTCAATTTCAATTCAATTTAAGAAATTGAATTTTGGTATTTTAGATTTAATTAGTTATGAATTGATTAAATCACATTTTAGTTAATTTCGGAATTGATTAAAATTTGAAATTGAAATCTTGGTTTGAGTGGATTTTTCCAACATTTACACCAAGTAGGAGGTGTTCCTCCCAAATTTACACACAAATCCCACTTTTTCATGAAGTTGCTACTGGCATTGAGCTGAGTTTGAATGCTTGCATGCACTTTGTGTATAAAAACTCTGGTATTGGAGATTCAATGGGAAAATTTCTGAGTTCTTTATAAGAGTGCTGCAGAAATTCGTCTTGACCAAAAACCCACACAAACACCCTTCACAAATTCACTCTAATTGGAGTTCCACCACTCAAATTCAAGGTTGAGAATAGTAGAGAAGATCTCTTGGTGGTTCACTGCTGAATTGGAGCTGGAATCATGTAAAGAGCAACTTGAGGTTGGGAGAATTCATCAAAGGTATGTTGCTAAGAAACCCTCTTCTTAAATTTCTGTTTAAGCATGTTTCTAGAACTCAAATTAAATGTAATTAGAGTGCTTATTGATTCTGTTTGCTTCTGTTGCATGCTAGTATATCCTAGCAAGTTGTATCAGAGCATGATTTAAGCACTCAATTAGTGTTAATTTGAGTTTTGGTAGGTGTTTTTCATAAGTTGTATGAAAATGATGAACTAATATGGTTTTTCTGAGTTTTTGCATTGTTTTATGTTCAATTATGTTGTAGCTCTTGTAACTAGCTCTTGTTTGATGGGCCTTAATGTGTGTCAAAGTGTCTGTAATTCATTTGGAGTCATTAGAGTTGCAATTAGGTTGTAATTGAAGAAAGGAGTGTAGAAGGTTGAGCAGTAGGAAAGGGAAATTCATCATTGCCACAAACTCGATGCTCGATGGCATTCTCAATGGTATTTCATGAAATACTCGATGCACGATGCCATACTCGATGGTACTCGATGGTACTCGATGTGTTTACTCGATGATATTTCATGAAATTCTCGATGCACGATGCCGTACTCGATGGTACTTCATGAAATACTCGATGCACGATGTCATACTTGATGGTACTCGATGCAACTCAATGGTACTTTATGGAATACTTGATGCACGATGTCGTACTCGATGGTATTTAGTGAAATACTCGACGCTTGATGGCATATTCGATGCTTGATGGTACTCGATGCTTTTTTCCCATTTTTTAGCATTGAAGGTCCAGTTCGAGAGGTTCGGGTGTGGTTCAAGGCGATTCGAGCGATCATAAGCTTTTTGAAGCTGATTTTTGCTGTTTTTTTTCTTTTGTGATAATTAGGCTTTTGTTTGCTTGATAATGCCAAAACTAAAACCATATTAGTCTTTGTTTAATTATTTTGCATGTGATGCTATGTTATAATTAAATAAATCTTGTATTTGCATAAAGTATGCCATGCAGATTTAAAATCTCACCATAGGAAGCATGTTATATGCATTGAAAGTATGTTATAAAATGTTATTATATATAGTATACATGTATAGGGTTTCAAATGTTTTAATATAAATGTTATATTAAATATTGAATGCCTTTAATGTATGTTGTGGATGGTTAGCATGTCTAAAATTTTGTAAGTTAGTATAAAATTGGGTTAGATGTTTAAAATCCATAACAAAAATAAGTTGCATGCTCACGTAGGTTAACCACCTATTTTAATAGTTAAAATAGGTCGACATCTTGTAAAATATGGTTACAAACTCAACTGGTATATAATACTGTCTAAGGCTGGAGGTAAAGGAACTTGTTTGATAGAGAACCTTTGAGCAGAAGCGGATCGTCCAAATCCCATGTCGATTGAAACAAACATTTATAGTTAATACAGACAGATTATGCACTTTGACTAAATTACAACATGCTTTCTGACAAAGAAACAAGGTTTAAGAGATTATACCTTTGAAGAACTCTTCTTCGTGTTAATCCCTTGAACCTTCACGAATGCCTTGATCAAGAACGAACACTCCAAACAGTAGTAAACAACAACGCAACTTTCGAACCAAAAGAGGACATTACCACTTAGTTACCTTGAAATTTCGGTGTGAGAACCCATGAGTGGTGGGCTCTGGCTATTTTGGTTAGGAGGATTTTTGGAGTTGGATGAGGAAGATGATCGAGGAAGACAACAGTCTATCGCATAGAAAGAACTCTCAATCGTTTAGGCAATCAAGTCTAAGCATAGACTTTCTAAGTTGATTGTATGGTATCTCAAGGAAATCTTGTAAAAGACTTGTTAATTGTGTGCCTCTCCTTTGGAATAAATAAAAACATATTTTTATTTATCCCATTTTGTCATAAAACCACCTAACTTCCCACTAAGGTGGTTAGAGAGAAAAGGGAATAATTATCAAATATAATTAATAATGTAAATAAAGATGATAACCAATCTATCATATTATATTTGGTTATCATATTTATAACCTATAGTTTTAATATTGCATCATATACAATATATAAACCATAGTTCTTTTTTCTATTTTATAGCATTAATATAAATCATATTTATATTAAATTTAATAACTATGAATCTTATTCATAAAAAATATATTTGAATCATATTCAAATATTTTATTCCTCCAATTAAACTATAGTGTATCAAATACATTATGTCAATTATTTCATATATAATTGAATCAATTTAATTATATCATATATAATTAAATTCTTTTTTATTAATTTGAACATTTCAAATTAACTCAAAACTGATTCACAACTAAATCCTTTGAGCTACCAAGGGGACCTTATGAACCTGTAGCTTGAAGCTCCAACGGTACGTGAATAACTAATTAAACTCTTTAATCACATTATCCACCATCCGTTAATTGTTGGACACTCCATAGTTGCACTATTCGCACTACAGATATATTTCTGTATCCATTGGATATAACCAATCAACAGTACAATGACCTTTCATAAATTGCTCGTAAGTACAACTGGGCCAAATTACCATTTTGCCCCTGTAGTTACATCTAACTCCATAAGTGCCACTGATCCCTCTAATGAACAATAGATCATAGTCCCATTATGACTAACCCTTCTCGAGCCAAGAGAGGGTGTGGCGTCACATTGTTCAAGACCTGAAATCAGCTCTTAAGGAAGCAATTTATCTACTTATCCATACAAATCAAAGGACCGCCTTCATAGGTAGGAGAATTTCTGAGTTCTTTAGAAGACTGATGCAGAAATTCGTCTTTACCAAAAACCCACACAAACACCCTTCACAAATTCACTCTAATTGGAGTTCCAACTAAAATTCAAGGCTGAGAATAATAGAGAAGATCTCTTGGTGGTTCACTGTTGAATTAGAATTGGAATCACGTGAAGAACAACTTGAAATTGGGAGAATTCATCAAAGGTTTGTTATTAAGAAACTTTCTTTTTAAATTTCTGTTTAAGCATGCTTTTAGAACTCAAATTAAATGTAATTAGAGTGCTTATTGATTTTATGTGAAACCCAGATTTCTATTTTCCTTACTTAAGCAAGTGATAAAAGGAATTAACTAAGTGAAAGTTAAATCCTAAGTTAAGGGGAAGGAAATTTCTAAGTATTAAGTAGATTTTCTTTGCATAAACTAAGTTGAGCTTTAATTGATAAAATTGTGATGAAATTTGTATAATAAGTAGGATGATGAAACAGCTAGTGTGGAATGGGGATTCGAAAAGAAAAATATGGAATTGAGTTGGGAAGTTGGGGAAAAATAATAAGTAGGTTGAGCTAGTGTGGAATAATATGGAAATTAAGTTTGGAAAATTTGGAGAAAAATTCGGTTAAGTATGGAGAAATTAGGTGAAGTGCGTTACAGAGTAAGGAATTAAGGAAAAATATAGAAAATATTATTTTGGAATTATCCTGGAAGATCCGTGTAAAAATATCATTAAATGGTGAGTAAAGGGGTGAAAAAAATTATATGGGGAACATTTGTCACAGTAGCTAAAGATTGGAGAGAAAGATTGGAGAGAAAAGTTGGAGAGAAAGATTGGAGAGAAAGATTAAAGAGAAAGATAGTTGGAGAGAGCGAGATTGGAGAGAAAGTTTGGAAAAAAAGTTGGAAAGAAAGCTGGAGAGAGTGAGAGTGGAGAGAAAAGTTGGAGAGAAACTGGGAGAGAGCGAGATTGGAGAGAAAATGGGAGAGAAAGTTGGAGAGAACGACACTACCGAGATTGAAGAAAAACTTGGAGAGAAGGTTGGAGAGAAACTTAGAGAGAGTGAGATTTTGAGCGAGAAAGTGGGAGAGAGTGACACTGTCAAGAGCGAAAAGAGTGAGAGCACCTATGCGTTAGCCTTGCTTTGTCTGATTCGAACGTCAAGCCCATGCCTCGCCTATGCATTGAATGGCCGAGCAAGCTTCTGGACGATGTATTTGGACGCGTTGGGGTGGATTATGCATTTAAAAACCTTAAATTGAATACAAACAAATCTTGAAGACGTAAGGGCAAACGTCAATTAAAATTTAGGTGTCCGATTAAGAGATTCTTAAACCCTAAGAAATTGTGTTGGATACGTTTGGGAAGAACACGTTGAACCAAGGTGAAGTCAACTTACGTTGATAAAGGGAGGATTAAACATTTGGCCATGCATCCAAGTAGGTGTTGTCAATCCCACGAGCAATTTGAACGCCTATAAATAGGGAGTTTGGATTTCATTTTCAAATCACACAAAAATCATAAATTTCGTAGAGAAAGTAGAGGGCAGTGAGGGTTCAGAGGAATATGTCAACTTTGGACGAGAAGATCTTCCAATCTACTCGTGCATTTGGAGTGATTTCAAAGCCATATGAAAGCTCTAGAAGTCTAGTCTTCATAGTAGGCTACCGGAGGAAAAAACCTCAAAGGAACTAGGCTGAAGACTGAAAAGAAGGCAAAAGAGTCAGACTGTCGAATCAGTCTAGGCCAGTCTTGAAGATTCTTTGATTCCGGCCAAATCACGAAGATTTCTGAGCTAAGATTCTAGGGTAAGCTTCTTGAGACATTTTAGGATAAGTTTATAGAAGGAAGTATTTCAAAATAAAGTTCAAAACTATGAGTAATCTAAACTGTAAGTTGAATTTGGATTCTAGGGGTGAAAAGGAGCCCGAGGAGCTACTAGAGTGAAAAGCTCCTAAGAAATCGAGGTGAGTGGCTAAAATGTTTTCGAATTAAAACGTTTTTAAACTGTTTTGATTACAACGTTTACAGAAAGCATGTTTGCGAAAATAATTCTCATGCCTATTAGTTTTATAAAGTGGTTTCCAAGCAAGTTTGAATTATGGTTTGAACGCATGCATATTATTGAAAAACTATTTACATATGTTGATTTTATCCAGCATGCATTATCATCTTTAAAGCTACGTTGTATATGTGCTATACTGTACATGCTTTAAAGAGAAAAGTTGTTTATAAATATTTTTGGTAAAATGCGATGCCGAAGTACAAGGAGAAGGCATCCACCCAACTAGATACTGAAGTACAAGGAGAAGGTATCTATTGGTACTGAAGTACGTTGGAGAAGGTACCAAGCCAACGGAATACTGAAGTACGTTGGAGAAGGTATCCTAGTAGCTTGATACTGAAGTACAAGGAGAAGGTATCTGAGCAGTAGTACCTAATGTGGCCACAGGTGAATGAAGTCAGAGATTAAACAAAATGGTTCTCTTTGGACTAGTAGTTGGTGTTGGGATTATTTTACCCGTTATAAAGTACTTGATTTGAGAAATGCTTTTACTGTTTTATGTTTAAAACAGCTTTATATAATTTACGCTTGGAAAACGTTTATGTTGCAGTACAAGTACTGTAAAAGTTTATATTTCAGATAAAACTATTTTTTGAAATTATGCATGAGAATTTACTATGTTTTCTCGATTACTCACTGGCGTAAGCTCACCCCGTTTTCAAATGTTTTGTCCCCCCCCCCCACCCACAGGTACGGTTAAATCCTCTGAATAAGCTCTACGTCTGCTCTGCCACTAAAGGACTAAAAGATTTGTAACTGTTTACTAGGTGGTATGTTAATATTGTACACATGTATATGTTTCAGTAAGGGGATCAGGTGGGTTTTGGGACTTGTAAATCTAGTGTTGTAATGACTTTAAATATATTATGTTTCTAAGTTAATAAATTGTGGGCCTAAAGACGTCCCGTTGCATATGAATTATAATTGGTATCAGAGTTATTCCGCAAGAGTTATTAGGTAGTAAGTGTCAGCCTAAGGGTTGGTAACTGCTGCAGTCACGCCTTTCTCTAGGCTAAAAAGGTGATATGGGGTGGGGTGTGACATTTTATTTGCTTCCATTGCATGCTAGTATATCCTAACACTTATGAGTGTCAGCATGTTACTATAATTTACTAGATGAATATTGAGTTTGATGATACGTATTTGCATGTTGTAGAACTATGTTTTATGATGCATGTTATGTTTATGATAGGTGGTGATCTCTTCCAGGCTTTCACCAGAGGTTTGTGTTTCTTTCAGAGTTCACCAGAGGTTTGTGTTTCCTTCGAGATTCACTAGGGGTTTCATGTTTCTTTCAGGATTCACCAGAGTTTTGTATTTCCTTCGGGATTCACCAGAGGTGGTGATCTCCTTAAGGACTTCACCAGAGGTTTGTGTTTCCTTTGGGATTCACCAGAGGTTTATGGGTACACTTAATCTACAGTAGAGTGGGTTCAACTATTCACTAGTTGGTCATCCCATGGAAAGTAGAGGTTTATGCACGTCCCACTAGAGAGTCATATCTAGAGGATATAGATGCTTAGCCTGACCCCAGTAATGGGGTTACTTACTGAGTATTTTATACTCATCTTTTTTTATGTTATGTTTTTCAGGTAAGTGCAAGGACGTATCAGTGAATGGCAGAAGGAATTCGTGATCGTGCCATTATTAGTTGCTAATAGAAATCTATCTAGTGAATCTATCTAGTACCACTAATAACAATTAATAAAAGTTCATCGATGATGGCAACTAATAACTTTTAAGTGTTAATCTTTCAAAATTGATAGTTGCTAATAGAAGTTTATCTAGTGAATCAGTGATAACCCTTAATAACTTCGATGACACTGATAGCTTTCTATCACATATAGCTTTACGTATTAATATTTCAAGGTTAATAATTTTCTCTCGCATTTGATAACCACTTATAGAAACATCACTGATGACCATGATACAAGATTATCGGTGATAGTCACTAATAGCTTTGAGTATTAATCTTTCAAATATGATAATCATTTATGAAAGTCTACTAATGATAGCCATTAATAGTTTTTTATTCATGATATAGCTTAATTATTCAAAGTTGATAATCAGTTATAAAAGCCTATTACTAATAATTATCGATAGCCTTAAGTTTTAATATTTCAAAGTTGATTCCAATTGACAAAAAGTTTATCAGTGATAGCTGCTGAAAGAAGTTGTTAGTGATAACCGCTGATAGAAGCTACCTGTAGTAGCCTTTGATAAAAGGTATCTGTGATACCCGCACATAACCATTGAGCGAAAATCATTCAACTTTTTAGCCTTTTCCAATGTTTGAACCTATTTTTATGCTATATCTACATTTTTTTTTTCAATTCTTGTGCTACATATGCTCTTATTTTTTGCCTGATTACTATTTATGCAACAAGCCCTTCATTTTTTGCATAGATATTTTAAGTGGCCTAAACATAATCCATATATCCATATAACGATTTTTTTTTCTTTTAGAAAAAATCAATTTATACCCCTAAACTTTATAGGAGTTGTATGAATCTAAATCCTAAACTAATAATTGTATTAATTTGGTTAAAAATCTTTTTTGGTCCCTTAGCTTTCATTAAATTAACAATTTAAAGCCTGAATTTTTATTGGTAACGATTTAATCCCTATACTTTTAGATTTGTAACGATTTTGTCCTTAAACTTTAATAAGTAACAATTGTATTAACAATTTGGTCCCTACACTTCACAATTGTAATGAATTAGTCCTTATTGTGAAAAATATTCTTAATATTTAATGAAATTTCTTACACATGTCGATCAATAAATGGATTGGAGATCACATTTTTTGATAGACTATAAAGATTAGGTCATTATATAATAATTCAACACTTAGTTTTAAAGAGATTTTTCATAGAAGGGACTAAATTGTTACAATTTTCAAAATATAGGTATTAAATTGTTAGTTCTTAAAGTTTAGAGACTAAATTGTGACAAATTTGAAAGTACAAAGACTAAATTGTTACCAACAAAAGTTTAGGAACTAAATTGTTACTTTACTCAAAATTTAGAAATCAAAAGTGATTTTTAATCTATTAATTTAAACCTTGAATTTTTGTAGTTTTATTAATTTACACCCTCCATCATGTTTCGTTTGGAAAAACTTCATGTGAAACTTATAATTATATCAATCAAAACCCCTGAACTTCATAAAATTAATTACTTTAGATTCTTGAACAAAATTTTCTTTGAAAACCGTAAATGAATATGCTATAATCATCCACTTTATAGAACCAACATTCGAAGAAGTGTACACATGTTTGAAAATAAATACATGGCTAATTTTCACCAGTAATCATACTGAAAAGTCAATATTGAGTAGCTTGTGAAATTTAGAATGTTGATTGACTTAAATTATAAGTTTTCACATAACATTGGTCATATGAAATTTGGAGGAAGGTGTGAAACTCAGATTTCAATTTCTCTACTTAAGCAGGTAATTAAGAGAATTAACTAAGTATAAGTTAAATCTTATGTTGAAGAAAAGGAAAATTCTAAGTGTTTGAAGAGATTTTCTTTTACTAGCTTTGAGTCGAGCCTTAACTAGTAAAAATTTGGCTAAGTGTGAAGTAAAAAAGAAACCATGCATTTGGTGTTAGGAAACATTAACGCATGAGGTTATAATGAGGCTAAGTTTGTAGAGGTTATAAGAGATTAAGCCTTGAAGCCAAGGACAACCATGCGTTGAGTTTATGAGGTTTGCCCGAGCGTTGGCATGACAAGGGATGCATATGTTGAGATGGTAAGAGGGTTAGACAATGAGTGCAAGCCACTAGGTGTTGGCGCAGGCACACGGACGATCGCGTAGCTGCTTGCATCACTAGACGATAGCGCTAAACGATGAGCTTGGGTGCTAAACGATGTGTTAAGCGTGAGCGCTAGACAATAAACGCAAGCGCTAGATGATAGGCGAAGTGTTTGACGATGGCGCTACATGATAAGCAGACGCGCTAGACAATGGGCATGATGCGTTAGACGATGGGGTTAGTGCTACACGATGAGCGACAGCGAGATCGTTAGGTGATAGGCGACAGCGAGAGATCACTAGATGATGGAGCTATGCGATGGGGCATAAGTGCTATACGATGGGCACAGACGCTAGACAATGAATGACAACGAGAGGACTAAATAATGAGCGACAGCGAGAGGGTTAGATGATGAACAATAGCGAGAGGGCTGGATGATAAGTGACAGCAAGAGATAATAGGCGATAAGCTATACGATGAGTGCAAGAGCTACACGATGAACTAGACGATAGGCCAAATGTTTATGCATTGATGAGGCTTGTGGTACACAAGGCTAATGGATTCACCCAGACAAGTGGCTAAATCGAGAGGAGGTTGAGCTTAAGTTAGTAGGAGGTGGACAAATAGAGTTTCATGCAGGGAAGATTTATGCATGAGGAAGGCAACTCAAACTTCATGCAAGTAGGTGAGTGGCATGGAAGTAGGTGAATGGAAAGGAAGTAGGTTGGGGTTTGTGCCCTAAAGTCTTGTGTCCTGTAGTTTGTAAACAATTTTGTACAAACGCTTGTGATGTATAATATATATGATATTTACTTCACTTCTTGACTTTGCACATTTAAATGTTTTTATTTTACCACAAACCAATAAACTTAATATCCCTGGTTGTCTTTATGTAACTTAAGCATGTATGTAGTGATATACAAGTGGATCATGTCTTAAGTGACAACCAAAATTGTCTGTAATATATGGATATAGGAGGGAAACCTTATCCTAGTAGCACTACAGATGCGGCCTGCTTTATGGAGTAGTTACAAGTATTGTGACTTGTCACAGATAGTCTAATCTTGATCATTCGTGTAGGGGGCATGCGAGCGTGGGCATCCTATACAAAGAGTTTGTATAAGACCTGACCTCGAAGTGTTAACGTTTAATCATATAACTCTGTTCATGACAGAGACTTCACTTCACTAGGATGACCATAGGTAACATGACCTTAATCCTGAGTGAGTTGGGAACTCCTGCCATTGAGGGCGGTCCTTTGTTTGCATGGGTATGAGTGGCCAGAGCATCGACTCAAACCTACCACTTTGGGGATTCGTCTAATTTGGGAGCTGAGAACTCAGCTTCACAAGATGAAGTTCATTCCTTCCCCAAAGTAGGGGTAAGTAGATAGATTACTCTCTTAAGGGCTGATCCCAGGGCTTGAACGATGTAGTGTCACACACCTTCTCATGGCCCGAGAGGTGTTCACACATAGTAGGACTATGTTGTATTATTCATTAGAGGGATCAGTGGTACTTAAGGAGTAAGATGTAACTACAAGGGCAAAATGGTAAACTGGCCAGCTGTACTTACGAGCATCTATGAAGGGTCATCGTACTGATGATTGGTTATATCCAATGGACATAGAAATATATCTATGGTAAGGAGAGTTCAACTATCGGTCTTTAGTGGAATGCCTGACAGTTAACAGATGGTGGATATCGTGGCTAAAGAGTTTAGTCAGCTATTCATGTACTGTTGGAGCTTTGAGCCATAAGTCCATAAGGTCCCCTTAGTAGCTTGGATATAAGTTGAGAATCAATTTTGGGTCAGTTTGAAATGTTCAAATTGACAAGAGGGAGTTCGATTATATATGATATAACTGAACTAGTTAATTATATATGATATAATTAAAACTTTATGTATGAGATACATTAATTTAGAGAAAATTGGATACAAATATGATTTATATCTAGTGGCGGAAAAATACTATGATTAATATATGATATTAATACATAGTTATGAATATGATGTGATTATATTCATTGTCTATTAATTGGACGGTTAAAGGGATAATAGGTCGACGTCTCTTCTTTTTTCATAACGGATGAGTAAGTTGAAGAATCTCTTTGAGATGCTTAAATAGTTTACGGTGTGTTAAGCATTGTATGTGCGGACATTGTGTTGAAGAGTGTCATCGCTTAGCAAAACTTGATAGTGCTAAGAGATCGCTTAATGCTTACACCCGCCTGCGCTATTTACTAAACGATCGTTTACCTTTTCCTAAGCGATCGTTTAGCTCCGATATTTACTAAACAATCCTTTAGACGATCGCTTAGCTTTTCTTACACGATCGTTTAGACGATTGCTTACTTTTTCCTACACGCTCGTATACTTCACTTAAATGATCAAGCATATTGTCTATATGATAGACGAGCCTATCTCTGTCTCTTATACACATCTAGATGTGTATAAGAGACAGGTTGTATACCATCTCTCTTTTTCCTTCCCTCTACCAAATCCGAACAAAGCCCACCCTTTGGATTCTCACTCTGAGAATATTGAGGGCTCTGAGTGGTGGTGTCATCCCCGTTTCCTCCTGTTCGTGTGGAGACTGTTCGAGGTAGACGATTGGGATTTGCTGAACGTTAGCTTATCATTTCAGTGAAAGCAAGATTTCCTGTGAAGAATAAGTCTTCAACTGGTATGATCTCTCGATCTTTTATTTATTGTTTCTTTGAGCATGCCAATAATTTAACATTATGAATGCATATTAGATGTTCGAATGCATATGTGAAAATTCTATCACAATGAATTGGAAAGATCCGCTTCGGCTCGTAGGTACTCTTGAATAAGTGTTCCTTCAGTAGGTGGTGGCAAAGCATGGGGTAGACACTCCAAAAGTTTCTAAAGAAGGAGGTGTCATGGTTGGAAGCCTTAAGAAATGAGAAGGATCAATTTCTAAAGCCTATAAATACCACCACAAAGTGTCTCTTCAGTTCATAACCTGAATCCTCTTCAAAGAACATTAGAAAGAGCGTTAGAGGGTAGATTCGGAGGAGGCTATACGTTGATCATGAAGGGCATGCATTGGTAGCAAGACCATGCGTTGATCAAGGGGTTCCAAGAGAAGGAGATGTTGTTGGACAGTGAGGTCTTGATGTAACATCAACTTGGGATGAGAAGTTCTGCCAGATTACTTGTGCATTTTGAGTGATTCTAAAGTCACTTGAAAGCTCTGAGAGTGTAGTTTTCAAGGCAGGGCTACCGAAGAAGAAGCTCTAAGGAATCAGGCTGGAGAGTAAAGAAAAGACAGAAGGGTCGAGCTCTCGAATGAGCTTGGGCTAATCTTGATGATTTGAGAATTCCGGCCAAACCACGAGGTTTTTTTGGCTGAGATTTTCAGGTAAGCTTTTTGAGACATTTTTTAACATGTTTGTAGAAGGACGTGTCTCGAAATAAGATCTGGAACTATGAGTAATCTAAGCTTGAAATTGAATATGAAATTTAGGGTTCAAAAGGGAGCCCAAGGAAACCAAGGAACTTCTAGAGAGAAAGGTTCCTACCTTACCAAGGTGAGTGGTATTTTTCTGTAAGTCTTAAGCAAATATTTTAGAGTATATGTATATACTTATGTTGTGAATGAGTAATTAAAATGAGAATGAGAATATGTAATTGGGATGGTCAGGGTGTCAATAGACCTAGTTCCTGAGTCCGGAGTAGAACCTCATGGGATGGTCAGGGGATCGAGAGGTCTAGTTCTTGAGCCTGTAGGAGGAACCTCGTATGGGGTGGTTAAAGGGCCGGCAAGCCTAGCTTTTGAGCCTATAAGCAGGGATCTATGTGCACATAGGGAACGTAGGAGAGTGTGCGCTTATGTCTAATATCAGTTTAACTATCTACCGTGTGTATAGATAGAGTTGAGAACAAACTCATTATGTATAGTATCAGTTTAACTATCTACCGCGTGTGTAGGTAGAGTAGACTCATTCAAGGCTGAGGTTTGAGTGTTAACCTCATAGTTATGATATGCTTGAATTATTATGAGTTGAAATAGACTCTAGAAGTTGCTTACCACTCACTGAGCTTCTTGAAGCTCATTCTTTTCTTTCATGTTTTTCTTCAGGTAGCGAAAGGTGAGGAGTTCCAAGGTGCTATTAAGGTCAAGGTCTGCCACAGCCACAGTCACACTTCCGATTTTAGAGTTATTGATTTAAACTCTGTAGTTAAGCCTAAAAGTGGTATAAACGTTATACTATTTGTAATAAAATAAGTTTAGTCAAATAGTTGTTGTTTATGAAGGAAATCGGAACTGAGATTTCCATGAGCAGCAAAACAAGACTATTCCAAATTACAATCATGAATGAACATATATTTACAGTCGAATACAAAACAAGCGGTTATGCAAATCATACAGAGAAATTACAGCATCAATACACTCAAATGAACAAGGGAGACAAACTCTACGAACAATGTCAGATGTGTCTCCATGCTCCTATGTGCACGAACGCTCAAACAACACGACCGCAACACTGCACGAACACAGCACGACTACTTGCGCTTGTCCTCAACAATCTCCTCGATCATGATCTCCTCGCCAACACGAACGGCCTCCACAGCACCACGAACGACCTCCAGGAATCCTCAACGGTGTCGAGTTGAGTCTGACACCACCAACAAGGCTTGGTATTCTCGGTGGGAGAATCCAGAGGGTGAGCTCTGTTCGGACTTGGTATGAGACAGTCGAACGGAGGAAACAAAATCGTGTACATGACTGGGCAAGTGGGAGATGGCGGAAACCTAGGTCGATGCCCAATCATTTAGATAAAGCTATGCGATCGTTTAGCTCGGTCTATCGCCTACAGACTCTACACGATTGTTTACCTTGGGCCAGCGATCATTTAACAAAACTATGCAATCGTTAGAAACACTGCATGATCGTTTAGCTCGCACCTGCACGATCGTTTAGATCGTCCAACCGTCATTTAGTAAATCCGTATTTACTTGATGACTTTCGTGAGTTTCTTTGCGCGAAGAGAAAACTCAAAAATCTTTTTCAAACTTTTGTAAAAACTTCTTCAAATAGGAAACCACTTTCCTTTTAAACTCACAGTTACCATGATCCAATAACCACTCGCTACTTTGGTTATTTAAAAGAAAAAGTATTAATTATCCAATATTAATATTATTATAAACATAAATAATAACCATCTTATCATACTATATTTATAACCTATAGTTTTAATATTTCATCTCATGAAACATATAAACCGTAGTTCTTTTTCTATTCCATGGTACTTAATGTAAATCTCATTTACATCAATCCTCCACTAGATGTATCTTATACATCATACCGATTATATCATATATAATCACAATACCTATTATCAATTTGAACATTTCAAATCAACACCAAGAACTGATTCTCAACAGAATCCAAGCTACCAAGAGGACCTCATGGACCTGTAGCTCTGAAACTCCAACGGTACGTGAATAATTGACTAACTCTTTAGTCACGAGATCCACTATCCGTTAACTGTCAGGCACTCCACTAAAGACCGACACTCTCCTTACTACAGATATATTATGTGTCCATCTTTACCAATCAACAGTGCGATAACCCTTCACAGATCGCTCTTAAGTATAGCTAGACCAATAATCGTTATGCCCCTGTAGTTACATCTGTCTCCTTAAGTACCACTGATCCCTCTAATGAACATAAGTCATAGTCCTACTATGACTGAGTCTTCTCTTCCAAAGAGAAGCTGTGGCCACTATGTTCAAACCCCAGAATCAGCTCTTAAGGGAGCAATCTCTCTACTTATCCCTACTTTGGGAAAGAAGTGAATTCCATCTTGTGGATTGAGTTCCCAGCTTCTAGATCAGACAAGTCCTTAAAAAGGTAGACATGTTGAGTTGGTAATCTGGCCACTCTCACCCATACTAATCAAAGGACCGCCCTCAAAGGCAGAAGTTCCCAAAACACTCAAGATTAAGGTCTGGTTGTTTAGGTGAGATGCAAGTCTCTAGTATCAACGACATTATATATAGAGTTTAGTCATCTCATGGTCCAGGTCTTATACAAACTCTTTGTATAGGACACCCTCGCTCCACGTCTCCACATGAATGGTCAGGATCTATCATCTGTAGTAGTTTACAACACTTGCAAACCTCTACAAAGCGGGCCGTATCCATGTCACCAGGATCAGGTATCCCACCTTAATCCTTATACTACAGACCGATTTAGGTTATCACTTAAAGCATGATCCACTTGTATATCACATATACATTCTTAAGTTCACATAAGATAACCAAGGAGTTTTGTTTATTGGATATGAGTAAATGCTAGAATTAAATAACACTTATTTTATTCATTAAACAATGTATATCTTTACAAAATAACGAGACTCCGGGAGAATTAGAACACCAATCCCAACAGTCTATATCCTTGGCTTAAAGTTTTATGAGAGCAAAGAGGTTCAAATGGGCAGTAGGTATCACAAAAGGGTGGTATCTGTCGTTTGTCGTTTCCCCTTGGGCTCAGGACGGGGTGTGACAGAGGGTGTAAATTGTTACACTTGAAAAAATTCTCTAAATTTTAGGGGTATAAACTGATACAATTATTAGTTCAAAATTGAAAAGCATGTTTGGTGGAGAATTTGAAAAACATAAATATGAAAACAATGGATTCAGTGAAACAAAGTTGTACTCTATGTTTTCGATTCATAAAATTTATTTCTAATTTAAACAATTGTTTTAAATGTGTTTAATACTATAACTATATTATAAATGATAAAATTAATTGTAGTTACCTACTAAATAATAGTTCTTGACAATAAATTATTAGTAATTTATTTATGAACATGTTTTATGTTAAATTTTCTTTATATAATTAATAATACATTACATAATATATATTTTAATTTTAAAAATGAATTGAGTTTACAACATAAGTATTTCTAAATCCTCTATTTATATAATTTTGCATTACAAACTTAAAATTTGAAATTTATGTACAGTGAAAACATAAAATGTCGTTTTTCAGATTTGAACGATTTAGATCACAAAATTTTAAAATGATTTTTAAAAATAAGATTCAAGTTGTTTAGGGCCCATTTGGTCAAAAATCTGAAAACAAAATTTTGAAAAAAAAAGATTAAATTAAAATAGAGTTGTATTTCATGTTTTTCAGATATGTGATTGGTGCCTATGGTTTGGATTAAGTTAAAATTTAAGTCTTATAGTTTATAATTAGAATTTAGTCTCTATGGTTTGATAAAAGCTTCATAATAAATAGTCTTTGGATTATTTAAGATTTGAAATTTAATGAACCTAATTTACTTTATAATACATTACATAATGCATATTTTAAATAAAAAAGTTGAATTAAATTTATAACATGACATACTATCTTTCAATGTTTTTATATTTATTTAATATAATTTTACATTTTAAAATTTAAATTTTAGATATAAAAAAAACATAAAAATGTTGTTTTCAGAATTTATACTGTTTGGATAAGCCAAACATATATTTGCTAAAGTTAGTGAATGTGAGAACATAAGACATCATCTCGATTATGAACCAAATAAGAATGAATTTGATGAATTTAAAATTATAAAATATGATAAATCGAATGAATTTGAAACACATAAAATATGATGGCCAACCAAACGTGCCCTAAATTGGACAATTTCTACCATCAGCCATTTGCATGGACTTATGATATTTTTATATATTTAAAATTTAAAGGGGAGATATTTATATTTTCTGCTTGAGGTGGCCATCACCTCGCATCTTTCAACTTTCCGAAAGGGATTTTCAAAAGGAGAGAGGGAGGAAAAAAAAAAAAAAAAAAAAAAAAAACAAATCTTTGCTTTTTGTATATAACACCAAAGCTTCTAAATGTAAACTCTCTCACGAATCTCTCTCTCGCGCCTATCTCTTCGATTTGCACAGAGGGAAGAAGAAAATGGCAACGCCGGCAGTAGAGGGAGGTCCCGGCGGCGGCGGCGGCGGAGGAGGAGGAGTTGCGGCAGCTCCAAGAGCAGGGCAACGGCAACAACCGCAGCAACAAGGAGGCTTCGCACAGTCTCTTACCGGAATCATTAGGATCGCCGTCTTCTGGTACTTCGCTTCTAAATTCTTCGCCCCCAAGAAGCCCTCTGATCCTGCTATTCTCATGTCCAATCTCTTTCAGAAGGGAGAACCGCTGGTAATTATGTACTGAGATTGTTAGATATTTTGTTGAATAATCGAATTGAATGATTGATTATTCCGTCATACTTGCTCTTCTTCATTTTTTGTATTGCGAGTAATTGTTTAGAATGTTTTGGAATCGATTTGCTTGAGAATATTGTACTTTGTTTGTATGGATTTTTCTTGGAGATTCAAACTGAGCCGGCTGGACGCCGAGTAGGGTATAGAGTATCTTTTTTACTCAATTACAGTCGGCCAGAAAGGTCTTCGATGTTTATCGTTGAAGATTAAAGTAACTGGAAGTCTTAACTCTGGTATCATTGATTACAGGAGTGATCCTAAAGCTTCCATGTTATTCGATGAGCGTGTGATGTAAATATTAAGCTTACTGTAAACTGCTGCATTGAAATTTTTGTGAGGAGCTCGTACTGGTTCTTCCGCTGTTGAGTTCTCTCCTTTATTATCATTTTGTATTTATTTTCGGACAGGGGGGAATGCATGAAATCAGATGTGTGTTATTACACTCGTTGCACCCAATTCATGTGTACGCGAACATATACGTTTAAAATGAAAATATTTCATTTTCTTTATTCTGATTGGGACAACCACCCGACGGTGTTAGGAAACTCATAGAATTTTAATAACTTAGGTATCACCATCAAGTTTGAACTCATTCCCTCCGACTCCCTTTATCTTTTCTTTCTCTAGTCTGAATGACCTTAGCCAACCATGGTGATCTGAGACTTATCTATTTTGATGCTCAAACAGTTATTGCCGTATATAGTAAGACTTCTCTGTTCTTAACTTCTTGTGATAAATATCATGTAGGTTTTTGTTTGACTTTTATCCATATGTAGAGTATTATTGCTCTGTCTATTTTTTATTTATTATTATTATTTTTACTTTTAATTATGGATCCTGTAAACTCTTAACAGTTGCATTAATTTCCTTCAGGATATGTGGGTGTATCTTTCTGAGCATGAACGGTTTGTTGACTTTGGAAATGAAGGTGCGCTTGTCTGGCATGAGAATGGTATACCTTATGCTCTATGGGGACAAGAAAGTACCAGGTCTCTTTCACTCAAGTACTATCCATCTGAGGTATTGCTAAATTATTACCTACACATTGCATGTTGTCTTTTTAGTCCCTTTTTAAGTTCTTGGTGTTAGAGGGTTTGATGCAATAGCCCTTCTTGTAGGCTTTGAAACAAAATGGATCTTTGTATGCACACGTCTTCTTTGCACGGTCAGGATACACTCCAGACCCCAATGATCCAGAGTTTCAGCCTCTGGCTACATTTGGAAGGACACATCGTAAGATTGTATTTTTGTCCTTGTTATCTTGACTTTAGATTTTTCTGTTTCATCTGTAATCAAGCAACACATAATATATCATTACTTGAGGATGTGTATAATTCATTTCAGCTATCGTGATGTATTTGCCCAAGTCAAAAGCAGATAAAAGGAGGAGTTTATTGGGTAATACTGAAGGTTCTGATGCTGGTGAAATTCTGAAAGAGGTGACTCCTTACCTTTGAATAGTTTGGTTTGTAACTTTTGTTCACTGCTATAGAAGTCATGCATAGATGTGAGGCATAAGAGATGATAATTAGGCAACAAATCCTTGAATGATCACAAGCTTTTGTGTGACTGTTGTTTTGTTGGGATGATTTGAGACTTCTTATGAGGTGAATCACATTTATTATTATTATTGCTATCATTAAGTACAATTTTTTCTCCTGAAAGATAGTCACCTGTTTAAACCTAAAGACAGTATTCTATAATCTGCAGAAAGATTGTTGATCTCACAATTTAGTCTTTGATGCCTGTACTTTTTGAGATGGTAAGGGAAGCATGTTGATTGGATAGGCTGTGCTAAGAAGCACGGACACCAACACGTGACACGGACATGGCGACACGCCAATTTTAAAAAAAGTAGGACACGACACGTCGTGGAAATGTTATTTTTTTTTTATTAAAAAATTAAATATATGTCATGAAATAAACATATTGGGAAATATTCCATTTAAAAACATCATTAACAACCATACAACCATAGATAAGATGACTAACGGTCCAATGTCATAAGTCATAACAAGTTTTAGTAATTAGTTCAACACCACAAAAATTACAAAACCACAAAATAGAATCAAAGAAGCCAAGCCATATTTTCTTCATTCTTGTCCGTGTCCCAACCGTGTCCTACCTGTGTCCCAGCTGTGTTGGAAATTTAAAAAAATAATAAAATATTTGACACATGAGCTGGCGTGTCGGTGTTGGACACGTGTCCAACACCGACACTTGGCCATCTTAGGAGTGTCGGTGTTTTATAGAGGTTGTGCTTATCAATGTCGTTGAACTCGTATGACACGAGTTGTATCATATGAGCAAAAACGGAACGTAGCTAAAACAAGTTAGCTCATTCATTTGAATTGGAAATGAGATGAATGGTGTGATTCAAATGGTTGAATAGTAAAATTCATGGAAAATCGGAACTTTCAATGCAAGAAATTAAAAAAAAGGTTCCAAACTGAAAATACCATCGTTTGTGGTTAGAGGATGAAGAAGGTGGTTTTGTGTCGGTGATAACCACAACAGTTGGAGAAGAAATGAAGTGAAGCAAAAAGAAAAAGGGAAGAAGGAGAAGAAATAGAAAAGGGGAAGAAGAATAAAATGGAATACAAAAAGTCTGAAAAGCTGGGAATTGAAGAGGCACGTGCAAGAGAAGGAAATGAGAGCACTATGAGGAAACCGGAAAAGACAACCTGACAATCTCGAAATCTGAAAATTATTAATAAAAATTAATTAGGTCGCTCTTCTTTTGAGGACTCTATATTGTCATTTTTTGTTTGTATATTTGTTTTCAAATGTTTTTTCCCCTCTGTACATTACATGCATATCATATCATATTGGCTTAATGGTTTAAAATTTTTATATTTTTATGAGGAAGGATACCACCTAACAAGAAATCAAGAATTAAACATGAAAATATATTGAAATATAAAGGTTCAAGAACTACAAGATAAAACTATAAGGCACTTGGAACCTCCCCTCTCGAGTATGCTAACCCAAGCACTAAATCACTCGAGAATTGCCTGCGTTCCCTCAATCTCCCTCTCTCTATTGCCAAATAAATTAACTCCCTAACTAACCTTATGCCCTTACTAATACTATATTACTCTTATCCATAACCCCTATTAGTTCTCTTACACTTTTTCCTACATATATTAAAGTTATTTACTGCTTTTATTTATTTATTTATTTATTTTTAATCTTTGAGGATTTTTTTTAAATGAAAAGTTCTGTGTTTCTTTACCCCATAGAAAAAAAGTTATTTACTATTTTGATCCATTTTAAACTTAACTATTTATATTTATATTTCAATATTATTTATCGAATTGAAAGTTATGAAACACGATATATTGTATATGCGATACACTAAATTTTGATTTTGGTACTTCCATTTCACGAGTCAACAACCTTGGTGCTTATTAATACTTTTGGCATTTAGTATGCTATGAGTAATCAATATGATAAAGACGATGCTATGCTGTGGATTAGTTATGCACATAGAAATTTGTAGAAGTACTGATGTATCACCACACTTCTTATGGGCACCTGGATGTTTAAGCTTTGTGTTTATTAGAAGGACGTGAAATAGGTTGCTCAAAGGAAATGAAATAATTGGTGTATGGGATCTTAGTTTTAGTGTGTAATGTCTAATATGTATTTTCCAATATCTGTCCACTGATTCAAATTGCACAAGCATTTCTGTTCTGTTCTATTGTCACATCGCCTTGCTTTCTTCATCGATTTTGTTTGATGGTACATCAACATTTGATTGATATTAAAGAAATCTGAGTCTTCTGTAGTACTTAAATCTTGAACGGTCTTATTCTAAACAAAAGTCACTTTTGGTGGCTCAAGGTTGTTGATGATAACCAAGTTGATCTGAAAGATGACGGTCCTGTGGAGTGGGTTTCCTACTGGAAACCTAATGTCACTATTAATCTAGTTGACGATTTTACTCGGTATGTTTTCTACATTTTAGTCTTTGATCTCCAGCAGTTTTTTGTGCAATAAAATTATGGAAAATTATTTATTGGTAGTGGTACATTGAATTAGAAGGTTCTTGCTCTTAAATTTGATGTTTCATATATCTATATACACTTGTATTAATTTCTTATAAAAAAGAATTTTGTTTTATGATAAATATTTTTTGTAATTGAATTTGTATAGATCAGTTATTTGAGATCGACTATATAATGGTTATCTTGGCATATCAATTGGTTTCTGTAACTTCTATCATGTGGCTTAAAAGCATCACTATTGGTTATTTGTTTCTCATAATTTAACTGTTTGTCTGTAGGCAGTGACACAAACAACCACTTGTTTTCTTGTTACCTCCTATTGTGTGCTTTGGCTTGTTTTGGATCTGCTAATACCTAAGAAATTTCTACCCTGATATATCTTTTTTTTTTTTTTTTTTTGGCAGATATGCTCATAATGGAGTTCCGCCAAATATTGCTCCTTGTATCCTTTTGTATTCACTCGTCCATCTTCATGAATCTGTTCTCTTTTTTAATTTTATTTTTATATTGTGCTTCAAGGCTATAGAAATAACACAAGAAATACAAAAGTGTTTGATTGAAATGGATAGAATATTTCCGTAGTTCTCATTATTAAGTTTTCATGCATTTGCCTCTTTTTTGTTGTTGTCTTGGATTTCTTATTGGTTTGCATCAATAAATCTACGAGTTTCATGATTTTTGTTACAATTAAGTTGAGGGTCTTTTTAATTTTTCATTTCAAGATATGATGAAAACTCATTTTGTATATTTTACAGTTTTGTATCAATATTGTTACTTCCTTTGAGGCTCTTGTGGTGCAAGGTGTAGTAATGAGACCCTCCTAGAAAGATTTCTTCCGTTTTGCCTTCCTTTTCCCAATCCCTTTGGTGCCCAATCTGTAATGGCTTGGGTACCTATTAGGGAGGACTTTTGGGTTGGTGGAGATGCCTTTGTGCCTCTCTTCCCCCTTTTACCATCTTTTGAATATGAACCATCTATGGTGCCTGTTTTGATGTTCTGGGGATCCTGCTTCTTCTTTTGTTTTGGGGTTTCATTGCCCTCTCTCATAAAGGGATCCGTTAGTAGCTGCCTCTTTGCTAAGGGATTCTCGTTTTTTGTCTCCTTGTCCTCCTCAGGTTTGGTTTTGTTTATGTTCATGGTTTGCTTTCCTCCTTGTTCTCTCCTTTCTTCTAAGCACTGCGTTGCTTTACCTATCACCCTTTTGTTTTCTTTGCGCTGGAAGATTAAAATCCCCAAGAAGGTAAGGTTCTTTGCTTGATAGGTCTTGCATGGAAAAGTTGATCCTTTGGATTGCATGTAGAGACACTCCTCCTTATTTTGGGCCTTAGTGGTGCTCCCTTTGGTAGAGGTGGGACGACCTAGACCATATCCTTTGGAGTTGCTATTGTGCCCTATTGATATAGTCTAGGTTCTTGGATGCTTTTAGAATATCTTTGGTTTGGAGAAGGGATTTTAGTGTTATGATGGGATGTAGGATGAGGTTTTGTTGAGTAAGGAGGAGGGCAAAATCCTTTGGAGGGTTTTTCTCCCTCAAAGCTGGCTTTCTTGTAAAGGAAGAAAAATATACATGATAATATAAAACTAATTACATTGTGTGTGTGTAATCAGTTGTACACCTTTAATATACTCATGACACTATGAAAGATTTTAAGATAGGAAGCTCTTTGAACAGCTTCTTCTTATTTTTTTTTTCCTCAACAAGAAAAAACTTCTTATGAATATGATGAAAAGGAATAAGTGTTCAAAGGATGCAAACTCCCAAAGGGAGTGAAAATAAAAAATACAAACAGCAAATACACTTTATAGAGATAAGCCAAGAGAATAAATAACGTTTAAACAACCAAGAACTTCTCTAATATCTTTGACTGGAAGACTTTGAGAGCATGCAAGATAATAATGAAACTGATATTTAGTTGTGATGGGAGTGAGGATTTTGATGGTTTATTTATGGCATATTTTACAAAAGAATCTGTTTTTAAAGTTGAGGTGCACTGAAATACAAATTACAACTCTCATCTTATTTCATTATTGTTAAAAGCAATTCTATTTCAATGAAATATACAGCAAAAGGGGAGAATACTATGTTTTAGAAGTGTGCTTGCTATAATCAACTTATTTATTTTTATTTCTTGTCTCAGCTGCCAACAATAAATTTAGTAATCGAGTGTAAAGTGCAAGGTCAAAATTACAATTTTGTGTAGCAGGAGGTGGATTTTCATGGTTTTAATGCTTATCTATTTAGTATTCTTTTCCGTCAGAAAGGTTTATTTTATCTGAATGATTGACCCTATTGCCACAATGATTGTTGTGCACTAGGTTTCAGTTCTTTTCCTCTTCCTTAAACCTTCGAGGACAATAAAGAATATTTGTTGTCTTCTCTCTTTATTATCCTGGTACTTGAGGAATTGACATAACTGTAGGCTGGAGCATCATGTTAAAGTTGATGGATGGATTCTGTTTGGCATGCCAAGCATAGGAATTGAAACAGAAAATTTAGCTTGAGTTTCTTGACTTTAGTAGACTTGGATGTTGAGCCCACTACAGGAAACTACTATCCAACCATTTTCTTCAATGAGTTTTGGCTACTTAGAGATAAGTTGGTTCGAATCAACGAGACAGTAAATGAGCTGGTCCTTAATCTAGAAGTGTCTCCTATAAGCATGACCAAGTGGCAGTTATTCCTCCAAATTGATCAGTCATTCCAGATTCACCGTAGCTATGGAAGCATGCTTGAAGGTGAGGCTGATGAGTTGAAGGTACTTTTCAATCTCTTGCAAATCCGTGTTGTAATCTTTTCAAGCTCTTGCAAATATTTGAAAATCGTGAAATTCTATAATTTTAATTTTTAACCGTAGGTTAGTCCGACTTCTATGGTTAGGGATTTTCTTTTATTTGCATTTTATTCAGCTTTAAATCTCTGTGTTCAACCTGTGAAAGCTTCTTTTTAAGAAATAAAGTGTTTTTTTTCTGCCCAATGTTTACCCAAATGGTGATTAGTGAATTATATTGCAGAGGGTGTTCTTGGAAGGAAATCCCTATCTCCTGGCAGTTACTATGGTTGTCTCATTACTTCATTCAGTTTTTGACATGCTCGCTTTCAAGAATGGTAAATATTGTTTGATCACTATATTACTTTATCAGTTAATTCTTTATTATCTAGTGAAACGACTTGTGCACTTGCTAACTTTCAGATATCCAATTTTGGAACAAAAATAAGTCTATGGAAGGACTTTCTGCGAAGTCCGTCATTGTCAGCTTTATATCTCAACTGATTGTCTTCTTGTATCTACTTGATAATGATACTTCGTGGATGATTCTTGCAAGTTCTGGCATTGGTTGCTGTATTGAGTTCTGGAAAATAGGAAAAGCTATGCATATTGAGGTAGCTATTATTCTTGATTTCTTCGGTGCTCATAAATACTCTTTTTTCTGGGTTTTATTTTGTTTCTTTATTCTTTTACGAATTCCTTTAGTATATATCCATATGTTAGTATATATAAGCATAGTATCTTTATAAACAGCATGCTTTCATGTTTGCTAAGTTCTCTTATCATGCACTCCTCAGGCGGCAGGCTTTAATGTGGTCCAAATCCTTAGACTTCCCATTCTCGTTTCTTATATCTTTTGTATGACTTCATGTTTATTAGTTTAGTTACTTCTTACCTGCCATATTTTTAATGTGAAATAGACTGATTGGAATCATAATTTACAGTGGGGATTGAGGTAACATGCTAACTTGATCACAAGATCGAAGGAGTATAAAAAGGGCCTACTAATCCTTCAATAATATTAATTTTCTTACATTGCTGGTTCATTATTTTTTACTCAGTTCCTACCAATTCTCCCCTACTAATCCTTCGATAAGATTAGTTTTCTTACGTTGTTAGTTCATTATTTTTTACTCAGTTTCTACCAATTCTCCCATCAATGACCACCATACTTACTCTAACAACTTACTACCCCCCATATGACCTTAGTATTGCTTACAGTATCCATATCTTTTCTGAGTATGTCAAATGAGGCATGAGGATTTGAACTTCAACAAACCAACTAGTAGCTAATAAACCTATTATGAATATTCCTATCATTTCTTCACCGATGCCTTTTCCATAAAAAGGAGTTTTTGGGTTTCCTCCAAGATTGAAGTCGATGTAATCAATAAGAAGGGCATCTCTTGTAGCCAAAAAGGTTTTTCTCATCAGTTGCCTTTGATTCTTCCACATCTATCCCAATTATAGAGGAGCTATGAAGATGGTTCTATCTAATTTCTAGCATTCTTCTGCCTCCCTTCCATCCCTTCCATTTGGTTTTCTCCTTCTCCGCCTCTGTTAATTCTTGCTAGAATGGGATTAAAGAGTTGCCGTATTAACCAGTATTTTTGTGTTTGGCATGATGAAGATGGTCTTTTTGTAGAAGATATGAGTAAAAATCAGAAAACTTCTCTTTCTTTTCAATTGTGTTCAGACGGTCGTTTTCTTGATCTTGTACTTCGTTTTGATGTATTTTATAATATGGGAAAATTTTTGAGTGGATTTCGGGGTTATTCGACTATCCACATTTCATTCTTTGGTGGGTTGGTTCTTGGAGTGCAGTTTGGCCATCCTTGAGAGGTAGACAAAATATACATATACCTGTTGGATCGACAAACAAGGTCGGCAAACCTTCAGATCTTTGATTTGTGAAAGCACGAACTTTGCTTCAAGCTCAGATCAGTGTTGCAAGCACTCTCAGGCTGGTAAAGATGGAGTATTATCACTTGCTGAGAAACTATATGACAAGATAAATGGAAAACTTGGCACTAGCTTCCTAAGAACCTATGTTGAAGCTGTTTAGATGTTGCCATCTTATCAACTAGAGCGATCGAGAAATTTGGGGACTAGGAACTCTTCAACTGAAGATTCTTTTTTCTGGCTTAGAAAAGAAAATGAGATGTTGAATTTGAATATGGAATTTGTTTTAGTTGTGACAAGATTAATGACCATTATTCGTGGATGGATGTTAAGGCGACACTGGAAGAGTATTTTTTGAACTCAAGGACATAGTTGTACAACCTATAGACTAGATCAATGTTCAAGTAAGATCACATTGGATGAGCTTTTCCAAGTCATCATTTCGATTAATCTCTTTTATGGACAACAAAGCTTTGATCAAGCGACTTGAGGATTTTGCCTCTTTCACTTTCATTGAAATATGGAATCTATATGGACATTTGCTCCTAAAGATTGAGCATTGGTCTTTAGAACTACACTCTCTCCCAAGGTTCATCAAAAGTTATGGTGGTAATTGGTAAGATTTCTATCAAGAACTTACCTTTGTTTTTTTTAGAAAAACTGAGTATTTGAAGCAATTTGAAAATAATTGGGGGTTTTGTAAGTATTTCGTACCAAATTGTTAGGATTCTTGTTGTTGCAAACAGGAAATCCGAACAAGAACACAAATATCCCAGAAATTCACAAGGCAAACACCCTTGTGATTATATATTTACTTCAAGGAAAATTCGGTAATTCAATATCAAGATAATAACTTGAACAAGTAAAGATAGATGAACAAACTCCTCAACACATTCCAAAGGGCTGAGAATCCTCTCCCAAGAGCCAAACATTCTTCTAAATTCTTCACACCTCTAACCATACTCTCTCCTACTATTTATAGCCCAAAAGACCTAACCAACTTAATGTCTAATTGCTAGAATACCCCTTATTACTAATCATACTAATTATTCCAATATGTTCCTAACTAGGGGCCATATAATACTCCACCCTTCAAGGTCTCATTGAACCCAAACCCCCATTAGCCTCCTTGAAAAGAAAAGTCTTCAGTTCCTGTCTTCCTCTTTGTGAAGCAAGTTGGGTTTCAATTAGTTCGTTTGATTTCAGCCCATCTACCAATCCAATAAGCTTCTGTAACTTTTTCCAACGTTTGACCTCACCTCCTAACACATCACGTGGGACTTGTGTTCCCACCACTTCACATAAAGAGAGAAAAACACTTTCTCCAAACCTTTGTCTCCTTCCACCGCTAGCACTTTTTCTAGCAAACCTTTGTCGCCTTTCTCGTTGTCCACAGTCCGATAATATCTGTCTGGTCATCTAGACGTTCCGCTCCACCTCACAGCATTTCAACTGCCATCATCATAGCTTGCTAGAGATTGGAAGCTAATATAAAATCATTAACCACACTACTTACCTCGAGGAATACTTGGCCAAAGTTCACAAACAATCATCCATCGACACCCGTGGTAGCTGGAAGGTTGTCCATCCTCCATTTTTTTCCTTCGTCGGTACCCATCCCTTCTATATAATTTTCTTTTGTCTCTTAGTGGAATTTCCATCGTTGCCCATTGATTTCACTATGGTGGGTTGAGTTATGGGTTTAAATCAAGATAACACTCGACCAGAAACCCATCTTCAACTATTCCCTCATTTTTTGACTTAGCAGTGGATTGGGCCCCATCCAATTTGTTTACAATCGAACCCTTAGCATCTGAATTATCATGATACTGTCCAACATGCACATGGACCTTTCTTTCTCCCCAATTCTTCGATTTCTCTTGTATTATGTTGGGTTTTGCACCCCAATAAAATAAAGGAGTCCACGTTTAAGAAGTCCATTGCTAAGGTTGTTCCTATTTAGATTCAGACCATTAGAGCATACCTTGTTCGACCCATGAATGAGAAGCCTGTCCCATTCCTCTCCCACACAATCGGTAGTCACATGGATAGAATTTGGGTTCTTTAACCCACCGCCGTCTTTTTGGCCCCCTTTTTCCAGTCTTCTCTAGACGGCATTCCAAATCCTCATTCTAAGGGAAAAAAAGTCCACTAATTCTTGCCATTCCTAAGCATTACTCTCGTAAGAGTATTGTGCTCTATTTTCACAAGGACGACGAGGTCAATTTGGATATTTAGGGGAAAGATGTGCTCTTGTGCAAATCCTAGTGTTGGCAACTAGGATAGCTCCCTCAAGCTCTCATCCACCTCAAGTCTTTACCAGTTCTATTATCCCTATAGCATATCAGAGGAGGAATGGGTCTCCCAAAAACCACGGTGTAAGGAGTGGTATTAATGGACGCATGAAATGTAGTATTGTACCAATACTCGGCCCGGGGAATGGAATTGTACCACTGTTTGGGTTGTTCATTGCAAAAACACCTGGGATATGTCTCCACACAACGATTGACTCTCTTGGTTTGCCCATCCGTTTGGGGATGAAAAGCCGTACTTTGTTTGAGTGCCACTTCATGTACTACACACAACTCCACCCAAAAAACTACTCATAAAGACTTTATCACGGTCTGGTACAATTGAGTGAGGGAACCTGTGATGGTGTACTTCCCAGATAAAAATCTCAGCCAGTTTCTTTGCTGTATACGGATGGTTCAGTGAAATGAAGTGGGCATATTTACCTAATCTATGAACTACCACCATCAAGGAGTCTTTTCATGGGATTTGGGTAACCCCTCCACGAAGTCCATTGATATATCTTGCCAGACACAATCAGGAATAGGTAATGGTTGCAATAGCGCCGTTGGAGCTACTGACTCATGTTTATTTCGTTGACATATCATGCACTCTGACATGTTTTGACATCGTTTTTCATCCCTTTCAAGTACAACTCTCTTGCCATACATTTATAGGTGTGTAAGTATTGTGAATGCCCTCCCACAGATCCTCCTCCAGTTTTTTAATAACTTGTTGTAACTCCTCGTCTGCCTTTACTTACTGTTGCACTACTTGGACATCAATCAATGAAAGAGCTATTAAGGTCATCAATCCCACTGTTTGTGGCCTTCGAGAGAGAGAGAGCATCAACTGCTTTATTATTGAGCCTCAGTTGTTAAAGGATCTTGAAGTCATATCCTAGTAGTTTGGTCAGCCGACTTTGATATTTAGGTTGGACCTCTCTCTGCTTCAATAGGAATTTGAGGGCTTTTTGATCCAAAATGACTATGAACTTGCGCCCTATGGCCCAAGAAGTATGATCTCTATTTTTGTACGGATAAGATCATTGCCATTAGTTCCCTCTCATATATAGATTCTCTTGGGCTCTCGTAGACAAGGCTTGATTGAAGTATGCAATCGACCGATGCTCTTGCATAAGGACAGCTCCCAATCCATCCGGACTTGAACGCATTCGTTTTTATGACAAATGGTAGTTTGAAATTAGGGAGGGCTAATACGGGAAGTGTCACCATGGCATGCTTATGTGCACTGAAAGCTATCGTGGCCTCCTCGGACCATCTGAAGGCATCTTTCTGTAACAACTGAGTCAATGGTTTCGCCACGGTTCAGTAGTCTTCGACAAATCTCCTATAAGCCCGTGAGACCTAGGAATCCCCTTAGCTCGGTCACTTCTTAGGGATAGGTCATTGCATCATCATCTGGATTTTATCCCCATCCGCGTCCATCCCTCTGTAGAAACCCAATGACCCAAATACTGAATCCTTTGTTGGCCAAAAACACATTTCTTCTGGTTGGCATAAAGTTTATGATCTCGCAACACATTCAAAACCATTCCCAGATGTTTAACATCGGTATCTTCGTTAGGGCTATACACTAAGATATCATCAAAGAGAACTAATACGCACCTTTTTAAAAATAGTTTGTAGATTTGATTCATCAAGGATTGGAAGGTGGCTGGAGTGTTGTTTAACCCGAATGAAATCACCAAGAATTTGTAGTGCCCTTCATGGATCCTGAAAGTCATCTTCTCTACATCCGACTTGTGCATTCTTATCTGATGATACCCTGACTTGAGATCCAACTTTGAAAAGATTGTAGATCCGTGTAATTCATCAATCAATTCTTCGATAATTGGAATGGGAAATTTATCCGCCACTGTTGCTTGATTCAACCGCCTGTAGTCCAAACAAAAATGCTAGCCTCCATCCTTCTTTTTGACTAGCAAAACCGGGCTGGAATAGGGGTTGTGGCTAGGTCGGATGATCCCTGCAGTCATCATTTCCTTAACCAATTTTTCCATCTCATCCTTTTGGGTATGGCTATATCTATAGGGGCGGACGTTCATGGGTGGTTCGCCCTCTTTAGTCAAGATCCTATGATCCACTACTCTTTTTGGGGGTAGAGTGGAAGGAGTATTAAAAGACTCTCGAAACTCCTCTAACAAAGGCCGAATGCAAAAAGGAACTTTGAACACTTCTCCACCAGTTGTCCCCTTGCATTCCTCTTCATATGATTCGGGCTCGAGGTGTTGGAAGTCACTTGCATTCCTCTTCAAAAACACCAAAAAGATTTTTTCTTTCTTTGAGTCACTTGTTTTAAACCGTAAAGAAATAAAATTTTTTTTTGGTGTTTTTAAAGTTTATAAAGTCGAATTTAACTAAGAAAGAGATTAAATGGTTTAGCCATTTCCTCGACAACGACGCTATTTTGTTTGAGCTCGAATCGATGTCGTTAGTTCAACTCTCACCGAAACAAAAATATTTATAAATCACCGAACCTACATTTTATACTAACAAGTAGCATAAGCGGCAAGCATGGGGTCGATCCACAGGGAAGACTTGTTTAATCTTTTCTTAAGCTAAGTTCAACTATGAAAGCAATAAAAACGGGGTTTTGATAAAGCAAGAAACAAACTTGAAAATCAAAGGATAAAAGATAATTGTAAACAAAAGTGGTTCAATCTTATTTCTAGTTCAAGTTAGACATTCAATGCAATCCCTATCATTGATTTCTACAAATTAGTCATGCAAACGAATTATGCACACAACTACTTGCTTGACTCGACTAGGCTAAGCTTTACAAAGGCGGATAGCTAACGAAATCTAATCAAGAAAGCGTTCTAACTATTGATTAAAGTTGGAAAGGCCTAACCCTAATCAACCTATATGCCTCTAGTTCTATTGGGTTCGATAGCGTCCATATAGAATAGAGAACATATGCATTAAGTTCGAGAATTCAATTGTGTTGATTAATTGTCAAGATAGCCATATTCAATTAACCGAATTTATCCTTGAATCTATCCATTTATGTATTCTAGGAATAGCCATCAAATACAAAATTAACCATTGCAACTTGGTAGACCTTAGCTAGACATTCTTATACATGAATACATCCTAGCAACATATCCAATCAAGATTGTAGCAAAACTAAGAGTCTTGGCTTAACATGCTTAAAAGACAAAAATCCCTAAACATGTTTTTGGAATTTAAAACCGATTCAAGAATCCATAATTTTATCATGCAATTTATAAAGAAAAACATTTAACTCAAGAAGATTGAGTTACTTCACAAATCCATAGACAAATCTGTGAAGAAATCCATTTGTATGAAGAAATCCATTACAATGCTTACAATCAAAGAAAGAAATGAAAATCTATCTAATTAGAGACAAAGTTACCAAGGAGTTGAATTGGTGAAGAGAGAAACTCTGGACTCCATGAAGAATTTTGCCTCTCTTTCGCTAAAAATGAAAGAAAACATTTTATAGTTGCAGGTGTAGCGTTGCGACACTGAGGCTAGTGTTGCAACGCTAAATCGTAAAAAAACCAAAAAGCATTGGGCTAGTGTCTTGATACTAGGTTGCGCAAGGCTCACGCATGTGGATAGTCCTGTTAAACTTCAAAGCGTTGCAACGTTGCCCTATTTTGCAACAGATGGATGCTTTCTTTCTTCAAGTGTTGCTCAATGTTTCTGGGAGGTCGTGATGTTGGGTCTGATGGTATTTTGGTAATTATTCCGATTCTCTTCAACTTTGTTGATTTCTTGATTATTCTTGATCTTTTTTAGCCCAATTTCTCGAAATGACTCCTAATCGCTCCTGGGACTGTTTTAACTACAAAATGAGCATTAAAAGCAAACATATAACACAATTTTGAGGGAATTGTAGAAGATACATCTCTTAAAGACCTATTAGAAGTACCACCACTACCGACTTGCATATCCCCTTACCCTTGATGGCGTCTCCGTTATCCACTACGACCCTGTAGTTCGAAGCGTTGATAACTGACAGGTTTAGCTCATCCATCGGCTTCTAATGAATAAAATTGTGGGTGGCCCCACAGTCGATCATCACCACCACTTCTCTCCCGACGAGCAACCCTTTTAACTTCATGGTTCCTTTGGCCGAAAATCCCAGGATAGATCGTATGGAGATCTCGACGGTGTTTGCTACCTCCAATGCCTTGAATTCCGGCTCAGTTGCTTCCAACTTAGCAAATATTCCTCAAAATCCTCTGTCTTGAAAAATCAACAAGCTGAGCTCATGTTTCTCCTTCGAATGGCAGCAGTGGCTGGGGAAGTATTTTTCCTCACAGCACACGCATAATCCCTTCTCTCTCCACCTTCTCTTCCGATATGGACAATCTACGAAACGGGCTTTCCTTCTTTTGCGCCCCTCCTTTGTCCGAAATCAGAATGCTCTTTAGGATTGTATCACCCACCGTTTTCCCCAGTGTCTTGGGTCCTAGCGAGGTGGGCTATTTAGAGGTATCCTTTTGGGCCATCACTTGGGCTAGGCCCATTTCCTTTTTGGCCAGTTGTGAGGCCATATTCCAATCACTAACAGCATGGGCTTCTTTCGTACAGGCTTCCAAGCCCACTAGATGTCGGTTGACAACCTTGGCTTTAACCTCTTGTGATAGGCCGTTCAGGAATGTCTCTTCTAATACCTCCTTCTCCATCATGAGAATCGGTGTTGTGTATGTCCCGAATTTTTTTCGATAATCCTCATGGGTCCCTTCCCATTTAATCCTAAGTAAATGAGAAAGAAGAGTACCTTCTTGCGTAGGACGGAAGCGATCAAACATCTGTTGCTTCAGGTCTTCCCATGTCTGAATCGGTCGTCGATTATGTGGCCATCGAAACTAGTCGAATTGCATCTAGTGAGAAGGTAATGATCGATACCTTAATTTTCTCTTCGTCTATCAGTTCGTGGATCTCAAAGAAATGTTTTGCTCGATAAACCCAGGAGTTGGGGTGTTCGTTGGCGAACGTCGGCATCTCTAATCTCTTATACTTGCTGCGATCGATTGTTCCCTCATTTGCCCTTCTCGCGCATCTCTACTAGGTATTGCATCATAGCGGCCATCTGCTCTAAGTTTTTTGTCAACTCGTTCATACCCTCACGGAGCTCAGTGACCCTCTGGTATTGCTGTCGATCTTCTTCTCCATCTTCTATTTCCTTTTTGCTCTCGTTTTTCCCAAGTTTGGAGTTTAGTGGCTCTGATACCAATTTGTTAGGAACCCTTCTCCTGCAAACAGAATTTCCCAACAAAACTCCCAAGAACAGAGCAGTGCTCTGGATAATATTATTTATAAACTTCAAGGGAAAAGTACAGTGTGAAGATGAAAAATGTCCAGTAATCAGAAAACAAGGAAACAAGAAATAGAACCCTAATCACCAGCACTTTCAAGAGGGCTGGATTTCCTCTCCCCAAGCCAAGCTTGATCAACCCCAAAGTTATCCTCCCCTTCCTACGCAAAGCCCTTCTTAAACCCCTCTCAACCGACTGGTCCCCACCTCTAACAAACCACATAATTTTCACCAACTAATCCCTCCTTTCCCCCCATTATAAGCCCCTATGTTTATACGTATTTATAATTGGGGACCTCACAGATGAACATGATATTTTGGCCTTAAACTCAGTGTTTGAAGGAGTCAGTTCTAATGAAAATTTTGTAGCGTTATTCCAAACTTCGAGTAAGGAAACTGGAAAAGTCAGGTCAGAGGCCATATTTGAAGTTCTCCCTGGTGGTACCCTCTCAAATCCCCTCCAAGTTTTCTTCTTTAATTGAGGACTGGGGTTTGATATTTGGGAAAGTCTCTCATCACGCATCTAAAGCTAATTGTTGACTATACTGGTTTCTTTCTTAGCATTAATGAAAATCACCATCTGGAACAACGTGGTTTTGGGGTTAAATTGAAGCAAATCGCATTGAAAAAGTTTCTTGAAAAACACTATCCGTATACTGTTTTAGTTTAAGAGTCAAAGGAGGAAGTGGTTGGTTTTCTTATCAAATCTTTATGTAGTTCTAAAGAGATTGGCTGGGCCTTTGTTGAATCTTATGGTAAATCAGGAGGCATGTTAACTTTGTGGGTTGAGAATAATCTGACAGCCTTGGAAATTCTCAAAGGAGGTTATTCTACCTATACAGACACTTATAATCAGCAAATCTAAGAAACAGCATCAGGATGGTGTTTTTGGGGAAATAGTCTAAAAGGGATCGCAATGTACATACAAGAAAGTTGGTCTCATGAATTTGATTTAGCTACAATGGACACAGTGAAGTGTTATGCCACGGAGGAATGCTTTCAGTCAAAAGTACAAAGTATCCGAACTGTTTCAGTTGTCATGGTACCGTACGGTATCACTACTTGGGGCATTAAATAGTTTCATACTAAATAGCTTTCTTGTTTGGGTAACTTAAATTATCAGCTGTTCTTTACATTGAGATACACTAATTGTTCGCAATCTACACAGTCCCTGCTCTGAACCTTGAGATCGTCCTTTGTGTGAAATCTCTTAGTTGTAGTTTATTCGTCCTTGCAAAACAAAAGGATAACTATGATGTTGGTTGTTTACAAATGTTCCTTCAATCAATTGGTTTTTCTTTGACCTGTTTCCTCTGTATTTTTGTTTCTCTCTTATTTTTGTCTTATATTTGGAGCATTAGTCTCTTTTCATTATATTGATTAAATTTTTGTTTCCGTTTTCCAAAAAAAAAGTTTGACCTAGTAGTCAATGAAGGCAAAAGTTAACAGCAAAGGGCAAGGCTGTGAAATTGTAAAATAGGAAGACTATTGTTTTATAAAAATAGTGTATCATGTATTCTGAATTTCAGTTTTTATTCAGTATTATATGAAAATAATAATATTACTAATTTACTAATAAATAACTTAAACTGGAACCACCATGGTTCAGCAACCACACAAACTTTTCTACACCTCAGTGTATGTTGCTGAACATATTAACAAGTTTAAGATTTGAGAAGAATTGTTAACAAGGCCCCTGATCTTATAGTCATTATTATGTGTCTATTTAGCTTGCTTAATATTAGATATGTATAACTACTATTTAACACATATTTTTTGTGCTAAGAAGTGTCCAATATGTGCCCAATGTGTTGGAGCGTCCAATTGTCTGGTAGTGTCCAACTGTAGGAGACACTTGGCTTGATGAGCACCATTGATAAGCAATGACATCATAACTCTCAAGTGTTCAATCTGGAGGGGTACCTATTCACAATTTTTGCACAATTTCTTGTCCTTCGTGCATCTTTCAAACTACACGTCTTTTCTTGTGCCACTTCACTTCATTTTCTTCTTGGTTTCAACATTATCACAAAATTTGGACTCAAAATTTCTCTTCTCGTGCATTAGCTAACCTTCGGAGATGTAATGTGAAAACCTCTCAATTTTTTTAATCTCTCTTGCTTCTTGTAATAGCTCCTTCGGGTTAGATTAATGGTTAGATTCACATCATTAATTCTCTCTTATTTTTTTAAATGTGTAGCTTATTTATATCTCCTATAAATGTTGTGTATGCCTTTTTCATCACAATTGTGCAATTGTGTATCTTATCTCATTAACATTTTTCCTTCCGTTCCAGATTGACAGGAGTGGAAGAATACCTATGTTGAGATTCCGTGATCGCGAGTCATATGCAGGAAATAAGACGAAGGAGTATGATGATCTTGCAATGAAGTATTTGTCCTATGTCCTTTTCTTCCTTGTTGCATGCTCATCTGTTTATTCGCTCATGTATGAACAACATAAGAGCTGGTATTCATGGATTCTTTCTTCACTTACAAGCTGTGTATACATGTTCGGTAAGTTACTTTAAATGCTTCTGGCATGCTTTTTCACCTTGTTTAATATCTTATATAATCAAAATCCCAATTCCTTTGAATCAACTTTCTTTGAGAAAAAAATGAAAAAATACAAGGACATACAGAAAAACAAGTCCACAAATACACCACCTCTAAAGAAAGGGTTAAGAAGGCCAGCTAATAAGAGGTCATGAGTTCAATCCAGGTATCCACCTGCGTAGGATTTAATATCCCATGAGTTTCCTTTACACCCATGTTGTAAGGTCAGGTGCATTGTCCTGTGAGATTAGTCAAAGTGCATGTAAGTTGTTTCAAATAATCATGGATACCAAGAAAAAACAAAAGAAAAAAATATCAGTATGAAACCACCGGGTACTTTTTATTGCGTTTTCAGTGGGAGGATTTGATTAGTGGGAAATCTGTTATTATATCTGAGTCAATCTGTATCCTTCCTTTGCAGGCTTCATTATGATGTGCCCACAGTTGTTCATAAATTACAAGCTCAAGTCTGTGGCTCATCTACCCTGGAGACAGATGACATACAAGTTCCTTAATACCATCATCGACGACCTGTTTGCTTTTGTCATCAAAATGCCAACCCTACACCGTCTTTCGGTGTTTCGAGATGGTGAGAAAATTATGAATCAAACTCTAATTTTTCTTTTATTCTGTTATTATGGAATACAAGAGAGATTTGATTGATGCTTGCAAATTTGTTGCTCTGCAGATCTCATATTTATCATCTATCTATATCAGAGATGGATTTACCCAGTTGACAGGAAACGTATAAATGAATTCGGTTTTGGCGGTGAAGAAAATCAAGGAGCTGAGGCAACCAATGCCAATGCCATAGAAGAAGACAAGAAAACTAATTAACTGCATATCCTTACATCATGTGTTATGTTACAGTTTTTAGAATGTATAATTCAGTGACTGGAAAACTCGAACAGACATTTTAGTGGTTAATCCTTGAGTTTCCAAGGTTTTGTTTCTGATTGCGGGGCTCCAAGAAAGGATTCATGTTTTTTTTTTTTTTTTGCCTTGCCCTTCTGCTTCCTCTATTGACTTCGATTATTTATTACGAGTTATTGTTTTTTACCCTACAGTGACTTTTCAGGATATAATCTCTATATCTCTCAAACAAAATCATGAAATCTGCATCTGATATTCACTTATTTCTGTATTATTTTTTCTAGGGAGTTCAAAGAACTCGATTCGAAAAACTCGATCAACCGAACTCAATCCATGCAGTTCGGGTTTAGTTTATAAACTTATTTGGATTGGGTTGAGTTCAAATAAATGAAATTTTTATGGATTGGATTGACAAAACATTAGTATGTTATACTTGTTTAAGGTAGTGAATTTTAGATGAGAGGTATCAATATATTCAGGTTAATCTTTCCCCAATTCATTTTTGTAGAGTCAAGTATATTCATGTTTCGTCCAAAGTATTCAGGCATATTAAGGTTGTTAATGTGTTTCCTTTAGGAAACCTAAATTAGGTTATCTAAACCTAATTTAAATCATGTTATATGTCATTTCGGAAGCCTCAAAGGACTTAGATCTCAAGATTGAAGTAAGTGGATTCTATCATAAGTTGTCGAATTGAATGTTCTATTATTGTATTGTTTAATTGTATAGTTGTATGATTAGTGATAAGTAGTTTCACTATATGCTGATAATTGAGTGCTTTGTGATATATTTGTGATTTTTTTTATTGGTTTATGGTTGTGAGTGACTTTTAGGAATAATTGCCAATTGAGTTCTTTTAATTGCCATGTGCTGAGTCTTTCAATTTGACTATTGATTATGAGTTATTTATTTAATTTTTGTTTCGTGATATTTGATTGATGTTTTATAAAGCATGTAACATTGAGTATGTTATGCATGCAACTAGATGTATGATATAACAAGTAGTTTTTGCTAAGTCCTGGGCTATAGGAAACATAACTAATTCATGTTAATGGTATTTATAAGGGACAATTACCTTGTAAATATTACATACAAAATTGACGGTTATGTCATGGGGTATTTTTGTATAGCATGATGCTAAATCAAGGATACAAGTATGTATGTAAGGTTAAGTAAGCAAATGCGACTATTTTTAGTTAGGTTTTCTCATGATATACGTACGAGGATAGGATATACAATCATGCAAGCATGATGTGTGTGATCGAGCATGAAGCTACCTCATTGTTTTTCCTCTTTTATTAGTAGTATGTATTTTTATACTATTTCTTGTGGTTTGTGTTATGTACGGAGTGTTTTTATACTACCTCTTGTTAATTGCATACTTTATTCTTCTGATTGGCAACTGCAAAATCTTCAAGTTGTATCATATATCTCTTATATATCACTATTAAGAAAGACTACGTTTACATCCATTTGGTGTATTTGTAGATCATGCATGGTAGCTAAGGCAATCAAGACACTAATTGTAGTTCTTTTAGTTATGCATATCAAAGTAGTGAGTAATTAGTTTTTGTGTATACTGTACTACTACTAATCTAGCTTTGTATCTTTCAATTGAATCATCAAGTTTAATTCTCTTTTTGAAAATCTATTTGCATCTAACTAGTTTTCTTCCTTTAGGGAGATCTATTAACTCCCAAGTGTGATTCATAGTTAGAGTCTAGTTCACTTTTGATAGCTTTTTTTGATAAGTTGGTGTCTATAGAACTTAAGGCCTCTTCGTAAGTTTTGGGATCCTCATCTATTAGATACATACATGCAAATTGATTGTCTATATCATCTGACCTTCAACTAAAAAGGTAGTTAAGAAATTTAAGACCAAAACTTTTCTCAATTCTTTATCTCTTCTTCTAGGATTGATTTCATGTATACCATCACAACTTTTTCTTGGTTCATTTTTTGAATTTCATGCATAACAGTTAGAAGAAGAAGGTAAAGAGACAAACTTTATCATTATTAGATGTTCTAAATGATTCATTATCCACCTTGATCATGGGAAATACATGCTCAAAAAATTCAGCATCTCTATACTCACATATTGATTTATCATTCATGCACGTAAATCTATATACAACACTTTTATGGACATAACCAATAAAAACATAGTCAAAGGTTTTAGCTCCTATTGTAGGTTTCTTGAATGCAGGATATGCTACCTTAGTCAAGTACCCTTGCACCTTCAGGTAATTGAGGTTAGGTGCATAACCTCTCCATAGTTTGTATGACGTCTTATCCAACTTTTTGTGATGGATCCTGTTAAGAATGAAATAAGAAGAAAGCGTAGCCTCCCCCCACATATTGTCAGATAATTCATAACTTAAAAGCACAATATTCTTTAAGAGATTCATCACTTTATTCATCACCTTCTCTGATCTTAACCTTTTAATCTTTTTGTCTAATTGATTTTCTACTTTTGTTTTGTATTTCAAAAACATAATGCTAGCTTCATCCTTTGTTTTTAAAAAGATAACTTTAGGATATCTAGAAAAATAACCAAGAAAGGATAATTTTAGTATTTTCTACGATCTCTACTTGTAATGTTTTTGAAATTAGCCAAATCAGAATGAATCAGTTCAATTAATTGTGTGCTTCTAGCAATGACAGGTTTAAAAGGTTTGAAAATAATATGGAAGTACCTACCGCAACTTTAAAGGATGTTACGAACTATGTCATGGCAATCCACCAAAATATACAACAAACAAAAATAACAAACGTAAATAACAATAGAGATTGCTAATCCAGTTCAATTATTAACACCTACATCTGGGGTACAGTATACCCGTGGAAAGATAACTCCACTAATATAAATGATAAGCAATTACAACATACAACTCAAATACAGTGACCTTTGTAGAGCTTAACAAATCAACTGTTCACTTAGGCTCCTCTTAGATGTGAGACTTCATCCTTAAGATACTTAGCCTCCCCCTAAGCAATGTTATCAGTGAAGAATGTCTCAGGCTCTCCCTAAGACTGAGACTCCCTCTTGGCTACACTGAAGCTCCACTTGAGTCATGAGACTCATTCTCACTTGCGCTTTATCTTTCTCTTTCGAACAATGACCACTTCACTCGTTTAGCTTTGGCTCCCACTAAGCTTGAGAATCGCATCTCAATAGTATATTGATGAAGTACACAACTGGCTTGGAGTAAGTCTCCAACCTCACAGCTACACAATCTTCAACCTTTCAAAGATTGACAATAAACACACTTGTGATAAGCAAACTTCACAAGACAAACAACACTATAAAATCTTCTTTCGAACATCTAACCCTAAACCAAAAACTATGTGTCTTTATATACACACAACAGATACCAAAAAGACCAACCCTAATTTTAAAAAATACTTACGCACATAGAAGGAAAACGCCTGCAATAATACTGCAGATTGAATATTTCACATAAGGAAAGTATTTTGCAGAATCAACATTTCCATATAACAACCGCAACCCAACAAGATCAAATGTAGAAACATTCTTAATGATATCAGTCAGACTTAAACAAATACTACCAACACACAGTTTAACAAGCTCCCCCTTTGGCAATATTTTTTTTAACAATGACAAATATAGCAGCAGTCAGAAAATATAAGAGAAAAACAAGCAACACATTAACCAAACTCTCAAATACAAAGTAAAAACAAGTCTATCATCAAAGAAAACCATTAAACACCTTACTCCCCCTTTTGACATGTTTAAAAAATATATATAAGAAACCACCAAACAACAGAGCAACATCATTGATCATCAGCAGCAACATCAACATCCTGTGCGCTAGAGCTAGTCCCCTGATCAGGATCAACAAAAGACCCACGAAGAAAGATCAACAAATCATCAACTTCAGACTTTCATGCAGTAATTCTTTGAAGAAAAACCCCAAGCTCGCTGGATCATTTGCTAACACATTTATTGTCTTCTTACCACAAGAAGTTTGAAGAAACTTCCTAATAGGACCAATATTAGCAACAAAAATCTCTATGTGAATCAAGTCAGGCACATGTTTTCCTTGATATAATTGATAGCTGAAGGATATGGCAGAAGGCACAGGACAAAGAACATCTAAATAAGTTAAGATATCATGTTTTTGGGCTAAGAAAATCCCATAAATAAGACGTGGAAAGCATAAGGGGACCTTGGTGGCATGAGAACCAATATGTCTCTTGATCTGATTAACCACATAAGTACTATAGTTGAATTTAGCACCTGTTCCAATCCGATAAAGAAAACTGGCAAGGCTAGTAGAAGGACCAAATTTGTGAGTGGAAGAATACCAATTTCCATTGTCAACTTTGTGAAGCAACACATACTTTACACTCAAATAGCACAAGGCCATTGACCTTTTGAAGGCCAAGATCTTTTCACTCCTCCAGTCAACTCAAACACCAGATCAGACATAGAATGTCTCAGTTCAGTAACATTCTCAGGGACACAACGATCAAGATACTTGTTTATCAAAGCAGCAGTAAAAATGAAGTAATGACCTCTCACATGAACTTTACAGAACTCTGGACTATTAGCTTTCCCTAACTGATTGGGTAAATTTACATAAAATTCATCAATCAAGCGTGGATAGTAACCACACAGATTTAGAAAAGTTATCACCATGTCAACCTTCACCAACAGATCCATAATCTCAAGGAAATCTTGAGCTTGTTCAAACAAATCTCTTTCCATGAAAATTCTCCTGTTCACAATGAATTTCCACATCTTAGAATTGTCCCAAGTGTGAAACGAGATTCCATCTAAGGAAACAACCGAAATATAACTTGAAGTTTACTTTTTCTTGGTTTGCTCAGCTAGTTGCTTCTCTTGAGTTTTAGGAGGAATATCAGGAAGACTTTTAGACACAGGATGTTCATTTTACTCATTAACCCACTCAGAGTCAGAACTCTTTGTATCATCGCTTGGTTCAAAGGAGCTTGGACCAATCTCACTATTTTTTTTTTCTTTCTTTTTTGACGTAACTAGTTAATTGGGATGTTGTCATCTGATATGTCCTTAGCAAAATCTGACACGTCTTCACTTTCATTTTCTTCATTTGAATCATCTGGGGTTTTCTCCACAATCTCATTAATAGTCACATCAGCAAACTCAACAGGATGATTATTCTTCGTCTCATTTTCAATTTCAACACGCTCAAAGGGAAACACAGTCTCCCTAGGGCTAGACTCATTTTGAGTAATATCATCCTCATTTAAAACCCTAGATGTAACAACATTTGATAAAACATCAATTGAATGATTATTTCCTTCAGAATTTACAACATTAAGGTTCTTCTGATCTTGGTTACTAGGGTTAGAACGATTCCCTCCAGGGTTGAGAATACTATTAATAAAATCGGTACTTTCACCAGCATAACTCATAGACTTAGGCAAATTAGAAAGTCCAATTTCTTTCTTTGCACAAACTTTCCCAGGATTAACAGAGATATTAACAGATTTATCATGCAAATATTCAACATTTTAACAATTTCTGAAATAACATGTTCAAAAGCTGATGGATTCAAGGACTCATCTTTTTGCGAAGGAGATGCAATGACATCTTCTAAACCAACAAGGTCTTCCATTTTCACCATGTTTCTTCTTCCTTTTCTTCTTTGAAACCTAAGTAGTCCTCTTTGTTTTGGCAACAAGGGAGGGAACAACATTTTCATGCAAGGTTTCAACATCAATATTTTCATGAGAAGTCTCGGCATTCTCATGATCTTTATTGGAGATCGTTTCATTAGCCATGACAAGAAATTTTTCCTCGTGAATCTCCACAAACTTTTGTCAATTTGCTTTTTGTTTGTATCTCACCATTTTAGGTTCATCATCATCAGTTCCTCGACATGTCCTAACCATTTTATGAAGGAGGTATGTATCGGTGCAAGACCATAGGGGAAGTTGAAAAGATTGTGGGGGAAGGAAATTGAAAATTCAAAAAAGATTTTTCTGCCAAAACATAACTGACATGGGATAAAAATGATTAATTCACAATAATAAAATTTTACCTTACACCAACAACCTAGCCATAAATAAGCGCCACGTCACACAATCACATGGAATGGGCCTTGATTCCCTTAAGGCCCACAATCCTCATTTGATTAATTGCTATGCTTCAATTGTACACAAGCCCAAAGAGGCTATGAGGGCTTCAAATTGTTTCACGTTTAAAGCCTTTGTGAATATATCAACTATCTTGTTAGTGTGAACATGCTCTAGAACAATCTGCTTGCTTTCAACCAAAATCTCTAAGAAAATGATGTTGAATGTCAATGTGTTTTTTTTTTTTTTTTTTTTTGCTATGTTGGACTAGATGTTTTGATATATTGATTGCACTCAAGTTATAACAGCACAATGTCATAGAATTTTGCTAGACATTATATTCTTTCAACATTTGTTTCATCCACAAGAGTTGAGTATGGCTACTATCAGCTGCTATGTATTCAGCCTCTGCAATGGATAAGGAAACACATTTTTTGATTCCTATTAAACTGGGATACTAAGTTGTTCCCAAGGAATAAACAACCTCTAGAAGTGCTTTTGATCTTCTGAACTTCCGACCCAATCTACATCAAAATGTCCAACAAGAGAGCTATTAGTATCAAAAGTATACAAAATTTCATACTCACTAGTCCCATAGGTATATTTGATAATATGTTTAACACTTAGCAAATGACTGTTTCTGGTCTTGTTTTGGTATCTAGCACAAACTCCCACAACAAAGGCTATATCAGATCTTCTTGCTGTAAGATATAAGAAACTTCCAATCATACTCCTGTACAAGCACATCAACATCCATCCCATCAGCATCTTTGGATAGTTCGATGTTTGTAGGCGGGAGTTTTCTTGATGTTAGCATTCTCCAATCCAAATTTCTTCATAATAGCTTTGGGATATTTTCTATGAGAAATAAAGATTCCATCTTTCAACTGCTTAATTTGAAATCCCAATAAGTATGTTAGTTCACCAACCATACTCATTTTGAACTTAGTTTACATTTGTTTAATCAGGAGTTCTACCATTTCTTGTGACATTCTGTCACACCCCCTCCTAGATTATCCTCATAATCTGGAAAAAGATGTGATTGTAGCAGTTACTAGCGCTACTACCAGTACTTACTATCTTAGCCTTCTAGCTTAAATACCAACCTGTTAAACATTATTAATGTACGCATACAACATGCCTCCATAAGGTTCCACATAAGATTATATAATCACATGAAAATAGTCATGACATAACATCTACAGGCAAAATATTTACAGTTGGGCCCAAACATCACTAACGAATCCCTAGTCTCTCTTAAAACATGTGTACATAGACAGACCATCAACCTAAATTTTTCTTAACAAGTCAGGCCTTTCAGTGGCAAGCAGTAACAGAAGCAACCTTGAGGAATCTGACCGCTACCTGGAAAAGGAAAACATAGAAAATCTGTGAGCTAGTAGCCCAATGAGTGACTATAGAATCATATTACACCATGCATTACATCATTACGAACAAGTAAATATATCGATGAGCATGTCAAGAAACTTCCTCTAAACATAAACATTGATAACCATTCTTAAACTTCATTGAACATCATTATTCCTTAGTTGAGAACGAGCATACATCGCTCTAGCTCTCAACGTCTGTTACCGGCCAAGAGACCCATACTTCGGCCTCCCTTTGCTGGTATATGGCCTAGTAGACCCATACTTCGGCCTCTCATTCAAAACTACCTACGTGCACGTGAAGTTTTCTAAGCACCGTCAACACCTTAGGTACTATTACCCAGATACCTTCTCCATGTCCTTCAGTACCGGGTTATTTTCTAGCATCAAATTAAGCTTTATTGCATGTCATTTACACAAAGACTCATTCTATCATAGGCTTCCTCCAAAACGCATGCTTCAACATAGGAACTTAACTTTTGTAATGAATTCACAACATACCTTGGCATGTGTTAAAACATATACAAGTTGGAGAAGATACACTATGCTATTCATTAAACATTTGTTGCTTGAGGAAGTATAAATTCATCATCAACATCACTGTAACTTACATGGTCTTTTATGCATAAGTATTAAAAGCATTAAGTTCATTTTAGTCACTCACAGCTCGCCGGGGCTCTTAACGGATTATATACCTCTCCTAGCTCCTCTTGGCCTGAAAGGACATAATTCCCGATTAGATTCCTTAGAATTCTTAGCAAAATGCTTTAGATAGTTCGCTTACTAATGAAACTTTCTTCAAAAAAACCAGCAATACTAGCAAGATGATCATCATGAGCGAGATCACCCTCATGAGTGAGATCATCTTTATGAGCGAGATTTACCACTTTCTAGCGAGATTTGCCACTTTCCAGTGAGATTCAGCACAAAACTAGCGAGATTTTCATCCTTAGTGCTGTCTCTTATACACATCTAGATGTGTATAAGAGACAGAAAAAAAGCCTCAGATAGTTCGCTTACTAATGAAACTTTCATCAACAAAATCAGCATTACTAGCAAGATGATCATCATGAGCGAGATCACCCTCATGAGTGAGATCATCTTTATGAGCGAGATTTACCACTTCTAGCGAGATTTGTCACTTTCCATCGAGATTTTTGTTACTTCCCAGCGAGATTTGCCACTTTCCAGCGAGATTCAGTGCAAAACCAGCGAGATTTTCCTCCTTAGCGAGATCCACCTCTTCCTTATCTCGTTCTCGCTCTCGCTCACTATGGTGAGCCGCCTGCTTAATCTTCCCAAGCAGCTGCCTGTTTACGCACTGATTTCCTGTTTCAATTTCAAAAATTCATAACTCAAAATCCAGGACTCTTTTTAAGAAACTTCCTTCTACAAACTTGTTTATAATTGAGTTAACTTTCTTATCTTAAAATATCAGCCGAAAATTTCTTTTATTTTGGCCTGGAGCTTCCAATCTTCACCTCTGGCCTTGCTTAATCCGAGAATCTGCCTCTTCTGCAAATTCTTATTTTTCTTTCTTTTCCCTTTGAGATCTTTCTCCAGCAAAACAACCTCGAAAACTAGATTCCCCCAGCTTTCAAATGGCACTAATCTCACTTAATTTTCTCGATTCATGTGCCAAAACCAAGCGTCTGAAGTTCCTCTTCCTTTTATACTTCCTGCCGCCTCCCATGTTCAAAGGTCAAACCGCCACCTCATCCAGCACTTAGCGCCTACCCAGCTACTTCCTCTCTGATCCTTACTTACTTTCTTTCTTTCTTTCTTTTTTTTTTTTTTTTACTTCACTTGTAATTTACCTATAACTACACCATAAAATTTTACTTATCAAATAATTAATATAACATCCTCAACTAAACATACTTATATAGGAAATGTATTTCGGGGTTTACACATTCCACCAAACACTATATCATCTACATACACTTGAAAAATCACTAGCTTTCCCTTTTGTTTCATTACAAATAGGGTTTTATCCACTCCATCTCACATGTAACCATTGTTGACAAGAAATTCTATCAACCTCTCATACCAATTTGAGGAGCTTGTTTTAGGCCATGCAGGGCTTTCCTAAGTCTGAACACATAATCAGGGTGGACAGAATCAATAAATCCCTTAAGCCATTCCATGTACACCTCTTCATTCAAGTACCTATTCAACAAGGCACTCTTTACATCCATTTGATAAAGTTTGAATTTCAAGAGACAAGCAATTCCAAGTAGCAGTCTGATAGCTTCCAGTTGAGCAATAGAAGCGAAGATTTCACCAAAGTTAATACCTTCAATTTGAGAATAACGGCTACAAGATGAGCTTTGTTTCTAGTGACTATGCCATTAGCGTCAGTCTTGTTTTTGAAGACCCACTTAGTTCCAATCACATTTGTACATATAGGTCGAGGAACTAGCTCCAACACCTTATTCCTTTCAAACTGACCAAATTCTTCTTGCATTACATTCACAAATCATTCATCTTTTAAGGCCTCAACAACACTCTTAGGTTCCATAGAAGAGGTGAAGCATATGTTCCCAATCATTTGTAAACAGTTCACTTTTTCTTTCTTTTACTGGACACTCCAATCTCTAAATTTTCAATGATATTACTTGAAAGATGATTCTTCAAGATTCTGTTGAACGATCGCTTTACACACATTTGATCATCTTCACTTTGTAAGGAAGTAATAACTTGTAGAAATACAAGTTATTTATGCCACCTTATCTAGATATTGCAACCAAAAGTTAGTAATTATGCGCCAATTGTATGAAAATTAACCTAGTATGACAATAATTATAAATGCTGTCTCTTATACACATCTAGATGTGTATAAGAGACAGGTTTTAACAGTAAACGACGTTACAAAGAAAAGTGACTATTTCATGGTCTGGTGATAACTTGTAGAAATACAAGTTATTTATGCCACCTTATCTAGATATTGCGGCCAAAAGTTAGTAATTATGCGCCAATTGTATGAAAATTAACCTAGTATGACAATAATTATAAATGTTTGCAATTACACCTACTAACGCCAAAAAGATGGAGGACAAGCCAAACTTTACTCTGTTTTGCAGAAGACCAAGTCACCGCTTGCGCTCAAGGCTCATGAGAAACTAATCAACGCATCTCTGTCACATTGTGCCCATCGATCAACCATGAAGAGACGATTACCGAAGTAACGGTGCAATGCACAGTCGATCCAGAGTTATGCTTCGACCGCATGCGGTAATAAAAACAAACACCGCATGCGAACCCATGATCGAAAGATGTAGCTGAGTAATGCAAAGGCAGAGGATTGAGACACGTGTACAGCTAACCATTATGCAGATTTGATGGTCCGATTGCATAACAGAAGTAATAATATCCCTTTATCTTTGGAATTTTCATAACAAAAGTAGGAACCACAAGGCCAGAGTCAAAGGATCTACTCCTATAAATACCCCAACGATTTCAGAGAAAAATATTCTAATTGATATTGAGCTAAGTGCTGTAAGATTTTAGAGAGAAAAAGGCTGAGCTATGTGTTGAAAAGAAGAAATCCGGGAAGAGAAAGAGATAAGGCCGAGAGGTAAATCTTAGATCCGACCAACTGTATACCCAATCGAAGCTCTTTGCAGATACCCCTACTACTGGTGGAGCAAGCCTGAGAGGGAAGCTCTTCCTACCATCGAAACCATCCTATCCAGCAAGCAGATCTCCATCGAATCTGTGCCAAGACATTGGCACTAGATTGTATCTGTTCTATCTCTCTTTCATTGTATTCCATATTTTCTTTATCTCTTCATTCACACATCATGTATCAAACACTTAGTAGAAATATTGAATGTTTCGATAGATTTCGTTTACCATTCTCTGTCTGTTTCCGTTCACCCATTAGTCACTTTCTTCATGATGTTTTCTTAATTCCTTGATGAGCAGTATGAATCACCAAGAACTTAATATGTATTAAAGTTATAAAATACGTTTAGCTAAAGCATGCTAGATTACATCTTCACCTATGAGAGTAGAAGCGAAGATGTCATTTTGATCTATCGAGAGAAGGTCAGAAGAGTGGGCTAACTAAAGCGAGTAGTACTTCTAGACATGGAAGCAACCTTGCGTTCATTACGTTAAACTTTGTTTCACCAAAGACATGTGGGAAACGCGGCCGATCACTGAGAGATGTACGTCAAGAGAAGAACGGAACAGTATTTATACCTTCAATTCAATTAATAACTTGCGTTGTTTGTAATACTTATCTTTCTCTTTCTAATCTGTTCACAAGACTTGTCGTTGAATCCCACGTCTTTGCACAATCTTCACAGCCAGCGTTAATCCTAGTATCTTGCACATAAAGCCTGTATCTTGTAACATCTAGTTTAGGTTTATTGTATTTCCATGTTTTATCGCATTCTATTTCTTTCCTTTATTTTACTGTAATTTACATACTGTACACACTTTTATAAAGAATTGAAAAACCCGGTCGCATATACCATGAACATACCGCAATAACCGGCACTACTTCCCCGTGTTCGACCTGGATCACACCGAGAAACTTGCGATGGAATTACACTTGGTTCCATCGTAAGGAAACTTGTGACAACGCAGGGCATACTACTTGAGCATCTCTAATTAACGCATAAATAGTAGTAGTATCGCATCATCATGATCATTGAATATCATACATAAAAATCACATTACAAGTCTATGGCGTTGTTGCCGGGGACTGGTCGACGGTTAATGTTGAATATTTTCATGTTATGTGCAGGGCAGATCTCTTTGTACTGACTGTTCAACACGGAGAGCAGTCTGACGACTTAGGAGTACTGGGGGTGGTCTGATAACTCTAAATGTACCCAGAGATCAAGTATATTTTTAGTGCAGAGTTCATCAGGGTTGAATTAACTGGTAAAGAAGTATGGCTGAAGAGAATATGGCTCCTACTGGAAACCTGAGGGGAGATTTGCCAGTGAAAGATCCTATTTTTCTTGCAGCTAATCAGAACATCCCTATGAGGGAGTATGCAGCACCAGATCTTTACAATTTTTCACCAGGAATTTCAAAACCAGTAGCTGAGGGGAATGCAAGCTTTGAGATAAAACTGATCATGCTACAAATGATTCAGAATGTGGGACAATTCGAAGAATTACAGGGAGAAGACCCAAACACACATTTAACAAACTTTGCAGACATATGTAGTGCATTCTCTCCGCCTGGTATAACTCAAGAAAATCTTAAACTGTATCTATTCCCGTACACATTGCGGGATGAAGCAAAGAGATGGGCTCAAGCATTAGAGCCGGGCAAAATTCATGAATGGGGATAGTTGGTTGATAGGTTCATGAATAGATTCTTCCCTCCATCTGTCAATGTAAGGAGGCGAAGAGAGGTGTTGAACTTTGAGCAAAAGAGTTATGAAACCCTAAGCACCGCTTGGATGCAATTCCGGCAGTTAGTAAAGAATTGTCCACATATTGGGATTCCTGATAGTATCTTGATGGAAACCTTTTACAATGGCCTAGACCCATCAACACGAGCAGTTGCCGACTCCTCTACAGAGGGAGGATTAATGAATAAGTCATATACGGAAGCAAAGGGCATCTTGGATCGTATATCGCGACATTCTGACGAATGGATTGATAATGGGCTTGAGGTAAGATGTCTGGAACCAGAAAGAGTAAAGAGGGCCAATGTGCCAACAGACACAATGAGCGCATTGATCGAGCAAATGACCACGATGACATCGCTCCTTCAGACGGTGGCTAATTAGCAGAAAACTCTCTCCCAAGGAGCAGTGCAAGTTAACGCGGTGACTCATATGACCACTATGGATTGCACTCAATGGGGAGAACTACATCCAGCAGACGTTTGCCCATGGGATCAACAACCTGTATATGCTATTCATGATGAATCATGGAGCAACGACTACAACCATGATTGGGGGAATCACCATATTTCGGTTTGGATGAGAATCTCTGTCACGAAGGCCATATTTTCTATCAATTTAGTTATCAAGAGGATCGAGGCAACCCTCCGGTCTTCACTACCCCAGACTGTAGTCCAAGTGATTTTCAGGGTACACAGCCATGCGACCAACTGTTTGCATATAATACCTCTTGTAGTACCTTGTCTCTGGAAACGTCACTAAAGCATTACATTGAAAAGAACGAGTCAATGAGAAAGTCGCAAGCTGACTCTTTCAAAGAATTAGAAGACCAAATAGATCAGCTTGCAAGAGAATTAAAGAAGAAAATTCCTGGTACATCACAAGAAAGTTCAGGAATATTGGGGCCAAAAGGTAAAGAATAATGTCATGCCGTGACATTGCAGAGCGGCAAAACAATAGCTCCCATTGTGCCGAAGGTACCAGATGCGGCATCAGTACCAGCTGAGCTGATGACCAAGTACAAAATAATGAAAGCAACCCTAATTCAGAAGCAAGATTATTTACAAAAGATGAAGCTTCTCAAGACTTAAATTCTCAATCATTGCAACCTCCAACCAACAGTGCACAGCAAGCACATGACCTCACTAAGAAAAAAAGTGAGCAGGAACATGCCGAGATCCTCCACCTGTCCCGTCTAGGCTGAAAAAGAAGGACGATAGTAAACAAGTTCAGAGGTTCCTGGACGTTCTTCGACAGCTGCATATTAATATTCCCTTAATAGAAGCATTAGAGCAGATGCCGAGCTATGTGAAATTCCTCAAGGACATTCTAGCCAACAAGAGAAAGATCGGAGAAAATGAAACAGTTGCACTAACATATGAGTGTAGCGCTTTGTTTCAAAATAATCTCCTTACTAAAATGAAGGATCCTGGGACTTTTACATTGCCTTGCACCATAGGAGGGAAGATGGTCGGGAACGCATTGTGTGATTTGGGGGCGAGCATAAATTTGATGCCCTTGTCAATCTTTAAGAAGCTAGACATCAGTGAAGCCAGACCAACCACGAATACATTACAGTTACTCGATAGATCAATAAAGCATCTAGAGGGCAAGATAGAAGATGTTCTCGTGCAGGTAGACAAGTTTATCTTCCCCGCAGATTTCGTTATATTGGATTATGAGGCAGATAGAGAAATCCTTATCATCCTGAGATGCCCATTTCTCGCCACAGGGCGAGCATTGATTGATGTATAGAAGGGAGAATTGACCATCCGGGTTGATGATCAAGAGGTAAAGTTCAACGTACTCAATGTGTTGAAATATCCAGAAGATATAGAAAACTGTCAATACATCGAGGAACTGCAGGGAGAACAGCTGCACGAAACCCTGAAAGAAATAGAGGAGGAAGATTTTGAAGACGGCGCATTAGTGGAGGAAGATTGCGCCACAATTCATGTTGAATCTAATTTCGAATCACTCAAGTTTTTTGAACGGACTTTGCAGCGTATTAAGCCATCTTTAGAAGAGCCTTCTGTGTTAGAGTTAAAGTCGTTGCCAGTGCACTTAAAGTATGCTTACTTAGGAAGTAACGATTCGTTACCAGTTATCATCTCTGCATCATTAAGTAAGGAGAAAGAAGATGCTCTCACATGGATCCTAAGAAACAATGCAAAAGCCTTAGGTGGACCTTGGCAGTTATTCGAGGAATCAGTCCTTCATATTGCATGCACAAGATTCGTCTGGAGGAAGGAAAAAATGGATCAATTGAAAGGCAGCATCGCTTAAACCCTGCCATGAAGGAGGTTGTAAAGAAAGAAATAGTAAAGTGGCTAGACGCCGGTGTCATCTACCCAATATTCGATAGTAGCTGGGTAAGCCCAGTGCAGTGTTCCAAAGAAAAGGGGGGGTGACAGTCATCACCAATGACAAGAATGAATTGGTTCCCACAAGGACAACTACGAGGTGGAGAATCTGCATGGACTATCGCAAGCTAAATTTGGCCACTAAAAGGGACCACTTTCCACTCCTGTTCATTGACCAAATGTTGGACAGACTTGCGGGGAACGAATTTTTCTACTTTCTTGATGGCTATTCAGGGTATAACCAAATAGTAATTGCATCGGAGGATTAGGACAAGACAACCTTCATGTGCCCATTTGGTACGTTCGCATTTCGACGCATGCCATTTGGACTCTATAATGCACTAGGCACTTTTCAACGATGCATGACGGCAATATTTTCGGATTACTTGGAGGAGTCAGTCGAAGTTTTCATGGATGATTTCTCAGTTTTTGGCAATAACTATGACTCCTATTTGACCAACCTTGAAAAAGTCTTGAAGAGATGCATAGAAACAAATCTTGTACTGAATTGGGAAAAATGCCACTTCATGGTGGAGGAAGGAATAGTTCTGGGTCACAAAATCTCTAAGGCAGGATTGGAAGTTGATCAAGCAAAAATCGATGCAATTTCCAAATTACCCCCACCAGTGAATGTAAAGACACTAAGGAGCTTTCTGGGTCACGCAGGATTTTATAGAAGATTTATTCGCAATTTCTCTCAGATCGCAAGATATATATATAGCACTTCTTGACTAGTGTGAAGCACGGCCCTGAGTAGCATTTTGATGATGCCTGCACTAAAGCATTTAACACATTAAAAGATGCACTTATCTCCTGCTTCGATTTTTGGTTGCGCCAGATTGGACGCAACCCTTTTGCATTAATGTGGGCTGACGCTAGCGGGGACATGTTGTGGGCGCAGTTTGAGTCAATGCCGAGGGAAAAGGTTTTGCATCCCATTTATTATGCAAGTAAAATACTGAAATGACGCACTCAGGAGAACTATACGACCATAGAGAAAGAAAATGCTTGCAGTGGTATTTTGCACTTGATGAAGTGTTAACCAGTACCTGGTGGTGTATACAGATCACTCTGCGATTAAGCATTCTAATGACGAAGAAGGATGTCAAAAACCAAGATTGATACGGTGAGTGTTGCTCCTGCAAGAGTTTGACCTAGAAATTAAAATATAGGAAGGGCACCGAGAACCAAGGAGCCGCATCATTTGTCAAGAACTGAAATAATTGCGAAGGGTCTCAAGGGACAAAAGATATGAGGAAAGATTCCCCTATGAACTGCTAGATGGCAGTTAGGCGTTAATGATTCCCTGGTAATGCGGACGATACGTAACCTTTATAGTTGCAGTCAGACTACCGAATGAGTATGCCTACCAACAGAAAAGGAAGAAGCTAAGACATGAGGCAAAATTTTATTTTCTGGACGATCCCATTCCTATATCGACTCAGACGGACTTGATCATTATAATACGATCGATGTGTCCTTTGAGCACGAAGCAAAGAGCATTTTAGAAACTCTGTCATGAGTCCCCATATGGAAGGACATTTGGGGGCAAAGGACTGGCAACAAAAGTTCTATTCAAGTAGCGGCTACTTTCTCGGCCAACTCGTGTCTCAAAGATGCCCATGCACCATGTTATACAATGCGATAGGTGCCAAAGGACGGGATATATGTCCAAAAGAAATTTAAATGCCATTGACGTCAATCTTAGAAGTTGAAGTATTTGATGTATGTGGGAATTTACTTTTGGGCCCAGTTTCCCATACTGAAGGTCATAACAATATATCCTGGTTGTGGTTGATTATGTTTTGAAATGGATTTGAGGCCATCACATGTGCCAAGAATGACGCAGCCACTGTGGTGAAGTTTTTTGAAAAACGAACAATTTTGCAACGCTATGGAAACGCCACGTGCCTTAAATCAAGTGATTGAGGGCTCTCATTTCATACAATCGCTAATTGCTAACCTGCTTGATTAAATTCTAGATGTGCAGCCATCGAGTGGCAACTGCTTACCACCCACAGACTAATTGAGGCAGGCAGAGATTTCTAACAGAGAGATCAAAACTATTCTGGAGAAGGTAGTTAATACTTACCAAGAGGGATTGGTCAACTCAAGCTTGAACGAAGACACTATGGGCTTACCGGACTCTGCCTACAAAACATCAATTTGAAATGTCCCTGGTTAAAATGCCTTGGATCTTCGAAAATAGTCTTGTCATCTGCGCTTGAGCTAGAACACAAGGCTAATGTGCGCGGCATCCGCAAGAAGCTGAAGTTTCGATTTTAGCTAGCGTGCAGGGAAGTTCTTGAAGTTACAATTGAATCAGTTGATCGAATGGCGAAGGGATGCCTATGAGAATGCCAAGATATATAAGGAGAAAACCAAGAAATGGCATGACGAATGCATAAACGACCGGACATTCACCAAAGGCTAGCAGGTACTGCTATTCAATGCACGTCTACGACTGTTCCCTGTGAAGCTAAAATCTCGATGGTCCGGGCCATTCCGGATCAAGACCATCTTTCCTCACGATGCAGTGGAATTAACAACTTTGGATGGGAGCAGTGCTTTCAAAGTCAATGGTTAACGGATCAAACCCTACTATGGGGGTGACTTCGATCGACGCATGGACACCATTGATTTGGGCAAGCAGGATTAATATGCTTATAGGGAAAGCGATTGCGGTAACCCTAAGAACTTCTTTCAGTCGGCTTTCCCAAATATGTTTATTTTCTTTCTTTATAGCTTTCCTTTACCGTTTGTTTCATTTTATGATCACTGTTTAATAGGATTAGGCCTTAATGTTCTAGAAGTTTCATATGTTTACATACGTTAAATGTAGTAGCATGGATGCATGACTTTGTGAATGTTTGATAAATCACCACAAGACCTTTTTAACTTGTGTTAGGAAGAGAGGAAAATAAACTGGTATCTAACGAGAGGATAGGTGTAGTAAGTAGAAAGAAGAGGAGGTACGCATCTAATACACCCAAATACATTGCGGTGAAGGGTGTGTTGCGCACATATGCGTCCTTTGCCCAGTCTTAGTTAAATGCACTATGTTGAGGTATCCTCTAAAAATGTATTTAGTTAAGGCGTGTGCTGCGGGGATGTATGCGTGTACCCGTCCTCAGCAAAAATGTATCTACGTTTATTGGAAACATGACATGAATTGCAAATCATGAACCCTTCCGATGCAAATTGTAAGTTAATCGAATTCTTTGACTCTTGTACAGGCATGAGAAAATTTTGTATTGCGACCATTTGTAATATATTCGCATACTTTGTTAATAGTCAATACAATCAAAGTACATAATTCACTCTGAACACATAATCATGGTGGACAAAATCAATAAATCCCTTAAGCCATTCCATGTACACCTCTTCATTCAAGTACCTATTCAACAAGGCACTCTTTACACCCATTTGATAAAGCTTGAATTTCAAGAGACAAGCAATTCCAAGTAGCAATCTGATAGCTTCCAGTTGAGCAATAGGAGCGAAGATTTCACCAAAGTTAATACCTTCAATTTGAGAATAATGGCTACAAGATGAGCTTTGTTTCTAGTGACTATGCCATTAGGTCAGTCTTGTTTTTGAAGACCCACTTAGTTCAAATCACATTTGTACATATAGGTCGAGGAACTAGCTCCCACACCTTATTCCTTTCAAACTGACCAAATTCTTCTTGCATTACATTCACCAATCATTCATCTTTTAAGGCCTCAATAACACTCTTAGGTTCCATAGAAGAGGTGAAGCATACGTTCCCAATCATTTATAAATAGTTCACTTTTTCTTTCTTTTACGTGGAAACTCCAATCTCTAAATTTTCAATGATATTACTTGAAAGATGATTCTTCAAGATTCTGTTGGACGATTGCTTTACACACGTTTGATCATCTTCACTTTGTAAGGAAGTGATAACTTGTAGAAATACAAGTTATTTATGCCACCTTATCTAGATATTGCAGCCAAAAGTTAGTAATTATGCACCAATTGTATGAAAATTAACCTAGTATGACAATAGTTATAAATGTTTGCAATTACACCCACTAACGCCAAAAAGATGAAGGACAAGCCAAACTTTACTCTATTTTGCAGGAGACCAAGTCACCGCTTGCGCTCAAGGCTCATGAGAAACTAATCAACGCATCTCTGTCACATTGTGCCCGTCGATCAACCATGAAGAGACGATTACCGAAGTAATGGCGCAATGCGACAGTTGGTCCAGAGTTATGCTTCGACCGCATGCAGTAATAAAAACAAACACCGCATGCGAACCCATGATCGAAGATGCAGCTGAGCACGCAAAGGCAGAGGATTGAGACATGTGTACACTAACCGTTGTGCAGATTTGACGGTCCGATTTCATAACAGAAGCAATAATATCCCTCCATCTTTGGAATTTCCATAACAAAGTGGGGACCACAAGGCCGGAGTCAAAGAATCTGCTCATATAAATACCCCAGCGATTTCAGAGAAAAATATGCTAATTGATACTGGGCTAAAGTGCTGTAAGATTTTAGAGAGAAAAAGTCTGAGCTGAGTGATGAAAGGAAGAATCCAGGAAGAGAAAGAGATAAAGGCCGAGAGGTAAATCTCAGATCCGACCAGCTGTAATACCCGATCGAAGCTCTGTGCAGAGATCCGCTGCGATTGGTGGAGCAAGCCTGAGAGGGGAAGCTCTTCCTACCATCGAAACCATCCCATCCGGCAAGCAGATCTCCATCGAATCTGTGCCAAGACATTGGCACTGGATTGTATCTATTCTATCTCTCTTTCATTGTATTCCATATTTTCTTTATCTCTTCATTCACACATCATGTATCAAACACTTAGTAGAAATATTGAATGTTTCGATAGATTTCGTTTACCATTCTCTGTCTGTTTCCGTTCACCCATTAGTCACTTTCTTCATGATGTTTTCTTAATTCCTTGATGAGCATTATGAATCACCAAGAACTTAATATGTATTAAAGTTATAAAATACGTTTACCTAAAGCATGCTAGAGCCTATCTTCACCTCTGAGAGTAGAAGGGAAGATGTCATTGTGATCTATCTAGAGAAGGTCAGAAGAGTGCGATAACTAAAGCGAGTAGTACTTCAAGACATGGAAGCAACCTTGCGTTCATTACGTTAAACTGTGTTTCACCAGAGACATGTGGGAAACGCGGCCGATCACTTAGAGTTGTACGGCAAGAGAAGATCGGAACAGTATTTATACCTTCAATTCAATTAAGAACTTGCGTTGTTTGTAATACTTATATTTCTCTTTCAAATCTGTTCACAAGACTTGTCGTACGATCCCACGTCTTTCCACAATCTTCACAGCAAGCCTTAATCCTAGTATCTTGCACATAAAGACTGTATCTTGTAACATCTAGTTTAGGTTTATTGTATTTCCATGTTTTATCGCATTCTATTTCTTTCCTTTATTTTACTGTAATTTACATACTGTACACACTTTTATAAAGAATTGAAAAACCCGGTCGCATATACCATGAACATACCGCAATAACCAGCACACTTCCTCGTGTTCGACCTCGGATCACACCGAGAAACTTGCGGTGGAATTAAACTTAGTTCCATCGTAAGGAAACTTGTGACAACGCAGGGCATACTACTTGAGCATCTCTAATTAACGCATAAATAGTAGTAGTATCGCATCGTCATGAGCATTGAATATCATACATATAAATCATGTTATAGGAAGCATTTTTGTCAACATTCCTAGATATACCAAGAAAAATGTCACTGTCATTGGAGGGAGACATATCTTAGTTTTATGATTATTTTCTTTGACATTCTCACATTCATCATCGTCAGAAGGAGACATAGTATTCCCTCCATTTGAGTCATCTATAACAACATTGTTGGATTCCATGACATGCTTGGTGCATTTGTTATAGACTCTATAAGCTCGACTATTTGCTGAGTACCCAAGAAAGATCCCTTCATCACTTTTCAAGTTCCATTTCTTTCTCTGATCACCCAAAATGTAGCATGGGCTGCCAAATATATGAAAGTATTTGACACTTTTCTTTCTCCCCCTCCAAATTTCATAATTTGTGCAGTTTGTGCCAGGAAGAAGGGCAATTCTATTGTGAATGTGAGAAGTAGTACTAAGGTCTTCAGCCCAAAAATGATGAGGAATACTAGGTGCATGAAAGATAGCATATGTCATCTCTTGTAAAATGCAATTCTTTCATTCAACTACCCATTATCACTTCGGATACAAAAAACATTGAGTTCTTTCTCTCTATGAAGTTGAAGACATAGAGCCTTGTACACAACGAAGGTATCTGAATTTTCCTTGATGAAATGAACCCATATGTATCGAGGAAAGTCATCCACACAATTTAGAACATAGTGTTTTCCTCCAAGGCTTTCAACCTGCATGGGACCCATGAGCTATGGATGAAGCAAATTACGAACACGGTCTATAATAGTTACAAGGACTCGCTTGTGAGACACTTTAACTTGCTTCCCTATTTGACAGTCTCTACAAATCATCTTTTCATTTCCTTTCAGACTAGGAAGCCAAATCACAACATCCTTTGAAGCAGTTTTCTTTATAAACTCAATGCTCACATGAACCAGGCATTCATGCCATAGGGTAGTTTCATCACATTTTGACACAAAACAAGAGGAGTTAGTATTTATTGGAGTTCAGAGATAAAAGTTATCAGCTGAACGCTTACCTATCATGATAAGAGCCTTAGCATGGTCAGTGACAAGACATCTATCTCTAATTAAACTTACATTCAGACCTTGGTCACAAAGCTAGTTAATACTAATGAGATTTGTATTGAGTCCTTCAACTAGCGTGATATCATCAAGAACAAGAAGATATGGATACATTAATTTTCCTTTGCCAAGGATTTTTCCTTGCACCTATCTCCAAAAGTAACTTAGCATGAGCTGATAGCTTAGAAATCAGAGATATATCTTCTCTTTTCAATCATGTGCCAGGAGTAGCCACTGTGAAGAAAAACTAATCCCCTTTGGTAGAGGATCTGAAAGAAGTAAAAACCACATGCAATGATTTGAGTTGCTTTTGACTCTTTAGACTTGCTTGGTTTTACGAAAACCACTCCTCATAGCCAAGCTATGAATAGGAAATCTTGATTCAAAACTCTATTTCAGATACCCACACAATTTATAACAATGTGGTATAATATAACCTTTCTTACCATAATAATGACAAACCCACTGTCTTCTAATTTGCTGAACATTTTTGTGATATGAATTGTGAGTTGAACTAGTTAATTGGATATTCTTCCATGGTTCTTGTTCTTTGACAAAAATGATTTTCTGCTTTCCTTTATCAGCTCCCCCTCTTCCATTTGATTTTCTGAAGTTGGAATATCCAATATCATGAATATCTCTTGAGTTATGATCCAAAGAGAGTATTTTTTTCTAGGTTATGTGTCCCAGAATTTAACATTCTAACTGACTTACATAGAGCCCATTTTTTTCCGGTCTTACCTTTATTCAATTATCATTTGAAATTAGAAATAAATGTCATGAGTCTAGCATTGTCAACAATCAATGATTCTATTTTAGTATTTTGAACTTCTAAAGCTTTATTGTCTTCATGCCATTTTTTATAGAGATCACTATAGGTTGATGCAATAGACGAATCAGAGGCTTCATTTTCATTACAAAATTTTGGAAAGTCATGTTCTTGAAGTTTTTCTTCTATCAGAGGAAATGCAACTGACAACAACTCTAACATCTCCATCAGATTCACAATCCTCATTAGACTCCTCATCAGACAGAGTCAGTACATACCCTTTGTTCTGTTGCTTTAAGAAGGCCAAACATTTGGCTTGGAGATGATCAAAACCTTCACATTCTCTGCATCAAACAAATTTCTCTTTAGTAAAGAATCATCCTTTGTCAACATCATTCTTTGTCCTATAAACCTCCTGTGAACCAAACCCTGTATTGCCTTTTGACTTGGTATTTTGAGGAGGAAAGATCTTGGTTTATCTGTTAAATTTCTTTAGCACACGTGAAAATTATTTGGATAAAAGTGAAATCACATCAATAAGATTTCCCTTTGATTCTTCTACCCATTCTAGTTCTTTCCCTTCAACAACAGATTGTAGGGCGATGCCACGACTCCTTTTTTTTTTTTTCTTTCAGTCTTGTCATTTAGAGACATCAAATGTGAGTAGCGAACCAAAGAGGTCATTGACTCTCATGGATGTGATATCCTGTGCTTCTTAAATTGCAGCGACTTTCATGTCAAACTTCTTTTGAAGAGATCTGAGAATCTTTCTCATTAGTTTCTGTTCAGAGATTTTTTTCTCTTAAAAAGCAAAAGATTCGTTTGCGAGATCAAGTAGTCTAAAATTAAACTAAGCTATGGTCTTGTCTTCCTGTGTCTTAAGATTTTCAAATTTTGTAGCTAACTACAAGAAAACACCCCTTTCCCGATGCTTAAAATCGTGGGGAAATGGTAAAAAGTGCACTGGGAGACTCACTCTCGACGCGACAATATATACCATTAGGAGTTAATATAACTCCTGACGATGTCTATACAACGTCGACAGTTTAGAACTCCCAATGTATGTAAAGACATCGTCGAGAATTCTTAAATCTCTCAACGGTTGGTAAACCATCGAAGTTCAATTCAGAAATTGAGTTTATGAATTTGAACTCTCGATGGCTTACCAGCCGTTGGGAGATCTAAGAAGTCCCGACGGTTTTCGTCAGGAGATAGTCATTTTCTTTAATTTTTAATTTTTAATTTTTTTAATTTGATCTGAATAATCTAAATGTACAACATTATTAAGCACATAAAAATATTCAGATAGGAACAAAACAAACAAACAAAGTCGATAGTATTCTTTATTACACAAAAGAGAGAAAAGTTGGCAAAATGGTCTACAAAAGAAATATGTCTTGACAAATACATAGAAGAAAGAACTCTCAATATCATCTCCAACACATCATCTCCAGTACAGCATCTCCAACAACATTTCCATCAGCATCTCCAATACACACAAATAAAAGCACGTCATCTCTCAATGCAGAATGCAATAATTCCTATTTCTAGGACGCATGCGATGTATACGAAAAAGTCGATAGGACTTATGTCTAAGCCTCTATTCTTGTCTATACGATGATGAATGATGCATACATAAAACAAGGTGATCGTATACTATCATATCCTATTTCTAGGGTGCATGCGATGTGTTAATAACAATAGAACTTATGTCTAAGTTTCTATTTCTTGCTTATGCGGTTCTAATCTGACTCTCTCAAGCCTAGATTCTAATCTGATTCTCTCAAGGCTAGATTCTATCTTTAGACTACTCTTTCAAGTATCTCTTAAGGGTGAATGACGCATACATAAGACAAGATGATTGCATAAAATGTAAATCTTAAATCATGCTAGCTAAGTACTTCTCAACCCATTCAGAAATTTAGCTACTCATGCGAAGTATAGAGAGATTGAAGATAGATTGAAATGAGATTTCCATTTTCTATAAATAAAGTACTGAATACAAAATAACAAATGGAATTTAGAGATAAGAAGCCCGGTAAGCGATGTCTTGCTTCCCGTGGCCTTTTACACTATTCTTTTTCAATCTAACTCTGTTCAAATGTATATCCTTGCTCTCGCAAGTGTTGGCCCTCTCTCCCCTTGTAATGCTTTCCGGTAGTCTCTCGATCTATCCAGGAATGATCTTTCGGATTCCTTGTCTCCTTGCCCGTCTCCGTCCTCTAAGTATAAGTATGAGTATGTATTTGAACAGACTAACGGCTCTCTAACTTATGTATCTGTTTTTTTTTCTCTTCTACAATGGTGGCCTTCAGTATTTATAGAGCTCAAGGTGAAGCAGCCTTTCTTTCTAATGATTACAATGATGGACAGTATTAATTCTCCTTCTCTGATGCGCTAATTAATGGTCACCAAAAGTTTAGTGTACTTGCTATAGTGTGGCTTTAACGGCTTGTCAACTAAATTTAGATTCGACCGTTATTAGCTTTCCATCCCATCGTGATTTATTATGCTGTCACCTTGATGCGTAGTCTTTATATGGCATGACCTTGCGATCACAATCTTCCAGCGCGCTGATGCCTAATTTATTTGGATTGCAATTTTACTTGCACCATCGCATTTTTCCTGCACAAAATAAGTAAATTAACTACTTTTATTCGATGGGCACATGAATCGCAATTTCTTCAGTTTAGCGCTTTTGGACATGATATTGCTTATTTTTACCATCGCATTCTCTCACTGTTTTACTTATTTGAGCTATAATAACTTGTATTTCTACCCGTTATCAATTCCCACGTCACTTCTTTAACTCAATGGTTGTTCCACAATACCTTCACTAAAGGTATAATTTTGTTCCTGAGCACCTGTTCTTTCCTGTCTAAGATCTGAACTGGCTCTTCTTCCTACGACAAATTTTCCTTGAGCTGAATCGGTTGTTCTACCAGTACGTGCATAGGATCAGGTATATACTTCCTCAACATTGATACATGGAACATGTTGTGAATATGTGTTAGCTCCGGGGGTAACTGTAACTTATACACTATCGGGCCAACTCGTTCTATAATCTCGTAAGGTCTAATGTAGCGGGGACTTAGTTTCTCTTTTCTTCCAAATCTGAGTACTTCTTTCCATGGGGATAACCGAAAGAATACTTGGTCTCCAACCTCAAATTCTAGATCTCTCCTTCGCTTATCAACGTAACTCTTCTACCTGTCTCGAGCTATCTTTAAGTTTTCCCTGATAAGCTTCACAACATCTGCCGTTTGTTGCACTAATTCTGGACCCAAAAGTTTTTGTTCTCCAACTTCATTCCAACATACTGGGGTCCTGCATGGTCTGCCATACAATGCTTCGTATGGGGCCATGCCTATGCCCAAGTGATAACGATGTTATATGCTGATGGAACACAAGACATACGCAGCGAAATTGGGATCTAATTACACTCTAATTTCTTTTAATTAAAAGGAAACTAGCATGCAAAACAAGGGAAAAACAGTGAATTAATAGGATAGGATACAACCTTTGTAGCTCCCGAAAACTGCTTTTCCTCGCTGAATCTCGACCCGAACTTTTTCGGACCACTACTAGAGTTAACCTACTATTCTCTAGACTCAGAACCGGATTGTGGGACCCGGTGGATGAAGAAAACGAGAGAGAGAAAGAGATGGGAAAAAGAAGATGGAATTTTGGTTTTGGGTTTTCCTTTTTTCAGCCCAATTTTGAAAAACTAAATTTGACAAAATTGACAAAAGTCCTTAAACCAAATTGAAAATCCCATTTTATAGGAAAAACCATGCAACATTTGCATGAAACAAATCCATAAAAACCCAACACCTATAATCCACTATCTTAGTGGGTTTAATGTCTCCACTATAAGCCACCTAGCCCACTATTTTGTTAGTGGAATTATCCAATAAAAGTTTGAATTTTCCCACTAACTTTAGTCAAAGGGCAAAATAGTCATTTGGTCAAAGTCAAACTTTGACCAAAAAGTCAACATTTCGACTTTTTATGATTTTTTCCATGTTGACTAATTTTGACCTCCCGAGCATGAATCCGTATTCATTTTCTCGAAATTCAAATCGCATGTGAATATAAGGTCGGTCAAAGTTTGACTTTTTAAAGTAAAAAGTTAACTCTTTGACTTTTTACATCTTTGACCATTTCCATTATTTTCGAGTTTCCGAATATGAACGCATTCATATTCTTGATATTTAAATCACATTTAAATATTAAAGTTGTATCTCTAAACTGAAAAACCCGACTACTATATCAGATATACTTGTCGGTTTCTCTCTATTCACTGAATTCAAACAATTCAAATTATTCTATCATACTGTTCTAAGTTTATTCCATATGAGCTAGTAGGGGAACCTAATGGACCTACAGATCATGGGCTCCAAGAATTCGAGATTAACCGGTAAAACTTTTAATCTAATTAATCAACATTTGTTAACTAACAGGTCATTCCACTAAAGTCTCGTAGTTGCACTCCCCTCGCTGTAGATATATTTCTGTCCATCTGATATAACCATAATCAGTAAGCTAATCTTTCACAGTTGTTCGTAATATCGACTGGGTCATAAAAATCGTTTTACCCCCAAGACTACATCTTGTTCCTTAAGTTCCACTGATCCTCTAATGAACAATTGGTTTAAGGTCCAAGCTATAAATCGAACCCCTCTCGGGCCAAGGATAGGGTGGGGCCCCTTGTTCAAGACTTGGTGTCAGTACTAAAGGGAACAACCTATCTACTATCCCTATAACGGGTAGGAAAGAATTCCGTTTTGCACCCTATGTTCCTAGTTATCCACCCGATCTTACCCTTGAAATGGGAGGCTTATTGGGCTAGCGGTGATGAGTTGCCCTCACCTATGCAGATCTAAGGATAATTCCGAGTGAACAAGAGTTCATAGTTAGCTCAGGATTAAAATTAAGTTACCTAGGTCATCAATTAACAAAATAGTCAGTTTTATACATAAAACGGCATTTAGAACGTAAAAAATGACTATTTCATGGTTCAGTCTTATGCAAACTCATTGCATAGGATGCCCCCACTCACATATCTCTATATGAACGATTCAGGATCACATCGTTTATACTAACTACAAAGTGGGCCGCATCCATAGTGTCCCCAAAATAAGGTGCCCAACCTTATTCATATACTATAGACCATTTTGGCTATATATTTGAACTTGATCCACATTTATGTCACTACATTAAAGCCTCAGGACCTTAGTTTATTGGATTCAAGATTACTATTTCAATAACAACTTTATCGAAAAACAAAACAGAATATGTTTATTAATTTACAAACTATGAGTACGAGTTTTAGGACAGAAAATCCAACATATGCAAACTCGACCAATGGCAGTTGTGCATCCCAACTTCCTTTAAACTGTAGAACACATGTTCTCAATATGTCTTCCAGTGTCTGTATTGTCCGTTCTGACTGACCATCCGTCTGTGGATGAAAAGTCGTACTAAAGTGTAGCTTGGTACCTAAGGCCTTCTGCAAACTAGGCCAAAATTTCGAGGTAAACCTTGGATCCCGATTTGATACTATCGATACTGAAGCTCCGAATTGGCTAACTATCTTGTCCACATACATCTTAACCAACCGGTCTAAGGTAAAGGTAACTTTTATCGGTAAAAACTTGGTCATCTTGGTTAGCCTGTCAACTATTACCCAAATTCCATCATACCCCGAGGGCGTACTAGGCATCCAAACAAGAAATCCATCGTTACATGATTCCACTTCCACTCTGGTACTAGCAACAGGTTGAGTAATCCTGTGGGTCTCTGTCTCTTGGGATTAACCTTTTGACAAATTAGACATCGGTCAACATACTCGGCTATTTCTTTCTTCATTCTAGGCCACTAATACGACCTCCTCAAGGTCCTGTATATTTTAGTGCTTCCTAGATGCATGGCATAAGCCGGACTTTGTGCCTCCTCTAGTATGGCCTACTTAAGCTACAATACATTTGGCACGCACAAACTACCTTTCTTTGGTAAGGCACCATCTGTCTTTACTCGGAAATCAGTTCTCAATCCCTTACTTGCCTCCTCTGCCATCTTCTGGAGGTTAAGATCCTTCAACTGTTCATATACAATTTCATCCACTAGGGTGGGTCATACCTAGAATGAGGCTAACAATCCACCTGTTTGTTCCACTGCTAAGTCGCTCTAGAATTCCTGAATTCTTGGATCAACATCCCCCTTATTCAACAAATAGTAGCTTTAGACCCAGTTGACTTCCTGCTTAAGGCATCAGCCACTACATTGGCCTTACAAGGGTGATACTCAATCGAATAGTCATAGTCTTTGATCAGTTCGATCCATCTCCTTTGCCCCAAGTTTAGCTCTTTCTACTCGAAAATGTACTTTAAACTCTTATGATCGTTGAAAATAGGACAATGATCCCCAAACAAATAATGTCTCCAAAGCTTTGAGGCTAAGACAATTGCCACTAACTCCAAGTCATGAGTGGGATAGTTACCTTCATGCTTCTTTAGCTGTCAAGAAGCATAGGCTATCACTTTTCCCTTCTGCATCAACACACACCCTAGTCCCTGCCGCGACGCATCACAGTAAATTACAAACTTCTTGCCTGAAGTGGGTAACATAAGTATGAGTGCTGTAAGTAGCCTTTGCTTCAACTCCGTTCACAATTGGCAGTCCAATCAAACTTTACATCCTTCCTGGTAAGATTCGTTAGTGGGAGGGCTATCTTTGAAAAACCCTCCACAAAGCGCCTATAGTAACCTATTAGGCCCAAGAAGCTACATACCTCAAACACATTGGTTGGTCTTTCCCAATTTGCTACAGCTTCCGTCTTTTGAGGGTCTACACTTACTCCAATTGCAGAAACTACATGCCTCAAAAACTCTACCTGATCCAACCAGAAGTTGCATTTGCTAAACTTAGCATACAACTGCTTTTTGCGCAGTGTCCGCAATACTATTCTCAGATGGTTCGCATGCTCCTCCTGGTTACCTGAATATACCAAGATATCATCAATAAATACTATGACAAACTGGTCGAAATAAGGGTGGAAAATCCTATTCATAAAATCCATAAACACAGTCGGAGCATTTGTTAGGCCAAAAGACATCACCATAAACTCAAAGTGGTCGTACTGGGTTCTGAATGAAGTCTAAGGGACATCCGTCTTTTTCACCTTCAGCTGATGGTAGCTGATCACAGATCTACCTTCGAAAATACTGCAGCTCCCTTCAACTGATCAAAGAGATCATCAATACATAGTAACAGATATTTGTTCCTGTTCGTTACTTTATTTAACTGCCTATCATTGATACACGGTCTGAAAGATCCATCTTTCTTCTTTACAAATAGAACTGGGGCTTGATAACTTGTAGAAATACAAGTTATTTATACTGTTTTATTTAGATATTGCAACCAAAAGAAAGGAAAGTTGCATCGATTGTATAGAAATTGACTAAGAAATGCGAGAATTATAAATTGTCGTCAATACACCCACTGACACCATTGCGATGGTAGAAAAGAATAATTCAAGTCTGTTTTGTAGGAAATCAAGTCACTGCATGCGTTCATGGCTCAAGATAAACTGAACAACGCATCTACGTCGCATTGCGCCTATCATTCAAAAATAAATAGACGATCAACACAATGATGGCACATGCAATAATCGATCAAGAGCTAAGCAATCAGCGCAATCTCAATCACATGCGGTAATAAAAAAAACAACACCGAATGCAGGCAAACGATCGAAAATGTAAAGAGCAATGCAATTGCGGAAGATTCTGACGCGTGTACAGCTGACCGTTGTGCATTTCTGACGGGATTGATTGCGTAATAGAAGGAATATTCACTCCACCATTTCAGGAACTGCCTTAACAATAAAGTGGGGACCACAATGCAAAGAGTCAAAGCTTAGCCTATAAATAGCTCCGACCATTCAACTGAAAAAGGATGCTTGAATACAGAGAAAAATGTATATACTGATCTGAGAGAAAGACTGGTTGAGTGACTAATCAGAGTAGATTCGGGAAGAATTAAGAGACAAGGCTGAGAGGTGAGTCTCCGGGCAAAGAATCCTTCCGATTCTCGCCGTTGAAGCTCTGTACGAAAGTCACCTCTACCAGACAAGCAAGCCTGAGAGGGAAGCTCTTCTGTTCATCCATTCCACACGCCGGTAAGCAAAACCACCATCCAGATCTGTGTCAAGACATTGACACTCTTTTGTATTTGTTTCTATCTCTTCATCATCACTTTTATTCATCTTCTTAGTCTATCATTCATGCCATGTATCAGACATTTAATCTTAGTATTGAATGTTATGATCATTTCCATTATCATTTCTCTGTTTATTTCTGTTCACCCATAATTCATTTTCTCCATGAAGCTTTCTTAATCCTATGGGTAATTAGCAAAAGTTAAACAAGTAAATTAATTGGGTTAAGGAAATAATTAAGTTTAGTCAAGGCATGCTAGACGGCATCTTCATATGTGAGAGTAGAAGTAAAGATGCCATTCCGCCTATCGAGAGAGGGTTAGAAGAATGCGTTAGCTAAAGCAAGAAGTACTTCTAGAGATGGAAGCAACCTTGCATTCACCACGTTCATCCCTGTTTCACCATAGAGATATGGGAATTTGGCCAATCACCAAGAGGTGTATGCCAAGGAAAGGTGGAACCTTAGTCATCTTTAAGGAAATTAACAAACTTGCGACGTTTGTACTAATTATTCTTTCCCCCTTCTGATTCATCCATAAAGACTTGCCATTGCATACCATGATCCTTTGTATAAACTTCACAGTCAGTCTCGAACTCAGTATCATGTATATCATGTATCTAGTATCTTGCATCACATTAGCTTAGGTTTATTTTCATCACAATTTACTTTATTAACGCAACTTTAGTTTATCTGCACAATTTTAATTTATTGCAATTTACTTTCCTGTACAAACACACAATCTTTATTAATTGTAAGAACCGGTCGCATATATCACAAATGTAACACATTAACGACAGCAATCCCTGTGTTCAACCTCGGATTACTCTGAGAAACTTGCGTTGGAATTATACTTGGTTTCAACGCCAGGAAACTTGTGACAACACATAACATACTACTAGCATTTCATTAATAACACATACATCTAGAAGTAGTATCGCATAAAGTGTAAATAAGCATAACACAGCATCCACACTCCATCTCCATCTTTCCAAGTCATCAAGTTTATGGCAACATGAGCTTGTATGAGTCACATTCATCATTGTCCACATCCATATATGCTTAGAGAATCAATTTACGAGTCTACAGGGCTCTCTAGGGTGACACGCTGAGTCTAACATAACCCTTATCAACTAATTCTTGTAACTTCACCTTCAGTTCCTTCAATTCAGCATGCGCCATTTTATACGGAGCGTGATATAGGATTCATGCTTGGAATTAGGTCAATGGTGATTTCTACTTCCCTATCAGGTGGCAAGCCTGACAACTCTTCAGGGAATACGTCTAGAAACTCCTGAACTACTGGTACGTCTTTAGGTTTCAATTTTTCATCCTGGGAGACCATTACATGAGCTAGATAGGCCTCACATCCTTTTCCCATCATCTTTCTGGCTTTTACTACTGAGATAAGGCTACCTGAAGTTAACCCCTTGCATCCCACAAGAACTACTTCCTGCTTCCCTGGTCTTCTGAAGGTCACCTCCCTTTTATAGCAATCAACAATAACATAGTACTTACCCAAGAAGTCCATTCCCATAATTGTGTCAAACTCTAGCAAGTCTATGGGAATTAGGTCGACACAAAAATCCTGACCTTCAATAAACACATCACAACTTCTATACCAATCACTTACTACTACTACATCTCTCATAGGAGTAGAGATAAACAAATCCTCTGACATGCCCTCAGGCAACCTATCTAAATGTGATGCAAACATGCTAGATACAAAGGAACGTATTGCACCAGGATCAATTAAAACATAAGCAGACTGATTACATAAAGTCATATGACCAGTCACCACATCTGGAGCTTCTGCGGCTTCCTGGTGCGTAACTGCATACGCACGCCCTTGCTACTGAGGTCATTCTACCACACCCTTCAGCTTTGCACCACTTGTTCCTTCTCTTCTGTTCCCAACCCCTCTCGACTGGTTAATAGTCTGAGAGGTCACCTATTGCACTGCCTGGACCCCTCGGGTTAACTGGGGCATTCTCTCTTGAAATGACCTGTTTGCTCACACTGGAAGCAAACACCACTCCCGCTGTAGCATAACCCAAAGTTTTTCTTACCACAGTTCTAGCACAAGGGCTTCCAGTCTGTACTGGCGACTGGCTCGCCAAAATGTGCTATGCCTGGTCGACTAGCTATGTGAGCCGAGGGTTGAGGCCTCCTCCTCTTTTCTTTCTGCTAATCCACGCTTCTGGACCTGCTCATACTTGACTGGCCTAAAATTGGGGATTGAAATCCCCTATCCCTCGGCCCCACAGACATTGCTTGGTCCTTTTGCACTTGCTCATCATCCACCAAACTCCGCTCAACTCGAATAGCAAGTTTCCACCAGCTGGTTAAAATCCAACCAGTTAGTTGTAGAAGTTACTAGAGTTCTAATCTCCATTCTCAAACCATTCTCGAACCTTCTACATCGATCTTTTTCTTTCGCTATAATGGGAAGAGCATACTGGGATAGTTTAGTGAATTTTTGTTCATACTCAGCCACTATCAATGTTCCTTGCACCAACCTAAGGAACTCATCTCTTTTCGCCTCTCGAAAAAAGTTAGGGTAATATTTGTCCTTGAAAGCCTTCCTAAATTCAGGCCACAACAAAGCACTTGAGCTGTTCCACCTAGCGAATACAACTTTCCACCATTTTTCTGCTCTTTTTTGCAACAGGAACACAACCAACCCGACCTTATGGTCTTCCGAACAGTTCATCATGTTAGAACTCTCTATTTGGTCCAACAATACCTTCGCTTCTATGGTGTCAGCAGTTCCCTCAAAGGCCACAACACTAAAGGCTCGAAGTCTCTCAATGTCGTACTTCTTTTCCAGGTCAGCCTGTACCGCACTTATGTTGGCCGCCAACCTTTGGGCAATTTTGTCAAACACACTATCCTCTAGCTGAGGATCTACTCTAGCCTGAGGAGTACTCGACTCTCCCTCAAACATTGCCTCCTGATTTATAGGTTCTCGGGTCTTTCTCTTACTCACTCCTGATTTCCTCTCGACCTCAGGTTCACGGTCGATAAGGTCAATGTTCCCATCCACCGTCTGCTTGCTTCGCATGCCACCTCTTCTCAGCATCTTTACCTAATTAATAGTACACATATTAGGGACCCATACCACTGGGACCTAAACATATACATGAACTCTCTCTCATTCCCAAAACCTTACGCTCTGATATCAACTTGTCACAACCCCTTCTGGTTTACCCTCTAAAACGGAAAGAAGATATGATGACAGCAATTACCGACATACTTGCCAGCACTTATTGCCTAACTTAAGTGAAACCTACTTTAAACCTCAATATGCAAAAGCAACTTGGCAGTAAATCAACTATGACATTAACCAGCATAAAGACTTAATTACAGTTCCAAATGGCAAACATATGTCCAACGAAAATTATAAGAATAAACATGGGTCCCAAAAGAAAATAAGTTTCGCAAGTCCCAGACTCCTCTCCAAATATGTGTACATCAAAACAAGCTTAACCTAAGCTTTTTCCTTCGATATCCGAACTTTGAGTGGCAAGCTGCAGTGGATTTGACCGTGGGGAAACTGACCGCTACCTGGGAAAAAGGGAAACATTTAAAAAGAGTGAGTTGGATGCCCAGTGAGTGACACATAGAAATACATTTCTTCTCAAGCCTTTCATATGCATTAATGTAAATAAATAAACATGTTGGAAATAATCTTAAGCAACTTACATAGTATCATACATTAATCATGGCATTATAATCAATTATACGGTTAAACCTTAGTTGAGAACGAGCACTCATAGCTCAAGCTCCCAACATCCATTCATGGCCATGAGATCCATACTTCGGTCCCGTTACGAAGACAGTAGCTAGGAGACCCATACTTTGGCCTCTCATAAAGAACTACCTACGTGTACATGGAGTATACTAAGTACCCTCAACACCTTAGGTACTTCCTTGGATACCTTCTATATGTTCGATACCCGGATTATTAGAAACATAACATTCATAGGAAATTCGAGCATCATAAGCTTTAGGCATAGCACTTACCTAGCTTTCGCCATAAGAGCATTATTACCATTCAACATGCATGCTTCACAATTATAAACATGTAATTGCAATACAATTTCATTCAATCTTAACATACGCTAGAATTAGTAAAACTCATTTAATAACTTAAAACATCATGCTTAAGAACTGCCATGAATCCCATTAAAACATAAGTATAATCTTTAGTTGCTTGAAAAACCCATGAACGTTAGCATGAAATTCATTTGGAACGTATGTTCCTTTTTGTGTACATATTTGAAAACATTTAGTCATTCACGGATCTTTAGGCTTGGTTCTTCCTAAGCTTTGTAGGTCTCCCCAATGGATGTAGCTCCTACACATAAAAGAATAAGAGTTTAGTTCCCACTTTGGCCTCCCTTTTAAGGCTACGCTTTTAACCAAGCTCATACTTAGCAAGGGTTTGCCTATTCGTCCAACATTTCCAGATTCAACTTTGATAGCTGGTAGAAATGCAAGCTATTCTAGCCTTTTACTTAGAATTATGAGGGCTAACAAGCAGAATATGCATTGATAATACTAATAATTTATGTGAAAAATGAGCTTGCGACGATCAACACTAAAAATCCTTGCTAACCCTAGATCATGCGTTATACGGTGTCAAAATGTCTATTTTTGTAGTTATCGTAGGAATCAATCGCATGCGCTAAAGCCAGACCATCGCAAGTTGATCGCATGTGTTGATGCCAGACCATCGCAAGGTTGATCGCATACGTTCATCGCATGGATGTTGCGGCTACAGAGTGATAACCATGATAGAAGGTTGATCGCAAGGTGGGTGGAATGCGTTGGTACTTCGAGAAAAACAAGCATGAATGCATACCTTGGGAGTATCAAAAAGGTGATGTTGACATTTCACCTACCGTGCCAAAAGTGGCAGTGATTCAGAGCGGGACCATCAATGTTGTCGACGATTGAGCTTTATAAATAGAGTGAGCCCAAATTCAAGACATCCGAGCTTCTGCCTTAAGGCAGATCCTTGTGATCACAGATGAGAGCATGAGCAAGACATTCTTTGAGAGTTCTTCATTCCTTCAACTCATTCCGAGTGACGACCAGAGCATTGCCAGAGGTAGAGCTCGAGAGAGACTACTCCACCACCCATCCATGGCACCACCGGCAGCCTTGACATACATCTGATGGAAGCAGGAGATTGCCTATATCTAGCCCTCCACCTCTTTTCTTATCTCTGTATTGTATTACATTTTGTCTTAAGACATCAATACATTTTGTAATCAATGCATCTCTTTATTTCCTTCGACACCATCTTCATTATCTTCTTCTTTATCATCCCTTACTTTCATTGCAACAAACCAAGTAAAGATTACAAGCATTATCGCATAATCAATCATGCGACATAGAGATATGAAGCATGTAGCAAACCACCGAGAGGTGTGCGTTGCGAGAGTATAGTGAGTTAATCCTCTTTGCTTAGTGTGAGGTTGTAGCAATGCTTGTCTATGAGTTGTCACAATGCTTATCTATGAGCTGATTAGTCGCGACTAACTGCCCGAGAGGGTAAGTAGTGGAATTCACTAAGCAAAGTAAGCAGTGTTCCTAGAGATAGGAATATTCTTATGCTCAAGACAACCATGTGTTATAAAGATATAAGCATGTGGCTGACCACCGACAGGTGTGCGACACATTAGTGTGGCGAGCTGGGATTACCATTGCGACCAAGCTCAATGATGCGGTGAATTTATCCCCTCCATTCTATTTATTTTTCCATGCATCTTATTGCGCGTTAACAGTTACCGCATCTCTACCAATTCTCATAGTCATACTTCCGTTGCTCAATCTATTAGTTAGGAGTAGGAGTAGCGTATAGTCTTTTAACTTCTTTTTTTCTTTTATTCATCGCCTCAAATGCATTGCTTCATAACATTAAGTTACAAGTCCATGAGTTCGACCTCGGATCATCCCAAGAAACTTGCATTCTCATTATACTTGACAAGAAAGCAAGAAAACTTGTGGTAGGAATGCATGGTCATCGCATATATTCTTAAACCTATATTGCATATTTCTTAGTCCAACACATGACCATCGACGCATGGAGATCAACGCATATCATAAGATGCACGCATATTTACTCTCCTTTTTCCATACATCAAACTTTTAACGTAAATAACTTGAAAACTAGAACTCATTTTAAGAAAGCTCCTTTCCCAAACATGTTCAGGATTTTGTTAACAATGTTATCTCAAAGTTTCAACATGAAAATTCTTATGGTTTAACCTGGGCCTTCAAATCTTTCCCAAAAGCTCTAACCCTACTTCAGCAAAGATTCTAGGTTTAACTTCCAAAATATGTAACTCGAACCCTAGACCTTTTCTTGTCAAAGATGGTGTTCACGATAATACCTTAAAGTTTCGGCTTAAAAGTTCAAGTGGTTTGGTTTAGATCTATGTTTCTTCGTCGAGTGCCCGGAAATGCCTGAAAATAAACCTTCGACTCTTCCTTCCTTCTCTGGCCCTTTTTTCAGTGAGAACTCCCTTTCAAAGGCTTGATTTCAAAAACTAGACTCATAAAGCTTTCCAATGATACCAAGTTCTTTTGGTTTGCTCGAGAAAATCGTCCAAAATGAGCTCTTGAAGTTCTCTTTCCTTTCTATACTACTGTCTTGCATGAAATCTCCTTAAGCCACCTCACACACTAGTGAAGATTAAGGGCCGAGATTAAGCCATCTGTCTGGGTAACTAAAAGAGAAGTTTAAAAATTGAACATTTTGAGCAAACTTGATCCTTGCTGGAAAAACTCAATGGAGAAGGGTCCTTACTCGATGGAAAATTCCATGGCTCTCTGTTGAATACTCGATGGGAATGACTCGATACTCAATGGGATACTCGGTGTTGGGTGGCTTGCTCGATGCACGCTCCTTACTCGATTGTCCGTACTCAACTTGTGACACTTCCTCGCTTACACTCGATGCTCGACCCCTTCCTCAATCACTTATACACAATGCTCGACCCTTCTTCGATCATTTATACTCGACGCTCGACAACATTTACTCGTTGCCTACCTTATGCTCACTCGATGCTCAATCGCCCTCATCACGACTAACACTTAGCCATAAATTCTCTTTGTAAGACTAGATTAATAAGTAACCGAGAAATCAGTTTTCATACTTAAATATTTTCCTTCTTCAAACTTATCCTTTACCTCAAAATGCACAAATCCAATCTAACTTAAATAATTGACCCAAACACTTAAAAAGGATAGGTTAGGGTTAAACAATAAATATAATTAAAAAGGAAAGTAAGGTGCGGGTTACAACAACAGCCGTGAGAAGAAAAAAGAACAGTTAGTCTTAGGCCACACAACTGTCCAACAGAGACAAGATTAAAGGTTAGGTTAGGAACATGATAATTAGTTGAGAGGTTAATACTTGGTGTATTGATGCATAAAATTATGATGCGATGATGTGTGTTGTGCGATGATCATGCAAGTTTTCCTAACAAGGTCCAAGTATAAGCCTTCTTAGATTTCCTGGTAAGTCCAAGGTCGAACATAGGGACTATTAAGTAGATATGTGGCAGGCTCTTTGATTCTATTGCGATGGTAAAAAAAATGAAGTGGATAATGTTTTGATTTAGATTTTTCCTATGCGACGGAGTTGAACGCGGAGTGATGAAAGCGTAGATTTACAATAAGTATGCGATGAAGGGGTTGAGAATGGGTTTAGCTAACATTTCCTAAGATTGTGCACAATTTATGTGATCATGCTACACAAAAATATCAGTACTACATTGTTGGGTTTTATGTCCTAAAACTCGTGGTTTGTAAACATCAGAACTTACTCTGAGAATTAAATAAAGTTGTTGTTGAATATATTGTTTTTTAGAAATCCAATAAACCTAAGTCCCTTGACTATTATATGAGTACTTGAACTTTATGTGGAGACATACAAGTAGATCAGGTTCGAGTAAATAGTCAAAATGATCTATAGTATATGAATTAGATTGGGTACCTTATTTTGGTAACAGTATTGGATGTGGCCTACTCTGTAGTTGTTACAAAGTATTGTAAAGTGCTACAAACGAAGTGATCCTAATTCGTGCATGTTGAGACATGAGGAGTAGGGGTGTCCTGTGCAAATAAGTTTTGTGCAAGATCGGACCATGAAACCTGTCACTCTTATTTTATAACGTTGTTTACTGTTTAAGACTGATAATTTCAAAGCGATGACCTAGGTAACTTAACCTTAATCCTGAGCTAACTATGAACTCCTGTTTGTTCGGGATTATCCTTTGATCTTCAAACGATGAGAGTAGACCAATTTCCTCTGCTCAATAAGCTTACCATTTTGGGGATAAGACCGGATGAATAGCTGGGAACATAGGATGCAAGAGGGAATTCACTCCTAATAGATTAGGGTTAGTAGAGAGGTTGTTCCCTTCAAGTGCTGATTCTGGGTCTTGAACAAGAGGCCTCACTCTCTCATTGGCTTGAGAGGGATTCGATTTGTTGATTAGATCACAAATCAATTGTTCATTAGAGGATCAATGAAACTTAAGGAACAAGAGGTAATTTCGGGGGTAAAATAGAGATTTGACCCAACCGTTATTATGAACAACCTGTGAAGGGTTAACTTACTAATCATAGTTATATCGAGTGGACATAATATATCTACAGTGAGAGGAGTTCAGCTATGGACTTTAGTGGAATCACCCATTAGTTAACGAATGGGGGTTAGATCGGTCTAATGAGTTTAGCCGATTAATCTCGGATCGTTGGAGCCCATGATCTATAGGCCGCGAGTCCCCTACTAGCTCGTAATGGGTATGCTTTAGGGTAGCTGAGAAATTAATTTTGAAACATTCAAACTAAATGGAACAAAAGATAAATATTTAAATATGATTTAAATATATAAAGATGATTATTGTGCAAAAATTAAATTTATATTTGATATTAAATTAATTAATTTTAAAAATTAATTTATGAAATTAAATTTAAAGAAATTCATTTTTTAAATTAAAGTATTTAAAAAAATTCATTTTTTTGTTTTAAAAAGGAATTGGAAATTCGTTTGCATGGGTTGCACATAATAGAAAAAGAGTTTTTTCCATTATCATGCTCACACACAAACCATGATCTTCTCTACCTTGATCTCCAAGCTGAGCTACAAGCCATGCACTCCATCTCTTTGCATGTTCATCTTGATATAATAAGAAGATTGGAGTTGTTGAGAAGGAAGATACATACAAAATTTTTGAGAGAAAAAATTGTGGAAGAAGAAGTTGCTTCTTCAACTTGCTGTTGTGAGCTTCCCTTGTTTCTCACATCTACAAGTTGTTCTTGAGTCTCACAACTCTGTCTAATGTCTAAGAAGCATAGTAGGGAAGGCTTTGAGGTGGTTCACGTTGATATTAAGTGAAGACAGCAGCTGGACAGTGATTTTCTTGAAGAGTTCTTCAAAAGGTATGTTCTTAAAACTCATTTTTTATGAACAACATGCTTTGTTTTTGCTAAAATTAGTGAATTAGAATGCTTATGGATCCTTGATACTTCTGCTGCATGTTGTTAACTGTAACATACATTTCTCATGCAGAATTCCACAATTCCTATTTCTAGGACGTATGCGATGCATATGCAAAAAAGTCGATAGAACTTATTTTCTAAGTTTCTATTCTTACTTATGCGATCTACTCCGACTCTTTCAAGCCTAGCTTCTATCATTAGACTACTCTCTCAAGTATGTCAAATGATGAATGATGCAAACATAGGACAAGGTGACCACATACACCAATCCTATTTCTAGGGCACATGCGATGTGTAAATAGCAGATAATAGAACTTATGTCTAAGTTTCTACTCTTGCTTATGCGATCTAATCTGATTCTCTCAAGCCTAGATTCTAATCTGACTCTCTCAAGCCTAGATTTTATCTTAGATACTTTCTCAAGTACGTCAAAGGTGAATAATGCATACATAAGACACGATGATCACATAAAATGTAAATCTTAAGTCATTCTAGCTAAGTGTTTCTTAAACCCATTCATAAATTTAGCTACTCATGCATGGTATGGAGAGATTGAACATAGATTGAAATGATATTTCCATTTTCTGCAAATAAAGTACTGAGTACAAAATAACAAATGGATTGAGTGATAACAAGCCCAATAAGCAATGTCTTGCTTCCCGTAGCCTTTTACACTACTCTTTATCACTTCAACTCTATTCTAGTTGTGGATTCTTGCTCTCGCAAGGGTTGGCCCTCTCTCCTTGTGTATTGCTTTCCGACAATCTCTCGATCTGTCCGGGAACGATTTCTCTCGGCTTTGCCTCGTCTCTTTACTCTCTCCATCCTCTATGTATATGTATAAGTATGTTGCGGGAATGGACTAACTGACTCCTCTTCTCTCTGGTGGCTTCGGTATTTATAGATTTCAAGGTGAAGCAGCTTTTCTTACAAAGATTGCAATGATGGGCGACATTTAATTTCCCTACTCTGTTGCGCCATTTAAAAGTCATCGAAAGTTCAATGTACTTGCTACAGTGGTGGCTTTTAATGGCTTGTCAACTAAATTCGAATCGACCGTAATCAGCTTTTACGTCCCATCACGATTTATTATGTTGTCGCCTTGATGCGAGGTCTTTTTGCGATCACCTTTTCAAGAAAACTTCTCACGATCATGTCTTGCAATCGCAACTTCAAGCGCTACTGATGCATTGTGCCTTTGGGTCTCAATTTCATATGCGCCATCGCATTGTACCTACACAAAATCGGTAAATTAATTGCTTTTATGCGATGAGTGCTCACGATCGCAATTCCTTTCAATTTAGCACTTTCGGACATGATATTGCCTATTTTACCATCGCATTCTCCCAGATTAGCTTTTTCAGTTCCAATGTAGGTGGTGGCTTTAAGGAAGGTTTCAGTGTTTTTCTCTCTTCATTCAAATTCAACTTTTCTTCATTGTTCACTATCTCTGTTATTACATGGTAGGTTTCTAAGGATGCTGTCGCATCCTCTCTTTCTTCATTTTCTTCTTCGGATTCCAAATCTTCATCGCAAGTGTGCTCATCGTCGGAATCTAATAGGCCTTCATCTTTTGGGAACTTCATTGCCTTGATAATGTTAAATCTGAGCTTCTTTCCATTGATGCTCATTGTGATCTCTCCTTTGTGCACATCTATTTGAGCACGACCAATAGACAAGAATGGTTGTCCCAATATGATTGGGACATCTTTATCCGCTTCATAATCTAGAATGATAAAGTCTGCAGGTAGAATGAATTTATCGATTGTAACCAAGACATCCTTCAATTTTTCTTCAGGGTGTCAACTGTCCTACATTCAATTGATTGAAGATTGAAAGGGGCATTAAATTTATTCTTGCCCCAAGATCGTACAATGCTTGACCAATGCAGATCACTCCTATTGAGAAGGGTATCATAAAGCTGCTTGGGTCGCGTTCTTCGGTGGAATTATAGTATTTGATTCTTGTGTTAATGCCACCGTGGCGAATTTTCCTATGCTTCTTTTCTTTGACACCATATCCTTCAAAAACTTGGCATATTTCAGCATCTGCTCTATCGCTTCGGTAAATGGAATATTGATGTGTAGTTGTTTTAATATTTCCAGGAAGTGATGATATTGACCTTCATCATTTTGCTTCTTTTTCAGTCTTTGAGGGAATGGGGGTAGCTGTACTTTCACTATTCCATGGTCTGGAGGCTTAGAGGTGGTTGCAACTTCAGGTTCCATTATCTTGGGCTCCGCTGACTCAATTTGCATCATCGGCTTCTTTGATTCCATCGTATTTGAATTGGTCCTGCTAGGCTCTTTCCTATCTTCTGCCGTCGTCTTTCCACTTCTCAGGGTGCCTGCTTGGCAGTGTTCTTTCCTGTGTTGCCCGGGTTGCATTTGAGCTTGGTAGTGTCCCCTATGGTCTATTCTTCAGCTCTTCTGCAATCTGTCATATTTGGATTTCCAAGTTGCGCATGGAAGTCGCCTGGTTCTGGAGGACCATCTCATTCTTTTCGATGTACTGTTTTAACAGGTTCTCCAAAGAGGATCATGGTGGTGTTTGAGAGCTACTGGCTTGTTGTTTCTATTGACCGTTAGTTCTTTGGAAAATCTTGGTGGTCCTTCTTTTTGCGCCATAGGTTGGTAGCCTTGTTGTTGGTTATTTTTCCAAGCAAAATTAGGGTGGTTTCGCAACCCAAAGTTGTACGTGTTTGAAAAAGTGTTCTTCTTAACAAAGTAGATTGACTGCGGATTTTGTGGACACTCTTCAACCGAATGTGATTCTTCACATGTAGCACAACTGGTGCTTGTCAATTCTATTGTGTTGACTTGCCCTCTTTACGCTCCGGGATTGTTTATTGCGATGCCTGTAATAAATTTATCATCGCATTCATCTGATTTTGCAAAGATGCGATGGCACCATTTTTTGCGTTACCTTCTCTGGGTTTTGCTCTCTGATCGCTTTCTTGCCAATCTTCATGGTTTTTTTATATGCGATCAAGAATGTTCTTTGCCTCATCATAAGTCTAGTCCAGTAGACCGCCTCCTACTGTCGCATTGGCAGCTGTCTGCGATGCAGGATTTAGTCCATGATAGAAGATCTCCATTTGGAGGCAATCCGGCAATCCATTGTGCAGGTAGTCGTGCACTAATCTTTTGAATCTTTCCCACGCGTGACTAAGCGATTCATCTTCTTCTTGTTCAAAATTTGTGATTAATGTCCTCCTTTTGGCATTCTCTGTAGAAGGGAAATACTTCTTCATAAACTTCTCCACAACTTGTTCCCATGAAGTTATCTCTCCTGGTTCGAGGGAGTATGCCCATTTTCTTGCTTTATCGCATAGTGAAAATGGAAATAGCGTGAGTCGAACTTCTTCAGCGGAGATATTAGGGAACACAAATGTGTAAAAAATTTCAATGAAGCTTCGCAGATGGGCGTGCGGGTCTTCACCATGCCGTCCACTGAACTGTCCTGCTGTCTGTATCATTTGTAACATTACCGACTTCATCTCGAACCTTGATCCATCCAATGTTGGTCTCATGATTCCTCAGGAGAAATCATACAAGTTTAGTGACGCATAGTCCCAGATGGGTTTATTGCAATCATTTGCCAGTAGGATAGGATTTGCCATTATGTTATTTTCATTTGTGGCTCATCCTCCCGGTTGTTCAGCAATTTTGTGAGTTCTTCCTTGTTGTTGACGTCTATTTTTCTGTCTTCTGCGAAATGTTCTTTCGATCTCTGGGTCATAGTTGGGCTCAAGAGGGTGTCCTTTGCTCATGCGATGCTTGATTCTTCCTTTACCCAAGGAATGGAAATGCACAGAGGTCGAAAGCTGCAAAGATAAAAAAGGTTTGATGTTAGTGAAATCTATACCGTAGTCCCCGGCAACTGCGCAAAAAACTTGATACGTAAAAATATGATATGATGGTGTGAGTATGCAATGATGTGTGTTTTGCGGTGATCATGCAAGTTTTCCTAACAAGGCCCGAGTATAAGCCTTCTTAGGTTTCCTAGTAAGTCCAGGGTCGAACACAGGGACTACTAAGTAGATATGCGGCAGGCTCTTTGATTCTATTGCGATGGTATAAAAAAAAAAGTGCATAGTGTTTTGATTTAGATTTTTCCTATATGACAGAGTTGAATGCGGAGTGATGAAAGCATAGAGTTACAATAAGTATGCGATGAAGGGGTTGAGAAGGGGTTTAGCTAACATTTCCTAAGATTGTGCACAAGTTATGCGATCATGCTACACACAAAATCAGTACTACATTTCTCAATGCAGAATGCCACAATTCCTATTTCTAGGACGCATGCGATGCATATGCGAAAATGACGATAGAACTTATTTCTAAGTTTCTATTCTTGCTTATGCGATCTACTCCGACTCTCTCAAGCCTAGCTTCTATCTTTAGACTACTCTCTCAAGTATGTCCAAATGATGAATGATGCAAACATAGGACAAGGTGACCTCATACCACCAATCCTATTTCTAGGGCACATGCGATGTGTAAATAGCAGATAATAGAACTTATGTCTAAGTTTCTACTCTTGCTTATGCGATCTAATCTGATTCTCTCAAGCCTAGATTCTAATCTGACTCTCTCAAGCCTAGATTTTATCTTAGACTACTTTCTCAAGTACGTCCAAAGGTGAATCATGCATACATAAGACACGATGATCACATAAAATGTAAATCTTAAGTCATGCTAGCTAAGTGTTTCTCAACCCATTCATAAATTTAGCTACTCATGCATGGTATGGAGAGATTGAACATAGATTGAAATGATATTTCCATTTTCTGCAAATAAAGTACTGATTACAAAATAACAAATGGATTTGAGAGATAACAAGCCCCCTAAGCAATGTCTTGCTTCCCGTTGCCTTTTACACTTCTCTTTATCACTACAACTCTTTTCTAGTTGTGCATTCTTGCTCTCGCAAGAGTTGGCCCTCTCTCCTTTGTATTGCTTCCCGTCAGTCTCTCGATATGTCCGGGAACGATTTCTCTCGGCTTTGCCTCGTCTCCTCTCCGTCCTCTATGTATATGTATAAGTATGTGCAGGAATGGACTAACTAACTTCTCTTCTCTCTGCTGGCCTTCGGTATTTATAGAATTCAAGGTGAAGAAGCTTTTCTTACAAATGATTGCAATGATGGGTGGCATTAACTTCCCTACTCTATTGCGCCGTTTAAATGTCATCGAAAGTTCAATGTACTTGCTACAGTGTGGCTTTTAATGGCTTTTCAACTAAATTCAGAACCGACGATTATCAGCTTTACGTCCCATCACGATTTATGTTGTCGCCTTGATACGAGGTCTTTATGTGATCGCCTTTTCAAGAAAAATTCTCAGGATCGTATGTCTTTCGATCGCAACTTCAAGCACGCTAATGCATTGTGGCTTTGGGTCATAATTTCATATGTGCCATCGCATTGTACCTGCACAAAATATTTGATGAATGCTCGTAATCACAATTCCTTTCAGTTTAACGCTTGTATTTGGACCAGTTATCATGTATTAACAGTCCCAATGTGTTAAATACTCATGTGGTTACCATCAGTAGAATGTACCAAAGAAAGGGATTTTACAAGGGTGGAGGAAGATAACAAGCTCTATTTGAGATTAAGTGGTTGCAATAGGCGGCATCAAAGAGTCAGGATGTACCTGCTGTGATAGCAAAGGCAGGAGAATTGGAAGATAACTGATAACGGGCAGAAATGCACGTTAATACAGTACTAAGTTATTAAACAAAGCAGGTTTGCGTTGATAAAATATATAAGATTGCGCCCAAAAAGCATTAAGTTCATGACATTGCGATCGCATGTGTTCATTGCATGAAAACAGTTAACTTTTGTATTTTTATGTAGAATATGTGTTGACGCAAGGCGAAAAATGCGATCACAAGAAATCAACGATCGAGTGCAACGTTACCGCAAGGCTTTACGATGATTTATGCTCGCAAATATCTGCTCAAGAAGGATTGCCGCATAGAGCCGGCGCAACCTGGTGGGCGCATCTGGGTGAAAAGCATAATAAATCACGATGGGCCAGAAAGCTGATGATGATTGAGTCCGAATTAAGTTGACAAGCCATTAACGAAAGCAAGTACACTCAAATTTTCGGTGACAAATATCCAGCGCATCAGACAGAGAATTAATGTCATCCCATCAGTGCAATCATGAGAGAGAAGACGTCTTTCACCCTGAAGCTCTATAAATACCGAAGGCAACCTTCAGTAAAGGAGTTCGGATAGTTAGAGAATTTTCCCTTTGATAGAATAGGCTTGTTCTTAGTTTTTTTTTATTTAAGGCAGAAGCAAAAGAAGCAAGATTGTGCCAAGAGATCGTTCCGGTGAACTTGGAAGAGTGCCGGAAGTGTCAAGATCAGAGAGAGGGCCAACTCCTGCGGAAGCAGGAATATCTTTTGAATAAAATAGAGTTAACAGTGTAAAAGCCTTGGGAAACAAGGGATTGCTACCAAGCTCTCTATCCTTATCTTCCATTGTCATTTTGTACTTAAACATATCTATCAAAATGGAATTTACTTCTTTATATTTGTTCACTCTCTATCATTTACGTATGAGTAGCTAAATCTATCGAATGGGTTGAGAAGCACTTAGCTAGCATAATGATAACTTGTAGAAATACAAGTTATTTATACTATTTTGTTTAGAAATTGTGGCTAAAAGAATGAAAAGTTGCGTCGATAGTATAGAAATTGGCTAAGAAATGTGGGAATTATAAAATGTCGTCAATAACCCACTAACACCATTGCGATGGTAGAATAGAGTGTTTCAATTTCTGTTTTGTAGGAAATTAGTCACCGCATGCGTTAATGGCTCAAAGATAAAATAAACAACACATCTATGTCGCATTGCACCCATCATTCAGGAATGAAGAGATGATCAACGCAATGATGGCGCATATGACAATCGATCAAGAGCTTAGCGATCAACGCAAATTCAACCGCATGCGGTAATAAAAAATAACACCGCATGCAGCGATCGATCGAAGATGTAAAGAGCAACGCATTTGCGGAGGATTCTGACAAATGTACAGCATTCAGTTGTGCATTTCTGACAGGTTGATTGTGTAACAAAAGAAATATTCACTCTGCCATTTCAGGAACTACCATAGCCATAAAGTGGGGACCACGAAGTCAAAGAGCCAAGCTTCACCTATAAATAGCTTCTGCAAATTCACTGAAAGATATACTTGAATAAATAGAGACGTGCATATATCGATTCTGAGAGAGAGACTGGTCTGAAGCGACTGTCCAGAGTAGATCCGGGATAATCAAGAGACAAGGCGGAGAGGTGAGTCTCCAAGCAAGGAATCCTTCCAATCCCCACTGTTGAAGCTCTGTGTGAAGGTCATTTTTACCAGAAGAGCAAGCCTGAGAGGGAAGCTCTCTTCTCTATTTCTACCACATGCCGGCAAACAAAACCTTCATTCAGGATCTGTGTCAAGACGTTGACACTCCTTCTGTATTTGTTTTTAATCTCTATTTCATCACTTGTATTCATCTTCTTAATATTTCATTCACACCATGTATCGAACACTTAATCTTAGTATTAAATGTTATGATCATTACCATTATCATCTCTCTGTCTATTTTCGTTCATCCATAATCCATTTTCTTCATGATGTTTTCTTAATTCCCTGAGTAATTAGCAAGAATTAAGCAAGTAAATTAATTTGTGTTAAGGAAATAATTAAGTTTAGCTAAAGCATGCTCGATGGCATCTTCACCTGTGAGAGCAGAAGTGAAGATGTTATTCCGCCTATCGAGAGAAGGTTGGAAGAATGCGTTAACTAAAGTGAGAAGTACTTCCAGAGATGGAAGCAACCTTGCGTTCATCACGTTCATCCCTATTTCACCATAGAGATATGGGAATGCGGCCGATCACCGAAAGGTGTACGCCAAGGGAAAGCGGAACCTTAGTTGCATCTTTAACGCGATTGACAAATTTGCATTGTTATTTCTCATTACTCTTTCTATTTCTGATTCATCCATAGAGACTTGCCATCGCACACCACGATCCTCTGTATAACTTCACAGTCAGTCTTGAACTTAGTATCGTGTATCATGTATCTTGTATCTTGTATCATATTAGTTTAGGATTTTATTTTATCAACGCAATTTTATTTCATCGCAATTTACATTACTGTATAAACAAATATTCTTTATTAATTTTAAAAACCGATTGCATATACCACATGAGTAACACATTAACAAAAGCAATCCCTGTGTTCGACCTCGGATTATTCTGAGAAACTTGCGTTGGAATTATACTTGGTTTCAATGCCAGGAAACTTGTGACACGCATTACTCCATCGCATACTACAAGCATATCATTAACAATGCATATATTTAGACGTAGTGTGCATAAGCGATAACACAACATAATATTCCATTTCTATGTCATCAAGTTTATGGCAACATGAGCTTGCATGATTCATTCAGACACATTCATATTTGTTCACATGCTATAAGATATAAATTTTATCGTGTCACATAACTGGGGATCTTCATTTTATGCGATTATCTTGTATTATGTATGCATCATTCGTCCATTAGAGATACTCGGAAGGGTAGTCTAAGGGCATAATCTAGGCTTGGAAAAGTCAGGTTAGAATCTAGGCTTGGGAGAGTCAGATTAGAACACATAATCAAGAGATAAGAGCTTAGGAATAAGCACGGCTTGCTATTAACGCATCACATGCATCCTAGAGATAGGTTATGATTGTGTGCGGTCATTTTGTCGTTGTGTGCATCTTGCATCATCGCATAGGCAAAAACTAGAGACTTAGGAATAAGCTCTATAGACATTATTGCATTCATCACATGCGTCCTAGAACTAGGAGCACGACATTTGCTTTGGAAAATGATTTGTTGTCGCATGAGTGTAGCATGATCTCATAGTTTGACGCATTCCCGAGAAACGCTAGCTAAAGACCTTCTCAACCCGTACCTCCGCATACTCAGTGTATCTACCGTATAATCGATCTTTTCTCAAATCCACTGCATACTTTTTATACCACAAACAACAACCCAAAAACAACTTTTTGATTGATTGGTTACCGCAAAGTCTTCTTAGAAATTCGATATCGTTTTCCTTAATCCCTGAGTTCGACCCTGAACTTATCAGGAAACTCAGTGGGATTTATACTTGGATTCCGCTGAGAAAACTTGTTGCTCAATGCATTCCTTTCATCGCAATTCATTTCATTAATTTCATCATATAAAATAACGCATCAAGTTTTTGACGCCGTTTCTGGGGACTTCGGCAATTCAGTATGCTAACGGTAATTTTTCTGATTTCTTTGCAGTTCTCAATCTCTGGCAAATTACGACCCGGAGATTGAAAGGACGTCTCGACGAAAATTGATAGATAGCCACCACCAACAACAACCAGATAAAGACGATATGGTGGAGGAGCCTGAAAACGAAGCACCAAACTAAAACAATGTCATGGCGAATCCAATCCTACTGGCAAACGATCGTAATAGGCCCATTCGGGACTATGCATCGCCAAACCTCTACGATTTCTATCCAAGAATCATGAGGCTTACCCTTGATGGATCTCGATTCAAAATGAAACCGGTGATGCTGCAGATGATCCAGACTATTGAACAGTTCGGAGGAATATGTGGCGAGGAATCGCACGCCCACCTCCAAAGCTTCATAGAAATCTGTAACACTTTTGTGTTCCCGAATATCTTTACCAAAGAAGTTCGACTAACTCTGTTTCCATTTTCTTTGTGTGATCAGGCAAGAAAATGGGCTTATTCTCTCGAACCGAGAGAGATAACTTCGTGGGAACAAGTCGTCGAAAAGTTCATGAAGAAATATTTTCCATCAATTGAAAATGCCAGGAGAAAGAAATTAATAATGAATTTTGAATAAGAACCTGACGAATCGCTCAGCGATGCTTGGGCGAGGTTTAAGAGGCTGGTGATAACGGGCAGAAATGCACGTTATCATAGTGCTAAGTTCTTAAACAATGTTTGAGTGCGTTGATGAAATATGTTAAACTGCGTCCATTAAGCATAAATTCTATAATATTGCGGTCGCATGTGTCCAACGCATTAGAACAGTTGATCTTTATATTTTTATGCAGAATATGCATTAAGGCAATGCAAAGATTGCGATCATAGGAATTCATTGGTCGAGCGCAACTTCACCGCAAGGCTTTGCGTTGATCGTGCTCGCACACATTCACCCGAGAAGGATCGTCGCAACTTGGTCAGCGCATCATGGTGGGCACATCCGGGTGAAAGGATAATTAAGATCAATGGGAGAGAAAGCTGATGACAGTCGGATTCAAATTAAGTTGACAGCCCATAACGGTCACAAAGTACATTCAACTTTATCGCTGACAATTATCCGTCGCATCAGTCAAGATTAAAGTTGTCCCATCTGTGCAACCAAGATAGAGAAGTTTCCTTTCACCATGGATGCTCTATAAATACCAAGGGCATTCTTCAGAGAAGGGGTTCACGATTTTTACAATCTTTCTTTCCACAAGTTCACGCCTCTGTCCATAGTTTTCTTTCATTTGAAGGGGGACGCGAGGAAGAAAGTCATGCCAGTAGATCGTTCTGGTAAGCTTGGGAGAGCGCCGGAAGCTCCAAAGACAGAGAGAGGGTCGATACCTGTGAAAGCGGGAACATCTTTAGATAAGAATAGAGATTCAATGTAAAAAGCCTCGGTCAGCAAGGGATTGCTACCAGACTCTCTACCTTTACTTCCCATTGTCATTTTGTACTCAACTCATTTATAAGATTGGAATTTCTTTCTCTATATCTATTCACTCTCTGTTATTCACGCATGAGTAGCTAAATTAGTTGAATGGGTTGAGAAGCATTTAGCTAACATAACGAGGGAATCTTCATTCTTTGTGATTATCTTGTTTATGTATGCTTCATTCGTCCATTAGAGATACTCAAGAGGGTAGTCTAAGGATAGGATCTAGACTTGGGAAGGTCAGGTCAGAATCTAGGTTTGGAAGAACCAGATTAGAATGCATAAATGAGAGATAGGTGCTTAGGAATGAGCACTATTTGTTATTAACGCATCATATGTATCTTAGAGATAAGATATGATTGTATGCGGTCACCTTGCTTACATGCATTTTGCATCAATGCATAGGACAAGAGTAGATACTTAGGGATAAGATATATGGACACTTTTCATTCAACACATGCGTCCTAGACTTAGGAGCATCGCATTCACATTGGAAAATGACTTGATGTGCATGGTTGTAACATGATCGCATAGTCTAATGCATTCCCGAGTAACGCTAGCTAAAGATCTTCTCAACCCATTCATCGCATACGCATTGCATCTATCAATGCAACTTTCTTTTTCATCAATGCAAATAACAAATCCAACATTTATTTATTTACTTGGTTACCACAAAGTTTTCATAAAAGTTACCAATGCAATCTATTTTCACAAGTCCCTATGTTCGACCCTGGACTTATCAGGAAACTCAGAGGAATTTACACTTGGATTCCACTGGGGAAACTTGAGTGCACAATGCAAATCCATCAACGTATATCATCCATATTTCCACCACATAATTCCAAGCATCAAGTTTTTGGCGCCGTTGCCGGGGACTTCGAAAAGATAGTTTGTTAACGGTAATTTTTATGATTTCTTTGTAGACTCTCAATCTCTGGCGAACTACGACCTGGAGATTGAGAGAACGTTTCGAATGAGACTAAGAGACCACCAACAGCAACCACAATCTGACAAAGAAGAGATGGCGAAGTAGCCTGAAAATGGAGCACCAAATGATAATAACGTCATGGCGAATCCGATTCTGTTGGCAAATGATCGCAATAGGCCCATTAGGGACTATACATCGCCAAACCTCTATGATTTCTCTCTGGGAATCATGAGGCCTGCCCTCGACGGAAGCAGATTCGAGATGAAACCGGTGATGCTACAGACTGCAAGTCAATTCGGAGGAAGGCATGGCGAGGACCTACACGCTCACCTCCGAAGTTTTATTGAAATCTGCAACACTTTTGTGTTCCCGAACATCTCTGCTGAAGAAGTTCGACTAACATTGTTCCTATTTTCCTTCCTGATCAGGCTAAGAAATGGGCATACTAGCTCAAACCAGAAGAGATCACTTCTTGGGAGTAGGTGGTGGAGAAATTTATGAAGAAGTACTTTCCACCTATTGAGAACGCAAGATGAAGGAAGCTTATTAGAAATTTTGAACAAGATATGGACGAATCGCTCAGCGATGCTTGGGCGATGTTTAAAAGGTTGGTCCAGGATTGTCCGCATAATGGGTTACCAGACTGCCTTCAAATGGAGATTTTCTATCATGGTTTGAATCCCGCTTCGCAGACCGCTGCCAATGCGGCAGCCGCTGGTGGTCTGCTTGACAAAACATACAATGAGGCGTATAATATCCTGGATCGCATCTCCAAGAACCACGAAGACTAGAGAGAGAGAGTGACCAGAGATTAAGACATAAAGATTCTGACACAAACAACGGTGCTATTGTTTCATTACAAAACCAAATGACCGCAATGATGAATTTGACCCAAGGAATGGCGATCAGCAACCCAACACCGCAAGGTAGGCAAATCAACGCAATAAGTCAAAACATTGCAAGGTGTGCGACTTGCAGTGATGGGCATGCGATGGAAGATTGCCCGCAAAATCCACAGTCTGTATATTTTGTAAAGAATAACCTTTTTTCAAACACCAACAACCCCGAGTGGAGAAACCACCCCAATTTTGCCTGGAAGAATCAACAACAAAATTTCTAACCTATGGCACAAAAAGAAGGGCCACCAGGATTCTTCCAACGCAACAACGGTCAATAGAGAAATCAAGCAAGTAGCTCACAACAACCACCGCAATCCTCTTCTTTAGAGAGCCTATTGAAGCAATATATAGAGAAAAATTAGACAGTGCTACAAAGTCAGGCTACGTCCATCCGCAACCTCGAATTGCAAATGGACCAGATTGCAAGTGAGCTGAAAAGTAGACTGCAAGGGGCGTTGCCAAATTCAACCGAACTTCCACGCAACCCAGGGGGATCAGGTAAGGAGCAATGTCAAGTTGTGACATTTCACAGTGGAAAGACTGTGGGAGAAAAGAAGGAGCAGAGTATAACAACTTCCATCGCAACTAAGCCTGAGAATGTGGTAACGCAAGAAGAAGAAAAAGAAAATGAAGCTGTAAAACTTGAGGTTGCGTCGACCTCGAAGTCAAATGAAACGGGAACCGTGAAAGTTCAGTTACTACCCCTCCCTCAGAGGCTAAGGAAGAAGAAAAATGAAGAGGTACAGTACCAACGCTTCTAATCTATGTTAAAGCAATTATATGTTAACATTCCTTTCAGTGAAGCGATTAAGGAAATGCCTGCCTATGCCAAGTTCTGGAGGACATGGTAACTAAGAAGAGGGGCGCT